>NC_140652.1:8162423-8762423 GCF_978046115.1 Saccoglossus kowalevskii | reverse complement strand
CGAATGTGACTGAGAGTGTACGGCATTAAATCGATAATTTGTGTGATTTTCGCCAGTCTTTTAATCCATATAAAAGAGGCAATTGGTAATAGTGGTACCGTGAAGAGACGGGATTCTAACTGCGCTGGAGACAATTTGATACGGTTGTGTTCGCGGCGCACGTGGTGGATATAGTCAAACTTTAACACGGACTTACATGCGGTACAAAGGAGCTGGGTGAAGTGACGGAAATAGGACCGTCTATCGAGAAGAAATTTAATACATCAGTAGCAAATTGACAATAATTAGTTTGGTTTTGCTCGGTCTCTGCGCTGTAAGACGCGGCCACTATGACCACGCAGAACGGGTCGATCGACGGAGAAGGAAATATGTCGCAGGTTCATCTCCCGCTGCCCGTCACCGAAGATGAGGTACATCAAATCGAGAGTTTTTTCCGCAGTCGACGGTCTCATGTGTACGTCTGCCGTGGACTTGTAAACCTGTACGAGTCCTCGATTGAGGACATGGCCAATTTAGCAGGATGGGATCTGGTCACGACGGGTGTACCGGCCCTGGTCTGGGATAACAATGAAACATTGTTAACCAACAGAACTCGCAGATCACAGGCACAGATTTGTATTGCAGAGCGAGGGACCGGTTTTGTTCTGTGGAAGGACTGTGTCAGTGCAACAACAAATTACAAAGCTCCTGATAAGAGTTTTCATACCATGAAAGTTTCAAGCGACCATAAAAAGTTGGCAGGACTGAGCTTCGACGATGAACGGGCGGCTTCGGACCTTCTCCGGACGATCCGATCATTAATCGGTGCATTGGAGGTGGAACAAACAATCAGCAAGAAAAAATTAAGAAATGTGCCAAAAACGCCGAAATTGCCCAAAAAGTCGGATATTTCGCTGCCATGTTGTTTTGAACACATAACCAGCTTGGAGACTGCTGATCGGGATCATATTATCACCTTGGCAACGCTGGTACCCGAGAAGAAGAATGGGTGTAGTGACGTCAAGCGATTTAGATCTGTGACGCTTAGACGGTAACTACACATTTAAATACTTGTGGATGACGACAAATTCAGTTTTATATAATATAAAGAGTTATCGGTAGCTGGTATTATCGAAACCCCTAGAGGACAATTTTCAATACATCAATCCTATAAGTCGCGCCCCTAGTGACGGAATGCTTCGCGCCCTCTAGTGACGGAATGCTTTAGTGAAATCAAAATGACGTATACGGATGTAAACAGCTGAACTGATTGGTTGTATAGTCGTTAGTCATCCAGAATATTGTAAAATCACTCAAAAACATAATCTTTATTGATGGACCACAGATTAAAAAGACATCGGCTTTCGTGTCACTCATTTACGTCATAAAGCGATTCGTCACTAGAGGGCGCAATTTATAGGAAATGTCTATTTGACATCTTGTGCATGCAAGATCTACCTAACATTTTGTGGTATAATAAATCACAGAACACAAACATGAGATGTAAATAAACACAATTATATAGATGACCCGAACTGTCTATGCATTGCATCCAAATAGTCATGGCTCTGCATTACATTATGGATATAAAATATCTCCATGGTTACAGAGAAACAAGAGGGGTGGGAAATTAATCTAACAATTTCATTACTGGACACAATTTCAATTTCAATCTACATTCAAGGATTGCAAATTTAATTATGTATTACACTTATATCTTTACTATATGAACTACCTTGAGTTTTTGTCACGTGATATGTACTTGGTTCTCATTTGTTTTCTCTATAGTATTCATGCATTTTTTTTACTCAAAATATTTTCATTCTTTTGTTATGAAACTTGTTTATTTTTTATTTACTGCGGAAGGTTACTCTAGATGTTCAGGGCTGTACATAGTTTGTCTTTTGCCTCGTCCTGAAAGTGTTTGTCGCCCTCAATCCGATCTAATGAAAATATCATTAAATTACAAGGCTAATTAGAATGTTAATGCATTTGACCTGTCACAGTTGATTGAAAATGTCAACGTTAGTATTGCCGATCATCTGGAGGTCATGTCATTTGAGGGCGTGCAAAGCATATATTCATCTTCGGCCCGAACCCGGCAAATTACTACATGCGTATGGATAATAAGAAAATCGGCCAACATTTCTAGGCTATTGTAGATGTATTGAAAAGCCGGTGCGTAGATTCTAAACTTTAAAGTAGAAGCCTTCTCATAATTGTTGAAAAAGTTAGTCATGACAATATCTAGTATATGTAAAATCATGAAGCTATTGTTCAATGGTATGCTGAAATAGCATTATTTTGTATGTTACAGTGACATTTTTGTGAAACTTGTCTATTGTCGTGATTTTTAGAACAACTCCATTGAGCACATTGATAAAGAAAAGTTGAATTTCTTAACATTTTTTGAAATAATTAAGAATAACAATAAGTATCCCATCCCAACTTTTTTTAAGGAGATAACCTTTTAATATAATGTCCCAACGTATAATTTATTTAAAAAATAAACAAGTGTGGGTATTCTCATTTATGAGTAGGCTTCTACTTTAGGCGACAACGGCGACAGGATTCCTGTGAGATACAAGAAAATGTGTGCCTCATTCATAAGAAATAAATTGATGCAAAACAATTCATGTAAGTGGAAGTCTTGTAAGTTTGTTTCATACACATTACATCTCAATAGAGGGCGAGCACCTACACCTTTCCTCTAAAGCGCGCCCTCTGGGGACGAAGTATTTTTGTGAGAAACACTTTCCCTGAAGTAGCACTACCGGCGTGCAAAAATACTCCTGCTTTGTCATGGCGGAAAATACAGACATGTCAGTTTGCTGACAGGCGATAAAAGTTCATTCTATTTTCATTCTATTTCAAAATCACGCGTGCAAGTTTACGTTACACCCCAAACGGCATGCGCGCGCATGCGAAACACCGTATAGTATCCAATGCGCCCTCTAGCGGCGAAGCGCTTTTATGACGTCAAATCACGTTGACGGTAGAATAAATGTTGTTTTCAGTGGCTAGTGGCTCAGTGGCTAATATCTAGTTGTGATGTCGTTCGTCATTTAGAAAATAGCAATTTTCTCTAAAACATTATTTTACCACAGGGAGCCCAGGAACTATAATCAACCGTAGTACGCAGTGTTTATGAGCGGGGGGGGGGGAGGGGTTATCGGCTGGTATCTAGTGTAAGAAATAGACAAGGGATGAAGGCTCCAGCCAGCTCACATTTTTTAAACTAGAAAAAACAGACGAAAAGAATGAAAAATAAAATCTAAAAAAAATACCAGGTTGAAGAATATTAGTTGCTCCTTCAAATTTTGCCAAAGCCTTGCCTACATTTTACCGATATCTGCAGAATAAATCAAGAAAACTACACAAATTGACTCCATTTAGGAATTCCTAACGGTTTTCCCGAACGCACGGCAAAGTTTGGAGGCGTGGCCTGTAGCATTTGGCAACTACCAATCACAAGACTGGTTACGAACAAGTTGAGCAAGGCTAACCGAGTCGTGACCTCGATGTGGTTCGTAACTAGTCTTGTGATTGGTTGTTGACAAATGCTGAACAGGCCACGCCTTCAACTGTGCCGCGCGTTCGGGCAAACCGTTAGGAATTCCTAAATGGAGTAAATTTGTGTAGTTTTCTTGATTTATTCTGCAGATATCGGTAAAATGTAGGCAAGGCTTTGGCGAAATTTGAAGGAGCAACTAATATTCTTCAACCTGGTATTTTTTTTTAGATTTTATTTTTCATTCTTTTCGTCTGTTTTTTCGAGTTTAAAAAATGTGAGCTGGCTGGAGCCTTCATCCCTTGTCTATTTCTTACACTAGATACCAGCCGATAACCCCCCCCCCCCCGCTCATAGAGACTGCGTATTACAGTTGATTATAGTTCCTGGGCTCCCTGTGATTGTACATTACAATTGTCTTCAGTTCAAAACAACGCAAACACGGTGATTTTCCTTATATTTATTTACGCCAGAGGAATGCTCCAGGGGCGCGACTTATGCGTATTAGGTATGTTTTATTTTAACTTTTCAGTCAAGAAATTAAACAACATTTAATTTACCGATGATTATGGCATAATGTGTATATTTCTTATTACACCCCGGCGAGAATATACACATAAATAATAAAATACAACGTAAATCCTAAATAAATGGCAAAATACATTGATAATTTTCATTCAGGAAAATAAAGATTCAATTGCAACCTGCTAGAGTATGTAAACCATAATTATTTTTTCTTTTTCTTCAATTTAATCTCGTAAATTTCCTCTACTACACCACTGCCACTACAGTATGTATCCGACCCCTTTACACCGTTCGTGGAACACAGTCAATTTACATTACACATGACATGATAACTTTTTTGGAACTGTTTGTTTCTCTCTCTTTGTCCACAGTAACACTTCCATCCAAATTCCATAAAATAAAATAAAATATTACATTTCATTCGCTAAAATCATAACAAACACCCAAATAAACACTCACGTATCAAGAGGACAAAGTTCAAGTTGCGTTCACGAACGATACAAAATGGCATAGATTTGAAGTGTCGTTCAGAATTTAATAATAGATAATACTCGTTGTATCCCTGAACTGTGTCATTCAAACCACCATTTTGCCCACTCTTGTGCCAGTGATCAGTGTTTGGGCGAGTGGTCGGTGTTTTCAATAAGCGAGCGAGAGGAAAACGATAAAAATGCGGTCGTTTTCCGGTCGGAAAATATCATGCAGTCGGAAATTAAGCGATAAACCACAGGGAGCCCAGGAACTATAATCAACTGTAATACGCAGTCTCTATGAGCGGGGGGGGGTTATCGGCTGGTATCTAGTGTAAGAAATAGACAAGGGATGAAGGCTCCAGCCAGCTCACATTTTTTAAACTCGAAAAAACAGACGAAAAGAATGAAAAATAAAATCTAAAAAAAATACCAGGTTGAAGAATATTAGTTGCTCCTTCAAATTTCGCCAAAGCCTTGCCTACATTTTACCGATATCTGCAGAATAAATCAAGAAAACTACACAAATTTACTCCATTTAGGAATTCCTAACGGTTTGCCCAAACGCGCGGCACAGTTGAAGGCGTGGCCTGTTCAGCATTTGTCAACAACCAATCACAAGACTAGTTACGAACCACATCGAGGTCACGACTCGGTTAGCCTTGCTCAACTTGTTCGTAACCAGTCTTGTGATTGGTAGTTGCCAAATGCTACAGGCCACGCCTCCAAACTTTGCCGTGCGTTCGGGAAAACCGTTAGGAATTCCTAAATGGAGTCAATTTGTGTAGTTTTCTTGATTTATTCTGCAGATATCGGTAAAATGTAGGCAAGGCTTTGGCAAAATTTGAAGGAGCAACTAATATTCTTCAACCTGGTATTTTTTTTAGATTTTATTTTTCATTCTTTTCGTCTGTTTTTTCTAGTTTAAAAAATGTGAGCTGGCTGGAGCCTTCATCCCTTGTCTATTTCTTACACTAGATACCAGCCGATAACCCCCCCCCCCCGCTCATAAACACTGCGTACTACGGTTGATTATAGTTCCTGGGCTCCCTGTGGATAAACGGTCGATTAAAAAGTGTGAAGTTGGGCAAAATTAGTACTGTAGTTCAAGTTGATGTCAGCGTATTTCTAATTTAGTTATAAATCGTACAATAGTTATTTACTCACTGTATACTAATAGATAAAACGTTGTATGTGTCTTCAGATTTTCAGCTTAGTTCGTCTGTCGATTTCTCGTACCAACAACATGATTTTTTATTTGGGATCTTGAGAAACTTAACATGATTCGTTATGGCATTCATACACACAACACCTCACAATGTTTCAACTTTCAGTTAACAAGGTCTTTCACAGTAACACTTCTTTGGGATTGACATACTAGCATGAATGGGTTCAATTATCAGTGTTCACTGATGACGTCATTTGACTGGCCCTCTAGAGGCGAAATGATGCCAGGAAAAGCGGACGTTTGTCGTCTACTTCACATCCCGTTTTATACATTCGATATTTAGAGCATTTCGCAGCACATACAAGTTGTTGTATAGCAAGAATCAAATCTAATGTACGGAATGAAAACAGCCAGTATTGAACACTGGGTAGATAACAACCAGTCCCACGTGACAAGATGCGTGTCTTGGTTTGCATCAGATTGTCTTTCATCGTCATCGGCCGAATCACACTAACTCGGTGTGAAAATACTCTCCCATATCAGAATAAACGGACCTTGTCTGTTGAAAATGTGGCTCCATACGAATATGTGGAATGTCTGGCTGTGGTATAACGTACTCACGTAAGTTAGCATAGTTTCACGTCATACATTACTTGTATCACTGTTGCCAAGATATCATTGCTTTAGGGTTATCATGCAACCCAATTCACAAAGTGTTGTTATAGTTATTTTCAGGGGCTGTGCAATTTACCTTTAGTGTTTTAGAGACCGGTGATTGGGGTTCCAGGTTCATGAGGTTTCATTTAGTGAGTCCCGATGAGAAAACGAACTAGAATACTAGAACTAGCATGTATTCTGTATGAAAATAATTTTTGTATTAAAGTAGGGATTCGTCTCTAATATTGGGGTCCGGGAAACAAAACATGTGGCGCCCTCGCTGGCCGAACGGCTTGGGTTTGGAGCACCGCGGTGGGCGCAACTCACGCGACCTTGTCAGGCTACCAATAGCTTTGTTTTAAATGACGTCACTCGCAATTATACATAGTCATATTTGTAACTATTGCGGGATTGAAATTCTTTCTTATTGTTTTATTCAGGGCATAAACTTCTTTGGGATTCAGAACTAATCATCAAAAAAGTCAAAGTAAATTATCGTAGTTGCCCCTTGAAGATGAACGTCTGTTCACGTTGTCTTCATTTATTTCATGCACATTTCATCATTACGTCAGTTTAGTAAGATCTCGTAACAAGTGCTGTAAAACATCGCATGCTTGCAACAACCTTCTTTATCTTACGCGCATGTGACCTCGACCAACCAGTTGTGTACATTGAGTTCAAACGCAGAGCCTCCTTTCCAGTTATCTGATGTTCAAATAACGACGTCAAAATGTAGAAAAGAACAATACGATTAGAATAAAAATAAATCTTTTATTGAGTTTCATTTGTCATTAAATTTTATGCGATATGAGTACATTGAACTATATGCGACAGCGCCCTCGGTAGTCGAAAAACCACGATTCTCTCTGTGAGACGGGGTGCCTGCACGACGCACGCCTTTTTCATGGTGCAAATACATATGTCAGTATGTGAATATTCGGTAAAAGGGAATCTTATTTTTTCCACGTCGATTGTTACACCCACAAGCACAACATCACGCATGCACGTTTACGTTACGCCCCAAAACGTATCATCCGGAACTATACGTACACTTTTCATAAGTCACCATTTTACTGTTTTTAATTACTAAATCAACAGTAAACGATATCCATGAGTACTAATTAACAAAATTAATAATATAAGTCAAAACACTTAGTTAATAAGTGTTACACATACCTGGCAAGATGCGTGACAGCGCCACCAGCAGTCCAAATTCCAGGATTTTTCTGACAAACGTGCCTCAAAACAATTGATTGATCTATTGATTGATTGAAACGCCAAAGATTCATCACACCCTCTTTTACTTCCGCCCAGGAAATTACAAACCGATTTCCAGACTTCTCTGTGAAGATAATTCAGACAATCCGTAAGAATCTGCAGAATCATTTACATGTCATTAATACTACGTTGCAGCATATGCGGAAGAACTATAAAAAAGTATACAATCTCCCGATAAATCAAGCCATGTTGACCCCATGACCCCATACTAACAACTATACACTAACAATGCTTAAATGTTCTACCACCTACCAACATGTTTACTCCTTGCAAACCCCTGAAACGATTTATTTATTTATTTATTTATTTATTTATTTATTTATTTATTTATTTATTTATTTATTTATTTATTTATTTATTTATTTATTTATTTATTTATTTATTTATTTATTTAATAACACTTATAACAGTTATATCAGCCAATTTATTACAAGAATTAGCCACATAAACTACACCTTACACTACAGATTACTGGAAACCACCTTGACAGAGTTTTGGTGACGGAAACTTGACTAACTGAAAATGATTCAGATTAACTTCATTATAGGTGCGATTAACTATGATGGTTATAAACTACTACATACACCCAGAGTTATGGGGAAACCAGGATTGTCATTGCATATTACAGCGAATGACATGGTGGGAGTGTGTATTAATCCTCAGCAGCCGCTGGATTGTTAACTGTTGTATATATCTGGTAGCGTCGCTTATGTGTGGGATTCGAATACGAACTTGGACAAACTTCAGCACCAATAATTTGGTGAAACCTTATTGACGGTGCTGAATGGTATGTTGCATGGAACGAAAACTTCGATTGACCTCATTGTGATGACGTTTACGTTGTGGAATACGGACACAATATGCTAATAACCTTTAACGAGATTATGACGTAGACATATATCATGAATATTATTTGAAAGTGAAATTATTAATAGAAAGCATTTAGTATGAAATGCCGGAATCACATATATTCGGTCTTGACCCCCAACTCTGTCTGTTGTGGTTATTTGAAGACTGTAAACACTTTCTATCATTCTAAACTGGTCTCCAATTTCAACAACTATTTCTGCGGTTTACACTCAAATCTCAATAGGTCTCGATTGTAAACAGCGCCACCAGTGGCTGTTCCTGGCTCCAAGCGTAAAGTCTGAAACCTAGAGGAGGTGACATTGGTGTTCTCCATCAAACCAATCTAAATGCGATGTTTTACAGCGACATATCTATAAATCATTTGAACACATTGTAAGATCACCTACTGATTACTGTAGATTAATCATTATTGGGAGCTGACATCCGGGCATTTCTACCGCCTGGCAACAATCACGGTGAAAAAAAGGCCGAAAACTCTCAGGAAACGATGCTTTAGAATGGTTGTTGAGACTCCTCTGAACAGTGTTACAAAATTAGCACTGCATGTGTAACGTATATAAATTTGGTTGTTCGGGATTACTTCAAAGCTGAGTTTGTGTTGTTTTCTCGAATTTTCACCGGCTCGACCGGCGTTCCACAGCAGCTCGCCCAGAGCCCATAGAAATACATGTACTTGGTACAGTGATGCGCGTCTTAGCAACATGAAACGTTCTGTGAGGTAGCTCCGCCCCTTAGGATAGACCACCAGCTATTCACTATCCCCCATAAAAGTTCCTCATTGATTTCAATATCCGTCTTGACAGCACTAATGATCACGTGGAGAAAATACAAAATATACTTGAATTTTCTTAAATTAGTTCAACGTGTTACTCAGCTAACGCACCGACATGGACACATTCTCGGTCTGGTTATCAATACACTAATCCAGCTTCATCTCACTGACTGACATGATAACATCCACAGAGGTCTGCTAGACGTTTATGCACCTCCGCGTCAAAAAGTGGTTACCATCAGACCAGACACAAAATGGTAAAATTACGATATCAAGATTCAGGGAAAGAAAAGGCGCTACGTTGAACGAAACTGGAGAATATCTAAATTCACTGTCCATCGAGATATCTACAAAACACAAAGCAACAATATAACACAATCCTTGAAGACCTTAAAGACAGAGTACTTTTCCAAAAAAACTCGGAGACATTATGAATAATCATAAAAACAGACCATTTTCCAATGTATGCTTCATTTCAAAACTTATCGAAAAATTCGTTTCATCAAGACTAACCTGCCATTTACAAGTCAAAAGCCTAAATGAATATATGTAATCTGCATACAAACTATAGCACAGGACTGCTCCAAACAAAATAACATTCTTGCAAAATCGCAAAGTCATTTTATTTGTCTGTTCTTGCATGGTTAATCTCTGTTAATAACAACGATGGAGTCTCTTCTAACTCTCAGAGTGTCAAATATGGCGAGCCACAGCGCTCTGTTCTGGGACTTATATTCACCATCATGTATACATCACCACGAAGTAACATCATCAGATAAAAACAAAATTTAGTTTTTATCAGATCAGACTTTCTGGGATTATGGCGCTATATGAAGTCTCAAATGAATAATAATAATGTATTTATTTGAAACCAAATGTAAGGTGTACAATGCAATAAGTGCTTATTGTTTATGTTAAAAGCATAGAGTTGGCAACTTGCCAGCTCTCCCAGTGGATGATGTAATAGAATGGCGGGCAATATAATTATTTGTTGCCACTTTCTACACAGCTAAAGGGTGGTGGTCGCCGCGCCACGTGCTGTTCGATATGGGACTCATATCAACGTACACCACGCGTGTAAAATAAATTGTTTTACGGGGGGGGGGGGGGAGTCGTCACCTGCGCATGCGTCAGATGGCCATAGCGTGTCATTGTTTACAAACAAGCGTATACCCATAAGCCTTTGCGTTTTTAGCGTGTGTTGTGATCGTCGCGCGTGCGTAGGTGACGACCCTCCCACTTTGAATTTGAAAACGCGCTGTGCGACGACCACCGCCCTTTAAATGCGGACGCTTAGTCCACTCGCATTTCTCGGACAGCTTATGTCGCTGGATACATGGTGAACATAACTCAGTGAGCAAAAATCGGCTCACCAAATCAAGTTAACAAGAAAAGATATTCACGTCTTTGTTTCTATGGTAACAACAGTTTTACTTCACACTGGCGGCGCTTTTGAATATAAAAAATGGTTATAATTCAGTATGGGAAACAAGATGAAGGCATTTTACGGGCTTTCAGCAATACGAAGTCTCCCATCAGTCCTCCATAGCTTATTAAAAATGTTGTCCGAAAATGTTTTTAGTGTCCATCCTCAAGACATTTTATATAAAAACCATGTTTCCAGTCAAAATCGCATTCGTGAAATCCATTTGGACAGAATAATTTAAAATATCAAAGTGGCGTCACGCTGATTTGCAGCTCCGGAATATGTTAATATAACGCCCTCTTGCAGAGTCTCTGAGAAATGCTTGAGCAGTTTGACGTCACGTCTAAATGCTTTAGTGTCAAAGGTCATCGTGAGGACTGACAGTGATTTCCAATTTGCAGAAGATGAGCAAGTGTTTTGAGTGTAAATCGACATCATGACTGTAGAATTTGGACAACAGTCAAACAGGCATCGGAAAAAAATAGTGATTCCTACTACTCTGTCAGCACATATCCGGGGATTTTATTGACAGTAAAGGTAAAGGTAGGTCTTAATATAAACGTATAATATTTCAGTGTCGACCAACGAACCGATACACGTTGTTTCGTAATAACTTTGAAAAAAACAAAACAATCTCATCTCCGAAAATAAAAACCGTTATTTTTATTCACTTTTGTTTTAAACAACTTCCTACAATTATTCCGACTTGAGGTCGCTTCGTGGCATTTCTTACCTGTCTTGCAATGTAGTTGCCTATCGCAATTTAAAATGCATTCCGCGCCGGGCGCTGTGCTGGGAAGAGGCCTTCGGGCAACGTCGTCAGAAATGCGATATGAGATGTGTTCGCAATGTGATTTTTCTTATTTTCTGTTCTATTTTTACATCAAATATTGTCTCGTCGTTTGTGACTGGGATAGTAATTGTCTTTCTGTCAGTGTCACTTGTAACCATTAGCTATTGTGGACGGCGTGCATCAAAACCGATACCGTGGCGCTGTGTAATTGTGTGTTTTTAGTAATTTCAATTTACATGACGTACTTTACTGGAATATAGCATTATACCTGTTTCCGTTTCAAAGAATTCTCGGAGGGTTTTTCGATAGAAAATTTAACGCCATAGAAATTAGCTGTTATAAGTGAAGACACAAATGTCATAGTAACGCGAGAATTCAACTGTCCCCAAAACGCAGCAATTTATGGAAAAACAATATGTACTTGTATTATAAAACGTACACATGCAGTGCTATATGAACATAAAATTATTGTACGCTAACACTAACAATATCCAATATCATTTTTGAACCTACCAGTAACAAAACATGAATGTTCTTTGCTTTTTGCACAGACGTCTGTCAATATCATAATACATTTATAGAAATTTATTTAATTCTGTTATTTTATGAAAGTAAATAATGACCATATGGTTTGTTTTTTTTGCTCCAGCGAAAATAAAACCATGTATGCATCGGTTTGAACAACATGTACTGTAGAATACTTTATTTTAACTTGGAATTAATTTTCGCTTTTTTTTGCTGAAGGAATGATTCAGTGAAAATAAATCAAGGGAATATACCTTTTTTCCAATATTTTACATTCAACTTGTCAAAAATCAGTGAAAATAAATTCCATACCAAAGCACCAAAAATGTCTTTTCAGTGAAAATTAATTCCAGCTAAAATAAAGTATTTTACGGTAGGTATTTTAGGGTTCTTTTGCGATGGTGTTTATAGTAAGGGTCACTTTTTGTGAGTCACAAATTCGTGATTTTCCAAATCAATTAGTGAAAATGTTGAAATATTTTAGCAGTGGAAACTAGGATAAAGATTAACTAGTTGGTCAAAGTAATTTTTTTTCAATTTTTGTCCTTGCAAGCAGATGTGAATGTGAAATTGTAAACATTCCTAGTGCAAACTATCTTGTGAATTTGACAAGAAATAATCAAGAAATAATATACCAGTGAAGATTTTTTTTTGAAATTTTGTAAAATTCCATCTTCATGATGATTTTAGTGTCAAATTTTTTTGTTTTATAACATACAGCTCGAATAATTTTGAAGAATTAAACACAAGTGAGTGTATGATAATGTACATGTACCACAATAATCCTTTTAGATGAATTGAATCATTGTTATCATATTTATTTGTTATACCTGTCTAAACTAAACACGAAATGACATAATTGTTGTGTTTATGGAGATTTTTGGTTTACATGTATATGGGATTTTTACAGAAGGATTCGTTTTATCGAATTGTTTTTTCCCTCCTGAGATGTTTGATTTATAAAGATCTCAAAGCAAAACCTGTGTAAACTGAACACAAATGGAATTGAGAAAATTGTGGTTTATAGAGGTGTTCATTTTATATAGGTGTTCAGTTTACAGAGGTGTTTGGTTTATATATGTGTTCAGTTTATGAAGGTCTTACAGCAAAACCTGTGTAAACTGAACACAAATGGAACTGAGAAAATTATTTGGTTTGTAGAGGTGTTCAGTTTATAAGGTGTTTTATAGAGGTGATTGTTTTACAGAGGTGTTCAGTTTATAAGTTGTTTATTTTACAGAGGTTTTCAGTTTATAAGGTGTTTGTTTTACAGAGGTGTTTAGTTTATAAGGTGTTTGTTTTACAGAGGTTTTCAGTTTATAAGGTGTTTGTATTACAGAGGTGTTCAGTTTATAAGGTGTTTTACAGAAGTGTTTAGTTTATAAGGTGTTTGTATTACAGAGGTGTTCAGTTTATAAGGTGTTTGTTTTACAGAGGTGTGTAGTTTATAAGGTGTCTGTTTTACAGAGGTGTTTAGTTTATAAGGTGTTTGTATTACAGAGGTGTTTAGTTTATAAGTGTTTGTTTTACAGAGGTGTTTAGTTTATTTAGGTATTCAGTTTATAAAGGTCTTACAGCAAAAACTAAATTGCTTGGTTTATAAATCATGGCATTTATGACCTCATGTATTAGTCTTGTAAAATTAAAATGTTACAGTGTGACTGACGTAATTAAAAATACCAAATATTCATTTTGCAATCAATGGTATTCCCAGTCAATACAAGAATATTGACCTAAAAAAGTTAAGGGTCACCGGCATTTTTGAAAAAATGTAGGTTATAATTTATTGTTTTTATTAGAACATTTTCACCATTGATTCCTATTGTTCCCAGGTAGGAAATTACAGGAGTAAATATCTGATGCCCTTCAAGCTTCTCTGAACATTACTAAACGTACCCCCTCCCCACCTACCCGCTAATAAGACATAGTAAATAAGAGTGCCTATCATTTGGTACACCATGACTGTACAATGATGTTCTGTTTCTCTGACACATTGACATTTCTCTTTATGTTTGACAGTAAGGTGAACTTGACTTTGGTATACAGGGCTTCCACTACAAGGTAAAGTAGTTTTAGCCAAAGTGGCTTTTCCTTCATTGTTTTCTCTTCGGCAAATACCTACATGTTCAATTATTTGACGAATGAGGAGAAAGATAACATTATGAAATTTTTCCGTGGGTGATGACACATTTTATAATAATGACCATTTCCTCTGGATATAATCAGTTGTCTATTCTTCTCATTCGCCAATTATAGGGATGGAAGTGATTTATTTTAGCCAAATCTAAAAGAAATCCAGCATTGGTGACCGACAAATCAGCAAATATAGATACCTGTTAGCATTTGGTAATTATGTCAGTTAGGTTCAAAATCAAAAATGAAATTTTAGGAAAATACAAAAGAAAAAAATTTTAGGGAAAAATTATGAGTATAAGGATTACATTATGAACTGTTTGCATTTCCCATGTATGTTGCACATAACAGAAAAATTACAGCACGCTACGTGACTTAATTAAGGCGATACACTGACATCATTAATAGTTGCCGTACATGAGCATAAATTATACTTTAAATGAACTTTTTTTTCACTTTTTATAACTTTGACTAAGTCTGTGTATGCTATTAATTTACACAATGGAGGATTTGATACATTGCCATCGTCTTCGAAGACATTAGTGGGGAAGAGATTTAGTCATGGTGACTCACTGTCTGGAATTTTGAGCTGCTATGAAATTTTCTCAATTTTTCCTGACCCTTGTAATTTGAGAAAGAGTGTTGTTGCCCTAATTAAATGGTTTTGAAGTATGGTATGCCTGATTTTACTAGTATATAGAAAATAGCCAGCTGTTAACAATAAGTCATCAGGACCCCTAAGCCAGTTCTCATATATATGGAGTAAAATGTGGTGCCCAAAATAGATTATATACATCTGCAATTAATTAAGATGGCATTTTACTAATTAATTTGGGTGCTTCAGTCTAGCCAATAACACTTGAAATGCATTTCTGAAGTTGCCTAAAATTTATTAATTAGGTGGGATAGGGGTGGTGTGTGTTGCGGGGGGGGAGGGGGGTATATACTGCTTGGACAATTTATATTTTATCAACAGGGTGATGAACCAGTTTTCACCACGAGTTCCTTTTTTTTCAATCACAAATTCACAAAATAGTCCTGTTTATAGTCTGTACTTTCTTTCAGAAGGTTAGGACAAAAATTGCCAAATTTTTTGATTAAAAACTGAAAGTTTATTCAAATTTTGTCTGTTAACTCTTAAATTAAGGTTGATTTACAGAAATTTTGAAGAATATAAGAAAAATGTGCAGACAAATATGGGCCAGAAAGTCTGGTGGTGAAAGGGTTACGGGAGGAAGAGGGGAGCCGAGAAGAGAAGAGTTACCGGTTCAAATAGATATACAATGCCATTCAAAAAAGATGCTCAGCCATACTTATTAACCACAACAAAAAAGTTGGAATGACATTGAATGATTCACTAAAAATAGATGAAGTCATAGGATACTGCTCTTTTAATATCATGTAATATCAAATTAGAGGACATGTCTAGATAGAGGAAAAACATGTGTTCAACTCAGATTATATTACTTGGTAGTGAAATCAAAGAAAGTTAGCTAGCTCAATAAAATACTGTAGAATTATTTTAATGTCACAACCAATAATGAATATTCATGAGGCAATAATGAATGTCAATGTGATAATAGAAACTGTGATGATGAATATTGAGGAGGTGATAATGAATATTGAGGAGGTGATATTGGATACCAGGAGGTGATGATGTATATTCATGTGGTGGTATGCAATATTCATGTGAAAATGAATATTCATGAGATGATATTGAATATTCATGATGTGATCATGCATATTCAGTAGGTGGTAATGAATATTCATGAGGTGATTTTAAACATTCATGGGGTGATGATGAATATTCATGAGATGATGATGAATATTCAGTAGGTGGTAATGAATATTCATGAGGTGATATTGAATATTCATGAGGTGATGGTGAATGTTCAGTAGGTGGTAATGAATATTCATGAGGTGATGCTGGATTATAAAGAGATCAGAATGGACAGCCATGATATGTTTATGGAATATAGAGAATAAAGGACAACATGCTCCCAATAATTGCATTACAAGGCAAGGATGTGTGCAATAATGTATTAAACATACATGTATGTGGAATGGCTCATGTGAGGTCTGAACGCTTTTATTATAATGGGTTGACCATTTGAAATCTTGGGGGATGGCGACTGAAAGACTCGTTGAAAGAAAAACAAATTGCAAACTTAGACAAACCAAGCATACAAGCAAAGTTTTGCAGGAACTAATGAAAAAAAAAAAGCAACCTTGAAAAAAAAAACTTTCCTGAATCTAGAATAGGTTGATCATGATTATTTATAAGAATTATGATTATTTATAAGAATTATGATTATTCGTGAATATGCATGCACAATTATTTTTATTCTACTATGCCATTGCAGGCAGTATCTAATTCCTGATTTTTCTTCAAAATAACGGTTGAAATCCAGGAAATATATTTACCAAAAATGTCAAAATATTTAAGAAGAAGTGTATAAAAGCATTAAATTTATTGTAAAGCCTCTCGACAGCTCTGCTGTGGTCATTTTGCTGTGCAGACTCACTGTACGCACAGAAGAGAATCACAAGGCTTGACTAGTTCATGACAGACATAGCAATGAGGGATGAATATTCCCTGGTGTTTTCATGTGAAATTAAATTTCATTGACAGATAAAATTCATTAACTGTTGTAAAACCTGATCCATTAAAGGCTTGATGGGGTGTTGGAATTGCAGTTATGTGTTTGACCTTTCATGACAGAGATTGTTCTCAGGATGACCTTATTACATGTACCAGTACATGTATACACAGTTGTTTACCTCATTCCCTGCAAGCTTTGCGCAAAATACTCTCTTGTTTACCTCATTCCTTGCAAGCTTTGCATAAAATATTCTGTTGTTTACCTCATTCTCTGCAAGCTTTGTGTAAAATACTGTTGTTTACCTCATTCCTTGCAAGCTTTGCGTAAAATATTCTGTTGTTTACCTCATTCTCTGCAAGGTTTGTGTAAAATACTGTTGTTAACCTCATTCCCTGCAAGCTTTGCGTAAAATACTGTTGTTTACCTCATTCCCTGCAAGCTTTGTGTAAAATACTCTGTTGTTTACCTCATTCTCTGCAAGCTTTGCATAAAATACTGTTGTTTACCTCATTCTCTGCAAGCTTTGCATAAAATACTGCTGTTCACCTTATTCCCTGCAAGCTTTGCGTAAAATACTCTGTTGTTTACCTTATTCCCTGCAAGCTTTGCGTAAAATACTCTGTTGTTTACCTTATTCCCTGCAAGCTTTGCGTAAAATACTCTGTTGTTTACCTCATTACCTGCAAGCTTTGTGTAAAATACTGTTGTTTACCTCATTCTCTGCAAGCTTTGCATAAAATACTGTTGTTTACCTCATTCTCTGCAAGCTTTTCATAAAATACTGCTGTTCACCTTATTCCCTGCAAGCTTTGCGTAAAATACTCTGTTGTTTACCTTATTCCCTGCAAGCTTTGCGTAAAATACTCTGTTGTTTACCTTATTCCCTGCAAGCTTTGCGTAAAATATTCTGTTGTTTACCTCATTCTCTGCAAGCTTTGTGTAAAATACTGTTGTTTACCTCATTCCCTGCAAGCTTTGCGTAAAATACTGTTGTTTACCTCATTCCCTGCAAGCTTTGTGTAAAATACTCTGTTGTTTACCTCATTCTCTGCAAGCTTTGCATAAAATACTGTTGTTTACCTCATTCTCTGCAAGCTTTGCATAAAATACTGCTGTTCACCTTATTCCCTGCAAGCTTTGCGTAAAAATACTCTGTTGTTTACCTTATTCCCTGCAAGCTTTGCGTAAAATACTCTGTTGTTTACCTTATTCCCTGCAAGCTTTGCGTAAAATATTCTGTTGTTTACCTCATTCTCTGCAAGCTTTGTGTAAAATACTGTTGTTTACCTCATTCCCTGCAAGCTTTGCGTAAAATACTGTTGTTTACCTCATTCCCTGCAAGCTTTGTGTAAAATACTCTGTTGTTTACCTCATTCTCTGCAAGCTTTGCATAAAATACTGTTGTTTACCTCATTCTCTGCAAGCTTTGCATAAAATACTGTTGTTTACCTCATTCTCTGCAAGCTTTGCATAAAATACTCCTGTTCACCTTATTCCCTGCAAGCTTTGCGTAAAATACTGTTGTTTACTCCATTCCCTGCAAGCTTTGCGTAAAATACTGTTGTTTACCTCATTCTCTGCAAGCTTTGCATAAAATACTGTTGTTTACCTCATTCCCTGCAAGCTTTGCATAAAATACTGTTGTTTACCTCATTCCCTGCAAGCTTTGTGTAAAATACTCTGTTGTTTACCTCATTCCCTGCAAGCTTTGCATAAAATACTGTTGTTTACCTCATTCCCTGCAAGCTTTGCGTAAAATACTGTTGTTTACCTCATTCCCTGCAAGCTTTGCGTAAAATACTCTGTTGTTTACCTCATTCCCTGCAATCTTTGCATAAAATACTCTGTTGTTTACCTCATTCCCTGCAAGCTTTGTGTAAAATACTGTTGTTTACCTCATTCCCTGCAAGCTTTGCGTAAAATACTGTTGTTTACCTCATTCCCTGCAAGCTTTGCTTAAAATACTCTGTTGTTTACCTTATTCCCTGCAAGCTTTGCCTAAAATACTGTTGTTTACCTCATTCCCTGCAAGCTTTGCATAAAATACTGTTGTTTACCTCGTTCCTTGCAAGCTTTGTGTAAAATACTCTGTTGTTTACTTCATTCCCTGCAAGCTTTGTGTAAAATACTGTTGTTTACCTCATTCCCTGCAAGCTTTGTGTAAAATACTGTTGTTTACCTCATTCCCTGCAAGCTTTGTGTAAAATACTGTTGTTTATCCCTGCAAGCTTTGTGTAAAATAATGTTGTTTACCTCATTCCCTGCAATCTTTGCATAAAATACTGTTGTTTACCTTATTCCCTGCAAGCTTTGTGTAAAATACTCTGTTGTTTACCTTATTCCCCGCAAGCTTTGCATAAAATACTGTTGTTTACCTCATTCCCTGCAAGTTTTGTGTTAAATACTCTGTTGTTCTCTTAAGAAGCACATCTCTATAATAAATGTGTATGAGGACCCCCTGAAGTTCTCTCTACGTCTTTATTAGTATAACTCAACAACTTTTTATTAATTCTGTTCAAACTTCGTAGCATTGGTATATAATTTCCGTCAATTTATATCTGTGAAAAGGCAATTTACTATTAGATGTATCATATGTCTTGTGTAGCAATCAATTCTACTCTACATTACTCAACTCTGCCCTCACCTATTCTATTCTATTCTATTCTATGCTATTCTATTCTATTCTATTCTATTCTCCATGTTCTGTTTCTTTCTATTCTGACCAAATCTTTTCTGTTCTTATCTGCTCTATTCTATCTATTTATAAAACAAGAGCACAGTGTCCCTATTAGTTTAAGGGCATCCCTGGATTTCCTTGTACTCTTGGGGTGGACTATACCATTCTTATAAAGGGGTGATATTATGAAAAATGGAGGAAATCAAACAAATGTTTATTAAGGTAGATGAGTACTTAGCAAAGAAGATACAGTAACTCTATTAGATCATGTTGTTATTGCAGTTGTCTAATTTGGGGTTAGTGCATCTGATTGCAATATTACAAGAGATTGCAGTGAACCTCGTACATTGTCGGGCATTACAAAGTCAAATTTATGTTTGTCGTTGGTTTGCTAACCAAGTATGGGTAAGTGTTAGAAAACAAAAACAAATTATTCAGCAGATTCTATTCTTTCGCTGGTTTCATATTTATGAATTATATCTATGTTATTGTATAAAAATTGACACACTTCTTGTCCAGCAGACATTCATATGAGTCATTGTCCGTCGTCCGTGTCGACTTTTTACTTTTTCGACTTCTTCTTGAAAACTATAATTATTATTGCTTTGATACTTGGTGCTTCTGTACCTTGGGCAGACCTCTCTTAGATTTGTTCATTTCGAGATGACATCTTCAATTCTTTAATTTTAATGAATATTTTTGTCATTTTTGGTAAAAAGTGATATTTTTGACTTCTTGTTGACAACAACAAGTCGGATTGCTTTGATATTATACATATTAGTACTACAGGTAGATCTCTCTCAGATTTGTTCATTTCGTGATGACATCTTAAATTCTCTAATTTTGATGAATATTTTTCTCATTTTTGGTAAAAAGTGATATTTAGCTCCGCTGTCGTCCGGCGTCGTCAACTTTACAATTTCAACTTCTTCTTTGAAGCCGCAAGTCAGAATATTTTCAAATTTAATATGCAAGTACCTTGGATGGTTTTTTCTCAGATTTGTTCATTTCATGTCAAAATCTCAAATTCTCTAATTTTGATGAATATTTTTGTGATTTTTGGTAAAAAATGATATTTTCGACTTCTTGTTCAAAACTGCAAGTCTGATGAATTTGATATTATACATATAGGTACTACCGGTAAACCTCTCTCAGATTTATTCATTTTCTAATGATATCTTCAGTTCTTTGATTGAAATGTGCATTGGTAACAGTGATGCTATCTCAGCCGAGAGGCTGCTTGTTATTCTACAAGTTCTCTTGGATTTAATATACCAAATTTCACCAATCAACGAAGATAGTGAAATTAAAAAATGTGCGAGTAATTGATGCATTCACAGTATGTGGTATGGCTCCCATGTCGAAAACAAGACAGCGTGATGACAAACACTATACAAAAGTGCAAGAACATTATATATACCTGTTGTACATCATAGAGTTAATAGCGAAATAAAATGCGAGAAAGGTTCTCAGTCTTCTCACTCAGTCTTGCTATTATGTGTATTAGGTACTAGCCGATGGGATTTTATATGAATTACAATTTCAAGGCTTAATTTGTTGTTTTCAATGTGAAAATGTTGTAGATGCACAAATACGCATATTCGTGAACACATATTGAAAATGCTGTAAAATTCCCAAAACGAATGTATTGGAAATATTGTAGAATTGCATGCAAACACACACATTGGAAATTCTCAGAATCGCAAATGCTCTTATTACAGATACTGAGGGTTGTGTTGCGGTTTACTTTACGTTATCGTTTCTATGAATTGCCACTTTTAAAATTCAGTCACATAAACTAAGACACGGTAACCTGCTGTTCCAGCATTCATTGTCTTCTCAATCCTTTGTTACCAGGACCTTCCAGGGTATCTGTACACAATCTATAGTACTGTCTTATTTTTCACCAACAAGAGACGATATCTCCCGTAACTACCGGTATGAGTTACATGCCTCGGGTCTTTTGCATGTAAAAACTTGTACATTTATAACAAAAAAATTTTAATCCATTACTCGATATCAAATTCAACAATTGTGCATTTTCCACAAAATGAAATGCGATCATTTGGTCATAATTTTACAAAAAAAAAAATGATAAAACAAGAAATAGGCCTGAAGTTGCACCAAAATTCTGTCAGGGGAAAAACTATGGTGTAGAAAGAAGATAATATTTGGTAATCGTAGTCCTAAATAACTATTAAAATAACTATTACTTTGTTATTATGATCTCATATGCTTTAATCTTTCATGTTCAATATTTAATTTTTAAATTAATTAATGGCTATGGTTATTGTTATCAAAAGATGTTCTAGCCTCATCACCACCAGACTTTCTCGCCCAAATTTTTCTTTATTTTATTTATATACATCAATATTTCTGGAAATGAGCCCCAATTTTCGAGCCAACAGACACAATTTGTGTCAATTTACAGTTTTTGCTCAAAAAATGTGGCTGTTTTTGTCTCAGTCTTCTGAAGGAAAGTGTAGACTATAAACAGGACTATTTTGTGAATTTGTGTTGTTGAAAAGGTTAAAAACTATGAATATAATGATAGAATAGAATGGAATAGAATAGAATAGAATTCATATAGGTATAGTCTCTATTGACTAGGGATGCTACTTTTTTACTGTTAGTGGGTGCAAAAGTATCGCTAAGTCTTTTAACTTATTTTTATACATATATGTATGTCAAGGTGTGTATGTACTATTCACCTCCTCTCAGACTTTCAGTGTCTTTGGTGTCACCAATGCACATGTCTCTGCTTAGTAACCAAACAAAGAAAAACTAAAAGCAGGTCAAGGCACCTTGCATAAAGTGAAACTGCACTTTTAGGGGAACAACTGCATCAACCAATTAACGAAGAAAGTGATTTGTCAAAATAACGTCGCGTGGCACATGAGAATAATCTGAAATCGACTGGTCACTTTGAAGGTGATTGACTTTTAGTGTATACATGCCTGTACACTGCACCTTTGTATCAAAAATAGTCTCGGACAATGTGCTGCTTGAGTTCTTTTTTGATTTAAATTACCATTGTTATGAGGCTGAGTTAAGATACCCCCTTTAAATATGTTGGTGCAGACTGTTCTACTTAACAGCATGATGCACATTATTGCAATGTTGTCACCGCTGCTAACCATCGTAGAATTGTTATTATTGAAATGAGTTATAAGGTATGTTTCAACTCTGCTTGATTGCATTCTTCTATTTTTAGATTCTTTTGCATGTGTGTTCTGTTTTAAGGCAGTTCATACATTGTATGCATCCAGTTATGTATCAGTGACTGCTAACACCATGTACAATACATCAGTTGTCTGTAGAGTATTTCAATGTACATTCATTACAATTGGGCGTCAACTCGTACACTTGCACGTACGTTTATGTCTGCATGCCTTTTGTTTGTGTGTGAGCCCTGTTTAGGTAGCAGAAATCTTCTTTTGCATTTTTTGTTGTTGCGTAATAAGTCCCCAGTATTATAAATACCACATTTCTGTCTGAATATGTAGAATGCATGTCCCTTCCCTTGTGTGTTTATAGGTCAATTGACCCCTGAATTGACCTCAATATTTGATCATACGAGTAGTGAATTGACTGTCAATTTAGAATATTATTTTAGAAATTTTACCACTGGACCATTCTAAAATGTGACCTCCAGTTTAGAATGGGTGGTTGGGTGTGGTGGGGTGGGGGATGCAAGGGGGCGGGGTTGATGACTGTGGGAGATGGTTGGTGGTAGGAGGGAGGTAAGTTTCTTCTTATACATCTACCCCAACTTATAAATGATATATATGAAAAATGTGAATATGAAAAAAAAATTGGGTAACAACTATTTTAAAACAATAATTAATTTAAATTTAAGGTAATATTATGTAAATAATATTAAGCATTGAATTGTAGTAAAACATTTCCATTTTCTAAGCACTATTCAAATTATGCCTTTGTTAAGTTGTTGTACCTCATTAACTATTCTTAATACTGCAAACACCACACATTAGGATATTTTGGGAAGTATGTCATAATGTGTTCATTTAGAAGTCATCGTTTATTGACCAGCTCATATGGGGGGGATTCTCTTAATCACCACCTTGTTACCAGTGTTAACCTTGCTATCATTATCATTCTTCAATGCTCAATAGCTGATTGTGATGAGACATTACCGGGTACTAGCATCAGAATTAGTTTTGTATGTTTTTTTATATTAAGGGTCACATTTGGCAAAGCGCCCCTCAATTCAAAAATGCCAAAACTTGTCGAACTAGTCATGAAACCTTGTCACAGTATTGGTCTTTTTAAATAGGTACAGCATTTTATTTGACAGGTTATTACATGTACTGCCTGCTCAAATCCTACATGAATAACTGAAATAAATGGGAACAAAAGGTGTCAACTTTTGATTGGAAATTTCAGAGAAAAATACTGCAAATCTATCATGACACACTAGCGACAACTACTGTAAAATACTTTATTTTTACTGGAATTAATTTTCGCTGAAAAGACTTTTTAGGAGTGTTGTATGGAATTTATTTTTCCTGATTTTTAGCGAGTTGAATGTAAAAGATAGGAAAAAAGGTATATTCGCTGGATTTTATTTTCACTGAATAATTCCTTTAGCGAAAATAGCAAAAATTAATTCCAAGCGAAAATAAAGTATTCCACAGTATTTTGCATTTCAATATACAAGTAGATTTTAGACAGACACTTCTCATTTTCTGCAGACAACCATTTCTGATTGGTCAAACCCTTCCCAATTCATATCAGTGCTTGAATTAAAATTAATCGTGGATTCTTTGTATGCTGTTGCCACACAAGAAAAGGATTTGACAAGTACATATCAGCAACCACAGACAAAATTCTCACTTCTTTAGTGTTTGTTTCCAGTACACAAGTTTTACTGAGAACAGTATTTAAAATAAATTTATTTGTAAAACAAATTTTTAAAACTCTTTAAATGTTTGTTTTAATAACAGTAAATACATAACCTTGGCATACCAATGAAATTAGGAAACACTTAAACTAATGATGAAAGTAACTTTAGATTCTTAAATCAATTATGTCAAATGGACAAGTCAACAGCAGGACATGTGGCTTGACTCCATCCATCATCTGTCTCAAGTCTCTATTAGGTGATGACCTTTATATAAATGCCACCTGCCCATAGTGACCACTTTTGGATATCCCCTATACAATTTATTTGTAAAATGATCTAGGAAGACCACCTGTTTAATGTGAGCAGTAACTGCTTCTTGGTAGCACTTTGGTCAAAATAAACATGTGTATAATGCCTACAATGTTAAAAGATACTGTAAATGTATTAATTATTCACTGGGTTTTAATTTCATTATTCTCGCTGTTAAGTAAAATCCACTAAATTAAAGCTATGTGAATATGTAAAATGTCAATAAAACTCCTTGACAAATTCTTGAAATTAAAACAGTGAATATGCTCAAAACATCAAAATAGTGAAATTAATTGTCAGTGAAAATAAATGGTTTTATAGTATTTTCTTTTTCAAATTTAGTAATAAAGAAATTTTTTTCCCATCTTCAAATGTTGATAAATTGCCATATTTTCATCAGAAACTTTCAAATTGTATCACCCCTGCCCCAAAACATTCCAGCCCTGCATTAGGATTATTTTAATATACTTCCATTTCCATATCAAGTAGACACACAACAACTCAACATTCTGCCAATACACATAACAAAAATCTTCAGGCCAACCCTGTATCTGTTTATGGCCAAATAGGAAAATAGTCACTTATAGGAACACCTTGCAACTCTACCGGTACTTGAAATTCTGCATTTTTGAAACAAAACCTGTACATGCAAGATGTGGTGTATTATTGAAAACAAATTTCATATCACAGTATGGGCTAATTACCTGTCTCAGGTGAAGCGGCCATCAGTAATTTCAAATACTGTATTTAAGAATGCAGTGTACAAAAGTTTCCAAAGTGTTTCTTTATACACAGGTTTATTTACTTTTACTTACCGGGTAATCTTAATTTTCTCCTATGAAATGCCATACATGCATTTTTTTTTTTTCAAAAATATAGTTCAAGACCTTGAAAATCAGATATTATTTAAAAATGTGAAATGTTGCACCAAAATTATGGCAGATTAAAATAAAAATACTTTGTTATCTTCAAGAACTTTAATAATAATGTAAGGAATTCCCTCAAGCTGTCAATTGGGGGCGCTGTTTACAATTGTTGATTGACAGTATGCCCAGCATGAATCACTGTTGACTCATCATTCAATCATCATCTCAACTCAACAGGACATCCAGATGGACAGTTAGGTGAAATTGTTTTGAGGGATGAACCATTATTTCTGATGGAGTGTTACTTGGGTTAGAATTTTGAATGGTCCACTTCTTACTTTGTATGCTAGAGGCCTATGTGTAGATCTTTCAGGGATCCTGTACTTTATTGGTAAATGGGTTTACTAATCAGTGAAATTGCAACATAATGATTTTGTAAAACCAACAATTTTTATCAGTAATTAATTTCATTATTTTTGTATTGATCTTATTCTCTGGGTTTTAAATTCACGAATTTCACAGTAAAACAATAATATCCATTGTAATTTTATCCGTTCACATTAATTTAATTTAGTAGATTGCACTTTACAGCTAAAATAACAAAAATTAAAAACCCAGTTAATAATTAATGTGTTGCAAAATCAGACTAATAATCATTTTACTTTGAATCAGACACGCACATTGGATCACCCATAATTCTACAGGGGTTTTTCTAGAAAAAAATAACAAGAGAGAGCACACATGCGAGGGAGCGGAGCAACCAAGTGAGAGGGTATATCAGAAAGTTTGTGTGCTGTTTTAACGGTGTATCTATCGCCATTGAAATATTTTTAGTGTATCTGGTATCCAGACACATTGTTGCTGGGAAGTTTTCATGAAGAAAAATATATTTGAGAAAGATTCAATCGGCGATTCTTTAAGAGGGTGCCAGCCAAGAGTATCAGGGCGCTGCGCCCCTGTTCCCCAGCTAGAAAAACCCAGATTCTCACATTACCTGATTCTAAAAGTACTTCACACAGGAAAGTATACAAAACCACAGAGGTATAAATATGTGCATTTCCTGTCAGATTAGAATTGTCATCCAGGATCTTAGTGGTAATGTTGCTGTTCTACTAACCACACTGGTAACCCCATCTGCCATGACACCATTGTTAGAACTTGTATGAACTTGTACAAGGTCACCCAAACCCCACTCCCCAGCTTACTTTAATTTTAAAAAACCTTGATTTTTATTTTATCAAATCACAAATTCAATAAATAAATAAGTAAGTAAACTTAGTTTTCTTCATTTGTACTTTAACCTTTTCACCACCGGTTCCGGATTTTCTGGACCAAATTTTTCTGCGCTTTTTGACTCCCATGTGCGAAGCACAAAATGGGAGTCTTTGCAGTTAGTGTGTCTGTATGTGTGTATGTGTGTATGTGTGTATGTGTGTATGTGTGTATGTGTGTGTGTGTGTATGTGTGTCCGACTGTTCCACTGCTATCTCAAGAACCATACATCGGTTTTTGATGAAACTTGGTGCATAGATGCTCTGGGCCAATGCGCAGATTTGATTAGGTTTTGGTAAAAATCCATGCTCGTTAATTACCTAATTTGCATGATAATTAGCTAATTTTTAGCTGTTCTATGACTGTTCCACTGATATCTAAAGAACCACTCATTGGATTTTGATGAAACTTGGTACATAGATGCTCTGAACATATGCGCAGATTTGATTAATTTTTGGTAAAAATCCGTGCATATTAATTACCTAATTTGCATGATAATT
Organism: Saccoglossus kowalevskii; assembly: GCF_978046115.1. Lineage (NCBI taxonomy): Eukaryota > Metazoa > Hemichordata > Enteropneusta > Harrimaniidae > Saccoglossus > Saccoglossus kowalevskii. The sequence goes on along the minus strand of NC_140652.1, from coordinate 8,735,222 downwards.
AGCTATTTTTTAGTGGTTCCATGACTGTTCCACTGATATCTAAACAACCACTCATTGGATTTTGATGAAACTTGGTACATAGATGCTCTGAACTAATGCTAGGTTTTGATTAGTTTTTGGTAATAATCCGTGGATACTAATTACCTAATTTGCATAATGATTAGTCAATTTTCGGTTTTTCCACTGATATCTCAAGTACTAATCATCACATTTCAATGAAACTTGGTACATAGATGTCATACGACACTGCACAGACCTGATAGTTTTTATGGTAATATCAGTACATATTAATTACCTAATTTGCATAATTAATTAATTTTCAGCATTTGATATAAGTAGTTAGCATTACATTTCAATGAAACTTGGTACTTACATACTCAAGGACTATGCAGAGATTGATTGTTTTCGATAAATATTTGTGCATATTAATCACCTAATTTGCATAATTAGTTAATTTTCAGCTTTTCCACGGGTATCTCAAGTACTAATCATCGCATTTCAATGAAACTTGGTACATAGATCCTTTAGGACTATGCAGAGACCTGATTAGTTTTAGGGTAAATAATTGTGCATATTAATTACCTAATTTGCATAATTAATTTTCAGCTTTTCTACTGATATCTAAAGTACTAATCATCACATTTCAATGAATCTAGAATTATGCAGACCCAATTAGTTTCCGGTAAATATTTGTGCATATTAATCACCTAATTTGCATAATTAACCAACTTTCACACTGATATCTCAGGTACTATACATCACATATCAATGAATGTACATGGATGCTGTAGGACAATAGACAGACCTGAATAATTGTGGGTTAAAATCTGTACATATTAATTACCTAATTTGCATAATTAACCAATTTTAAGCTTTCACACTGATATCTAAAGTACCGTAAAAACTCCAAAATTTCGACCGGTTTTAAATAATTGGTGTTAGATATGTGACGTGTTTTTAGAGTCAAAATTAAGGTGCATTTTCGGACGGTCGAATTTTTCAGAATAGAAATCAGCAAATGAAAAAATGGGGATGATAGACAGTGTGCTTCATTAGTTTTTAAAAAATGCAATGTCCGTCAATTGACGTAAACTTCCTCATGTTTCACGGTAAAAGCAAAGGTCGTGGCCGAGTTGTAACTCAAAATCTAAACAAAGTCATCAATCAGTGAGTATTATGACAAGCAAAACAAAACATCAAGACGCGGAGAAGAGGTCAGCACAAAACTAATAGGTCAAAAGACAAAGCTGTCTCGCACTACCTAGAAAAACTTGCGAATGTTCGAAGTACAGGTACCCATTGGACAAAAGATGCATGGAAGTTTAGCAAACTATCTCCCCGACCCAGTGCAATGTATCCGGTTAGAATCAAAGCTCACGTGTCCCTTATTTGAGGGACCAAATTCTGCCGTAAATTCGCCCTTGGATTAAAAAATAAAATGGGATTTAAGAAAATAAAATGGGACTTTTAAGGTGTATTTTGGCGTCATTTTTCGGACATTTCAATCAATCCTGCCGGCTAAAATAGAGTCTAAGTTTTACCGTAGTCATTGACGTTTGTCTATTCAAGAGTACACGTGTATGATTTTTATCGTGACTAGCGTGAGCGGGTAAGCTTCCTTTCGAGAATGAGCTGTTATCACTGTGAACAATGTTAAATTATTCTTCAGATGACCAGTTTATTTTTTAAAAACAACTAATTTTTTTATTTAAAAAAAATCATGCCGTTTTCGCATCAAAATCCAAGCCAAAACATCGTACTACAACACCAATCTCTTCCGCATTGCGTTCAATAACATTAACATATTTAAATAAGCTATGGTAATTTGAACACGTTGGCATCATCCAGCTTTTTGATTGGTTAATTAGCGATTTGACCTATTTGACCTAAGAGAACATGGCGGATATCCTACAGCATCAAACGTTTATACGAGACCGGAATCATTCGCTTACGATGAAACTAAGTTGACTTTTATTTGTATTTCATAACCATTCAACAAATTTATTTTGTGTACATTATTATAATCACTACTGAGTACAGTAATAATCAACAATTCAGAAACGCAGCATGCCGAGATTTTTGTGTTCGTTTTTATTTCAAACTTCGTTTATTTAGAATATATTTTCGTTACCAATAAAATAAAAATCTCTCAGTCAATCAGAAACCCGGATTCATGCCTTCGAGGAAGGTCCCGTTTGAACGCTCACATCGTTTTTTTTTTTCGTTTGTGGGAAAACTAAAACTGGTCGCAATTTTCGAATAAGAATGAGTCGGCAATTTTTAGTGGAATCGAAAATTTGGAGGTAAATAAAACACCGAAACCCGGTAAATAAATAGGCGATCGAATTTTTAGAGGGGTCGAAATTTTGGAGTTTTCACGGTACTAATTATTCCATTTCAATGAAACTTAGTATAAAGATGCTCTAGGACAATGTACAAACCTAATTAGTTTGGGGTAAAAATCTGTTCATATTAATTCCCTAATAAGCATAATAATTCATAATTTTTTGGTTCTAATCACATTTCAATTAAACTTGGAGACATAGATTTTCTGTTACATTGCGCAGACCTCATTAGTTTTACACTCAAATCTGGTCATATTAATTTTCTGATTTGCATAATTAGTTTTCAGCTAAGTAATTTCGAATTATATTTAATGTGTCTCCAATACTCTCAGCACATGGGAGTTCTTTCTAAGCTTTCTTTGATTTCTAATATTCTTCAACATTTCTGAAAATGAACAAAATTTTGGTAAATTTTCAGTTTTTACTCGAAAAATTTGGCTATTTTTATCTCAATCTTCTGAAGGAGAAAGTGCAGACTATAAACGGGATTATTTTGTGAATTTGTGATGAAAAGAGGGAACTAGTGGTGAAAAGGGTAAACCTAGTAAATATGCTCAAAACATCAAACTGGTGAAATTAATAATATCTGTGAAAATAAATGGTTTCATAGTAATTTACACAATTTCTGAATCTAAATATATAATATAAGGACTGTTTTTTTCACTTTAATTTTTTTTTTGTTATTTTCACTGATCTTCGATGAATTAGTGAAATTAAAATCCAGTGAAAATACATTTTATCCTATGTTTTACAGAATCTAAAAAATAAACGTCATACAAAATACCTAAAATGTTTTCATCAAAAATTACTTCCAAGTAAAGTATTTTACAGAACCATGTGTGTGTGTGTAGATGTTCGTTTGTTTATATAAATCAAACTTGTCAGTTTTCACTAATCCACTCACTGTCTTAACATGACCTAGAAGGTCAGATACTGAAGATGGCAAGCATAAAAGAAACAGACCAGAGGAAGTCACCAGCCCACAAATGTATATATCGTTTCCTGTATCTCTCTGTCTGGGAACACCACCCTCTGTCTAGTAAAAGTAAGAGATACAAAGTGTGATGTATGGTTTCTTGTGGACCATGTCATTTTTGACATAGGGGTGGTAACTTACTACACGGAGGGGACTGAGTTAGCATAATCTATTATTTTCAGTTTTTCAAATTTCTGTTGACTTTTACAGAATTATTGATTGATCCAATTGGTAGTAGATTGTATTAATAGACAGACTTATCAGATAGAACAAACAATTCATAGTCTGACCTACCCTCTGAATAATGGTTTGGTCTCTGTTTACTATGAAGTATCACAGCCCACATAAGTATGTATTAACACATTCACTACAGGAAGCTGGAAGCCCAGTCAGTTATATGAGAGCAACCTCTGTGTATGTGACTGGGAAAACATAGACATCAACTTCTTGTACACTCAGAAAGGTACTTAACACTTACTGAAAGCTTATTTAAAGTACAAATCACCTCGGAATTTGGAATACTACATCCTACTTGTTACCACACTTAGACTTTACAATAGGAGTCCAGCAGCTTTCCTCGATTAATTACTAACCTGAAGGTAAGTCTGTCTACTTGGTTTCATCTGTCCCTATATTGTAATTTTTGCTTTTTCGTAGATATTTGACATTTTCAAAAATTCTGTGATAGCTTTAGAAATTCTTACCTAATATGTATGACTTCTTTGCTATTAACTCTGATTGCTTTCCCAAATACTGTAAAATACTTGTGATTTATTTTCGCTGAAGGGATGTGATTTAATGAAAATAAAATCCAGCATTATATCTTTTTTACTAGCGAAAATTAATTCCAGCTAATATAAAATATTTAACAGTAATCTTCTTTTACCTAACATATTCCCTTCACATCTTCATACCACATGTGAGGTAAAACATGGAGAGCCCTGGGAAATCTTTTTACTGTAAGAAAGTACCTTGATTTTTCTGATAATTAGATTTGTTGCAAATTTGTGTTCACCTTGTGCCCAGCAGTCCTGCTATAGGCTACCAAATATATTTTGAAATACAAAATGTATCTTAATTTAGAGGGGGGGGGGCAAATATTACTTCAAGTCTTTTGTCGTAATTGCTATGCTTCATACTACTTACAATGTAATAGTTACTGCCACAATTTTAAAGAAATCAACATTTTGCTCCATTTTATGCAATTTGTTTGTTTGTTTTGTAGAATTTCTTTGATAAATTGTTTTTTTGTAAGTTTGTAAGTTGATTTTTTTAACTTTCACTATTTTCTAAGTCAAGCCTACGTCAAACTGGTCAAAATCCCCCAAACATTGCCAGCAACCAATTACAGACTAGCTTTTCCTGACAATAATACTTAGCAACGTTATTTTCCCCACACTAACTTGAAAATTCTTTTGTTTTTGTCTCATTTCCGTTTCTGGTCTGTCTTAGAGAATCTCTTCAAAAAGAGATTGTAGACTTGCTGTACCTAAGTCCTTGTAGAGCGTCTGTGTTACGTCATCTTTAAACTGACATTCCCTGTTACTGTATGTACATGTATGCTTTCAACTCGTGGGTGGGAGGGAGTGTATTTTCATTGAATATCCCACATACTTGTTGTCTGTTGTTGTATTGTAACTGTAAACAATAGCCAACTGTTGACAAACAATTACAGTGCCACACCATCATCCAGAAAAACACTAACTATCCGCCAGGCTTTTATAACTGACTACTTACTTGTTCATTTCATTATCAGCCACCTGGCTACGTGTACAATTTTAAGACAAGCCCAGATGAAAAAAAATTACTGTGGAATACTTTATTTTCGCTGGAATTAATTTTCACTGAAAAGGCTTTTGGGGCATTTTGTATGGAATTTATTTTCACTGATTTTTGATGAGTTTAATGTGAAATATAGGAAAAAAAGTACATTCACTGGATTTTATTTTCACGGAATCATCCCTTCAGCGAAAATAGCGAAAATAAATTCCAAGCGAAATTAAAGTATTCTACAGTACGATTGGCAGTCCAAATTCATTACAAACGGTCTTGTGTGGGAAGGGGTTTTATTTTCTCACTTATGGAAATATGTATCAAAACAGTTTAGAGAAATATACGTTAGGCAAATTCAGCAATGTGACAATACCTGTTAGGTTGTGACACAACCAACAATGGACACTGCGACTTCCAAATCATCTACCATTAGGGTTATACATGTAGCACCCGCCCCCCATCTGTGGTTATAGCTAAAAAGTGAAAAGTCCCCATATTGGTCTGTATTTGTAGAGGTTACTATTGATTGGTTGATTAATTATTCAATTATTGCTTTTAAAAAAAAAAATTCAATAAAAGGTTTATAGCAATTTAGCCTGTCACATCAAATTGTGAGTACTTATCAAAAATGACAGGTGTTGTCAAAAATGACAGGTAGACAGGTGTTGTCAAAAATGACAGGTAAACAGGTGTTGTCAAAAATGACAGGTAGACAGGTGTTGTCAAAAATGACAGGCAGACAGGGGTTGTCAAAAATGACAGGCAGACAGGGGTTGTCAAAAATGACAGGTAGACAGGTGTTGTCAAAAATGACAGGTAGACAGGTGTTGTCAAAAATGACAGGCAGACAGGTGTTGTCAAAAATGACAGGTAGACAGGTGTTGTCAAAAATGACAGGCAGACAGGTGTTGTCAAAAATGACAGGTAGACAGGTGTTGTCAAAAATGACAGGTAGACAGGGGTTGTCAAAAATGACAGGCAGACAGGTGTTGTCAAAAATGACAGGCAGACAGGTGTTGTCAAAAATGACAGGTAGACAGGGGTTGTCAAAAATGACAGGCAGACAGAGGTTGTCAAAAATGACAGGCAGACAGGTGTTGTCAAAAATGACAGGTAAACAGGTGTTTGGCTAAAAGCTGAAGTGTGTGAACAACGTTACTAATATCATAGTCAAATCAATTACACTTCATTCAAGTTCAATATTGTTTTCAGATCGGCAGTTTTCATGTTCTGGCAATGGTATTTTACACTGAACTAGTTTCAGTATAATATCGCTAGGGGAAGTCATTGACCCGAACTGTGGACTTCCCTCACATACAATACTGAGTGTAGCTTTTAGCTGGCTTAAAATTAGATTAGTTTCTTGCCATATAGCTGAATTGTGCAGAGTATTCTGTTGAATACGTATTGTAACATGGAAAAATACAACCAGGAACTTTAAAAACTACTGTAGAAAGGTACTTGTGAAGCATGCTGAGAGCCAGCTTGGGAAAAAAGTTAAGCTGAGACTGTACTGTTTAATACTTTTGTCAATAAGTGGTGGTCTATACGACTGTGTTAAAGATACAAAGGACAATTTCTCTACGACACATGCTAACTGCTAGTAAGAGGGGGAAATGTAAAACCTGTATGTATTTGTTGACAAAATCCCCAATTTTCCCAACAGGCTTACAGTACTTGAGTCACTAAAATTACTTGCTATGTTTTATGGCATTTACCATTTCACTTGGGGGATATTTTTTTGGCTTCTGTTGGAAAGCAGCCATATTCAGATGAGGGAATTACATTTTACAGTAAGTACATCTTAAACTGTTACACCACAATTTTTTTGTAAAAAACATTCTGGATCATAGTTAATGTGCTGTTCCACCCACTTACTGTAAGATACTTTATTTTTAATAGCAGGAATTACTTCATTTTCGCTGAAAAGACTTTTTTGGTGTTTTTTTGTACTGATTTTTGACGGGTTGAATGTAAAATATAGGAAAAACTATATTTGCTGGATTTTATTTTAACTTAATCAGCGAAAATAGCAACAATTAGTTGCAAGCGAAAATAAAGTATTTTACAAGTATATACACATATGGAGTACTGGGGTAATAATTTTTTTTTCTGGCCAGAAAGTATCATATTTTACTTGTAAATGTAGATGCTGAGCATTGGGGCTGATTTATATTCTTGTGTTTGTAAAATAGAATGCTTAGTAGTAGGTTATCAGGGTGGAGATTGTTGATATAAATATTTGACATAGCTAGAACAGATTGTGATGATGATTTCACACTCAGGCTGGCAGTGTTTAGTCATAATTCAATGTTCCTGTAATCATTTAGGTCATGAACTGCTCACTTCAAAGAGAATGTTTACATCTGGCTACTGGTTTTCATTTTAAAATAGAACTGACGTGACGATCAAATGCACAAGAAATAGTTCACATGTGGGTAATGTGTGTGTAGACGCTAACAAAAACTGAGCCACCTTGTAGTGTTTTTTTGTGAATCCAAAGGAAGGCTATTGCCTGAACAAAGCCCAGAAGAATTTATTACAACACGGCAACAGTTGTAAATACATCTACTTCTATTTTATTTTTTGTTTACTTGTTAGTTTGTCTGAATCTTGAATAATTGATCACATGACTTAATTTTTAGTGATATTATTTAAAACAAGCACTATCCTCAACTGCTGTAATTTAACATTTTAACGAGTAAGGCAAGATTAAGTAAATGTTGCAGTAAGTGTTTCTGTGAAGTCCTTCAAATGGGGAATCACGTGGGTTGTTCATGATTGTGAACAGCACTGCTGATACCCTTAAAAAGGCAGTGATTTTCGTGCTATGCATGTGCGAGATTTGTGAATGTGATAAACAGTGATTTTCTCAGTCCAACGCGCTCTCCCAGTTGCAAGCATGTGTGGGATTTTTGATCCAATCATGACGCATGCTAAATACCAACTTTGACTCTCCTTGAATATGCTCCAGTCATTCCAAGAATTACCCAATCAAATTGATTGATCTGTGCAAAATTAAGTCTATTTTTTTCTAAAATTAACAATGAAACTGTATAAAAAGAAAAAAACAAAAGAAAAATATCTGAATCACAGAAGAATTTTCATTTATTGAAATAAATAATACCGATAGCAGTTGCTAGTTTGTTGTCACAGACTTGCAGTTGATTTTTTGTTGATTATTTATAGTTATTTTGTAATTTACAGGTAAGTTTCAATCACATTTGGACAGGTTTGTGAAGATCTAAAATGAGAAGTATCTCTGTAAAATTACAAGCAGACAGGTGGCTGGTTAAATGCTTGCCTTTAGAGATTTTGGTGTTTTACAGTTGTATCCTCCCCAACTGCATGGTTACCGGTATAGGATCTATTGTTGATAGAACTCATGAGAACTGAGCACCTTTTATAAACTAACATTGCTTGCTACATAGTGTTGGCCCACGCAGCATAGTTTTTACTGTGTGGGTCCATTCCCTGGATGACTGCAGCAGCCATGAGAAACATGCCAAATTCCAGCTCCCATGGGACACTGGAATGTCTGTGGGTGGCTGGCTCCCACCCATCATTTACTTTGTTATAAGTACCTCCAGATAAGTCAACAAAATGGTATCAAATTAAAATCACTTGATTAGTAGTTTTCTCTTCAGGCATTATAAGCATTTTTTTTTTACCATCCATTGCAACTGAAATGCCATGCTTTCAAGAGTCTAAAGATGTTATTGATATGTTAAATATCAAATTACATATGTAAATTAGATGGTGGCATGCCTGGGCATTATCTGGGGTGCACACTGCAAGTGCTGTCATTTTTTATAAAAATTCATCTTTACTATTAAGAAAATTTTAACCTAATAACTGTTCTTAACTGATGAGGTGGGGTCTAAATTTAATGGGTGATAGTCGTTGCATGCATGGGATATATGGGTCTCGTATACCCCTGGTAAACAAAGATAGCAACTTTGTCAGTTGCGTATATCGAGGACAAACTGAAGTTTCCAAGCTTTAATTAGGTATTTTTTAGGTGATTGGAAGGTATCAATGGAGTCACTTGCAAGTCCGCCACTGCCCTTTAAATACTAGAATATATATACTGAATTTTTTTAATTCTGACACAAACAACAAAACAACTATTTTCATCTGATGGTGTGAGGGCTGAACCGCTAAATACAGAAATAGTTTACATGTGGGGAAGAATCTACACAGCACTTTTGAAATGTTGAGTACTCATGAATATTCATGAGGTTCAAGCATACATGTACAGGCACACTCAGGTGTGATAGACGGATCATTGTTACTGACCTCTCCATTCATGGCACCATTTATATTCATACCAGGTTGGCTGCATAAACACAGCTATATTGTTAATGCTATATTTTCTAGACTAATATACAAAGTAGTGTTATTTTACACCTATTACGTTACAGGATACCGTAACACACTTGTTGACTTTTATAACAAATAAAATCTATTGTGATCCAGGAAGTTCTAGCCACTCCTCTAACTACTTGACTGAATTCATTTTCTGACAGATCATCTTTCCATAATCATATGGTTTCTTACATGGAACACCATCTACTGTAAAATGACTAATTTTCACTGGGTTTAAATTTCCCTGATTTAGCATTTAAGGCATATTCAGTGGGTTTTAAATTCACAATATTATCATTTAGATAATGTGTTCTATGCTCAATTTTACATATTCACTGAGTTTAAATTTAGCACATTTTCCAGTCAGCGAAATAAGCAAAATTTAAACACGATGAATAATTAACCCCTTTACAGTATATGAGTTTTCGACTTGTCAAGTGATATACAAAGTCAACAAGCAGTAGAGATACATGTAGATAGTTATCAGCTTTATTACAACTGTGTAGAAAATGTTGCATTTCTAATTTGGTGTTTAAAATGTAATAAAGTTAAAGCGAGGGGGTCGTCACCTGCGCATGTGTCAGATGCCCATGAGCCTTTGTGTTTTTAGCTTGTGTTGTTATCGTCGTTTGGGACTCAATTCCCGCTCATGCGCAGGTGACGACTCTCACGCTTTAATGAATAACTAAAAAGTAAGCGAAAATTGAGTAAATGAATTGTCAAAACGGGCATGTTTAGCAGGGAGAGCAGGTAATTGCAGAAATTGTGTCGTTGACTTGAAAAGTTTTTTTAATTCTCTCACTTGTAAAATGTGAAATCAAAAAAAGCTTTTTGTTTAAATCTATTTATAAAATACAATTTTGTAAAAAGCAAACTTAGTCACAAAAGCCAATTGTGACAGACTTTTATTTTTTTACCCTTTGAGTGCAAGATAGTTTTTTCGCTCAAAATTCTGTGCAAATATTTTCACATTTTTGTAAAAATTTCACTAAATTTCATCATCATTTTGGACCATATAAACAGTTTTATATATTGCTTTTAGTTTTTGATCAAAAGATTTATCAATTTACATCAACATTTTATGTGGGAAGAAGCAGACTACAAAATCTTTTTGTAGATCTTGCCAAGTTGACAATGGCACTAATTACCTGTGTAAATGCAAAATATTTGTTCATTTAGTTTGCAGAATCCCCCTACCCTCATTCTATCCGTAACACAGTTTCCTTTAGAATTCACCACCTACATATTTGTAATGATAAAGATGCCTTCAAAACACAGACTATCAGTTTAAGTTTATAGTGTCATGTTACTTACATATGATACATTGCTATAACCTCTCCACTACTCTTTCTTGTCTTATTTGTCTTCACTAATTTGTCCGTCATCTGTGTCAACTTTTTACTTTTTTGACTTCTCCTAAAACTGCAAGTCCAATAGCTCTGATACTATACATATAGGTACTACTGGTGGACCTCTCTCAGAATTGCTCATTTTCTAATGAGATCTTTAGTTCTTACCAGTAATTGAAACATGCATTGCTAACAGCGTCACTATCTCAGCCGAGAGGCTGCTTATTTGTTAGTTGTACTGAAAGAATACACTAAAAGGAAGTGATATACAGATTATTAAAAAAACATGAAAATTTGACCAGATTTCCCCTGTTGCTACCTTAAATCATATTAAACCAATTAGAACCATAGAAATAGGATTGATCAAGATTTCAGTTTAGTGATGCTATGCAGCAGTATTTTCATGAAATGTGACAATCTGAGAAACATTGCTTATTTATTTCATACATTTTGTATTGAAGAAACCTGATTACAAATATTTTTTGAAATTAAATCATAACGTTTCTGAATACTAAAATTGAAATTAGCTTTAAATTAGCATCAAACATGACATGACGTGACTACCGTGGCAGTTTAAAAACCAATCACACTATATTGTGGTTGTCATTGTGACATAGAATTTTCTATACAACAACCGTTTCTCGTTTCCGCGCGCATCATTTTGAACTATGTGCCTCAAACATTTTTTTTTTCCCTTCTAAAGCCTTCCAAAATGCGCTTGTACTCGCACATGTCTTAAATTCCCCCCATTTTAGCTTAGTATCCCAAAAAAAAAAAACGACTAGCTGCCTTTTTAAAAATTTTCCATGAAACGAGAAACAGGGAATTTTTTTTTCCTGGCCTAATTTTACTCTTATTTTTGGATGATATTGATGTCTATTGTTTCCACTTTACACATGTATATGTATATGTAATACAGACTTCTCATGGTACACATCAGTAAGTAGTAAACACAGCTCATGGCCATAACTTTCTATAATCACAAAAATCCTTGAACTATGGTCAACCCTAACACAATTTGGTTTTGACCGTTTATTGTATCTTAGCCTTCATCACTAGACTTTCTCATCCAAATTTTTCTGCACTTTTTTTTCATATTCTTTAATATTTCTGGAAGTGAATCCTAATTTTGGAGCTAACAAACAAGATATTAGTCAATTTTCAGTTTTTAGTCAAAAAATTTGGCTATTTTAGTCAATTTTCAGTTTTTACTCAAAAAATTTGGCAATTTTAGTCTCAATCCACTGAAGAAGAGTACAGACTATAAATGAGACTATTTTGTGAATTTGTGATGAAAAGAGGAAACTGGTGTTGAAACAGTTAATTTTGCCTGTAAACTTGCACTAAGCTTTCAGCAGATTTTCCAAAACATGGTGGCTTTGTGATTTTTGCATCAGAGATGTGGGTTGAACACCAAAAAGGGTTGTCGCCGAGACAGCTCATAATATTGTCATATACATGTATAATACCATTTTCATAGATAGATAGTCACACAGGTTTGTCATGCAGTCCCAAATATGGTTTCTCTGTCACTATATCACAGTACACACACTTTGCAATTTGCTTATAAAAAAACATCTGGAGAAACAACAGTGATAAGTATTATCTAGAACTGTTATATAAAATTAATTTTAATAAAAAAAATTACATTTTTAATGTTGTTAAGATCACAAAACATCTCCATGTGCATCTTGTTTGAATACTGTAAAATGTCTATTTTTCACTGGGTCTAAATTTCGCTGATCTACCATTTCAGGCATATTCAGTGGGTTTTAAATTCATGGTTTTATCATTTAGATAATGTGTTCTATGCTAAATTTTATATATTCACTGGGTTTTAAATTAGTGCATTTTCCAGTCAGCGAAAAAAGCAAAATTAAAATCCAGTGAATAAGTAAGCTTTTTACAGTACATGATAACAGACAACTCATTTCAGATCTTATAAAGCAGATGTTGTATTTATTAAACAGCTTACCAGTATGATTAAATTGTATTTTGTAATTTATGTAAGAGAATATACTGTAGAATACTTTATTTTCAATTGAAATTAATTTTCTTCTTTTTTTTCGCTGAAGGAATGATTCAGTGAAAGTTAAATCAAAATATACCTTTTTCTTATATTTTGCACTTTGTCAAAGATCAGTGGAAATAAATTCTATACAAAACACCCAAAAAGTCTTTTCAGTGAAAATTAATTCCAGCTAAAATTTACAGTACTACAGTACATTTTCAATAAGAATATTAAAGCAGAATGGTGGGGGATCCAAGGTCGCTGTGAATTTTAAGCCATGCTCTATTTTATCTTGGCTTTGCCCACTGCTATGATGTCATGCTGAATGAAGGATTGATCAACAAAATCTTCCCAGATTCAGAACGAATATTTCGAAAACGCAGTAAATATTCTCGTTTGTTACTTCACAGCTAGACGTGTGTAATAATCTTTGTGAAAATAAAATCTATACCTCCACGCATAAATACAACTTGATTGGTCTGAAGGCCAAATACTAGAATGTTTTGACAACTGTTAAGAAGTCAATGTAGCCTCAAGTCAACTCAGCTGTGTCTCACTTTGCAGTGACTTTTATCAATAAGGTGTTTAATTGTGTGTTGATACATAGTAAAATAATCTACCACTTGTTAAAACATGTTGTATACAAAGATTTATTTCATCAGGTAACCTTGGTAACCATAAGCCTTCTCCTAGTTCTCCCATGTACATGGAGTGATTATATTTTGGAGGTTGCTGATTTGTTAGAAATTTTTTTTTAATTGAATGATTGTAGAATAAAATAAGTCAATGAAGCTGATTTAAAACGAAAAAAGTCAGAAACATCTACAGGGTTCTCAGTAAAAAAAAAGTTATTAAGATAAGGATCTCATAATTTGGCACACCAATAATTCTTGCAAGAGACGTAAATATATGGTGGCCACTGGATAAATGTGCAACATGACACTGACTCCTAGATATATTTCTGTTTTTTGTAGGCTTTTTCAATAAAGCAGTAATACTTAGTATTAATATTAGTCCAGAAAAGTATTGACAGTTTGTTCACATGCATGTACAGTGTATATGGCACAATTTTGATAACACATCTCATGGTAAACCAGATGATGGGATTCATGCTTTAAGCAATTGCTGTTCCCAGTTTGGTTTATAGAGGGACAGGTTATCCTGTAATGTTACAGGACATTGTTAGGATGTTATAGAAAGTTTTAGTTTATTTTAAGCTAATTTAGCTAATTCATAATTTCGGTAATTCAAGATGTTACTAATTTAAAATGAAGTATGGTATATTCTCACAATGAGATAGTGATCAATTTAGCTAAATTAAGATGTCGCTAATTAGAATAGAGTATATCTTCACAATGAGATTATTGGCACTTTAGCTAAATTAAGATTCTGTTAATTTGTGCATTGAGTTAAATTCGCTAAAAAGGTCTGTAGCTATTTCACTGTGTTTTACAGTAATCCAAAAAAAGGAAAACAAAATTTTACATTCATAGTATGATTTGCAGACATGGGAACTTTTATGCTTTTATTTCAGGGGTAGTTGGATCTGACCATAAATCATGGTGACTTGTTGTCGCATTAAGTTCCCATGAACTGTGTATGTGGGACACAAAAATAAGCACATGTGTTTATGTGATGACAGGTTTCCCTTAATGTAGTTCAATACTGTTTCATAAAAGTCTCTGGAATGTTTTACAAATAGATTGCTTATTGCTATACAGGGTCATAGGTCCCCCCAAAAATGTAGGTCTCCAATCAACTTTTTCAGATGAATGTGACATAACTTTACTTGAAGGAGTGATATTACCAACAACATGTTTTCCATAAAACTGTTAACTATTCCATGGTTTTCAACTCTTTTTATATTTGCTTGAAACAAAGTGTGTAAACTAATAATATATTTTGATTGGCCACTCATACAGTGATTCATTCTGATTTGAACTTGCTATCTTTTCTTTGTTAGGGATGAACCACTTTATATTGGGGAGGGGGATGCTCACACACAGAGAATTCAGTGAAATTGAATGAATTCTAAAATGATCATGTAAAAACTAATTATGCAAATTTTTCAAAATCATAAAAAAGCTATATTAACACGCAACAGGCTGAACAAATTCCATTAAAAATAGGTTTCTTTATGTATCCACAATAGATATATAGTACATGCATTGTACTTCAGTGCTTCAATTTCATTAAGAGCCTTGAGCTGGTTATTTTTGCTTCTCGGAAGAGCGTCATAGATAGATAAGCATTATAATGAATGGCAAAAGACCCCGGTAAATTCTAATCTGGGCTTCCGCTAATGCTACAATACTCAGTAGTATTTAGACTAATACTTCACTGACATAGTTGCATATTAATATTAACTTACTGTAAAAAAAAAATATTCAGTGAGTCGGTGAAAATGGTGCAAATTTCTCTGAGGTGTTACAACACAAGATGTCGGTGACTTTCAGGAAATGTTGTCTTCGGGATTTGCCGAGAAATTGCGCAATTTCTTAGCAGGAAAACATAAGCACTTATCTTTGCAGGTTTACTGTATGGTATTGACCAACTCATTTGCATAATTAATTGCTTGTCAACAATACAAACTGTACAATACTGTTTTCAAAGGTTGCATAATGCATGAAAAAGACAGTTCATAAACCTGCAGAAAAAATTGAATGATTCGTTTTTGAACTTGAACTCCTGTCAAAATGCCTCAAATGTGTAGTGTGGAAATACTCAAAGATACATGCAGCGAATGAAAAATTTATTTTAATATTTCAATGTATATGTTCTAACCGTAAAATCTGTATTATAAGCTGCATCTCTAATAGAAGTCGCACCCATTCTTTTTCAATGGAGAATCAAAAATTCATCATTTCTCATATGTGTAAATGCTCTTGTAGAAGTCACATTAGAAGCCAATTTTACCATAAGGTTGACTATTGGAAACTTGGGAAAACTCACAGAATAAGAAGAGTTAAAAAAATCGTCAGGGACAATGACTGAAACAAATATATATTTCAATACCTCTAACTTAGCAACAACATCTTCCAAAAATAATCTCACTCAAAACTAAATAAGATTGAAGCAAAAGAACAATTAGTTTTACTACCCACCCACACGTTTTAATGGCCAACCCCTTTTAATATATTTAATCTTTAAATAGAACACAACTAGACAGTACTTTTTATTTCATCATAAATTGGTAAACTAGATATGTATCATTAATAAGTCATTAAGTTTAATCTCGGGATTAACAGGGATTTGTGGGCGACTCCATACAGCAGGAGTCTAGCATCTAAAAATATTGCAGTGTAACCAAATTCTCAGTTGGACTGTTTTACCAAAGACACATCCCACGGCACTGTAACAGATCCCCCTTAATTAAAGTTAAATGGTTTATCCCTCACTCAGTATAAAGACTGTAGTCATAAATTGTTTAGTACTGACCCTTCTTAATTGTCATCCTGACTTTCCCTGAGTCATTGTTTTACTACATGTGTATGCTATTCGGATTAAATTACTATGCCTCTGCTGGCTAGCTGGCTGTCTTCATTTCACTGATTACTGTGACAAGAAAGGTACTGTATTTTTTTCTCTCATGTCTTAATTTTAAAAGATTCTTCATTTTTATTCATGATAGTACATTCGGGATTGTTCTGACGTCTTTCTTTGTTGATGTACATGTATAGTTCCCCGTACTAGTTCTTGATGTGTAGTGACTTTTGCAGAATGTCAAATTTGTGACCTTTGGCGTCATTATTCAATTCGAATTGATTTCATTGTGTGTGGATGTGTGCAGAATATGAATCAAAACGAAAAAAAAATGATTTGTCACACTGGGTACCTATGTGATTATTGCGTATATGCTGCCCTCATAGGCAGGATAGAGGGAGAGGCATCAGATCAATTTTTTTGATAAATTTTGGCTTCTTCGTACATTTAGCATTGCATCATTTGCATGGTTTCGTTGAAACCGACATCAATGGCCGTCCCTATGAAATTTTATTATGTTATTATAGCTCAACTGGTAAAAACACACAACTTTGTGTTTGTTTTTCCCATGGAAATGCATCACAACATGCGTCTTTGTCGTGGAAACGCACCAGAGCAAGCATTTGATTTCATCGCCAGGAAATGAAGGTTTATAGTGGGAATTCTGCCAAGGTGTAAATGGCGAGAATGATGAACTTGAAGATAGCGAAAATTGACTGTATATCAATGCATGCTGCATCTGTGTCAACATGTATTTGACAGACTGGTTTAAACAGTCATATGCTTTTAGCCAGCCACCTGTCTACCTACCACCGGTACAGGCAAAAATTCTATAAATCTGTCCAATCTTGATTTAAAAAATAACCATAAACAATCAACAAAAAAATTATTAAAAATCTATTACCGGTAATTCAGACTAGCAACTGCTATTTTTCATTTTGATAGTTTTTAGACAGGCATTTATTTTCTAGCTCATGACACTGGTGCACTTAGCAATTAGCACCAAAAGGCAGGGGAAACAAAAGTGGTTTCAATTCTGTCGACTTTCAATATGTATTTTAGAAATACTGACTCCAGACAAAGATTCAATTTTTAACTTCCTAGCATGTTACACTCAATCCCTCTTCAAATGTGTTATAACTAATGTATGTCTGCAGACTTGTTGACCATTCATGAACCCACTCCCAATGCGAGATCACGTTTCCCTTCCATCACCTATCATTAATCACAACTACCTTCACTTCTGTGACCTCTTGACCTACAAGGAACCTTCTCACTATACAAGACAATATGCACATGGGTTCATCGACTTACATAAAGAAGAATATGGATTGTAAGCCGAGAATCTTGTCAAATCAAATGGCATTGACAAATATATTATCTCGCTTGTCTGTCTTTGTGTTCAATAAAAACTGTCTGCGTTGAAGTAAAAGAGAATTAACCTAACAAAATATTCTGAAAACATGTATGAAAATTGAGTCAATGCCCTCTTGAAAACTGAAACCACTTGTACTAAAACACAAAAAATTGTGACATCCCTAGAACTGAAATACAAAGAATGGTGACATCACTTGCACTGTAACACATACAATGGTGACATCACTTGCTTTGTAACACATAGAATGGTGACATCACTTGCACTGTAACACATACAATGGTGACATCACTTGCACTGTAACACATACAATGGTGACATCACTTGCACTGTAACACATACAATGGTGACATCACTTGCACTGTAACACATACAATGGTGACATCACTTGCACTGTAACACATACAATGGTGACATCACTTGCACTGTAACACATACAATGGTGACATCACTTGCACTGTAACACATAGAATGGTGACATCACTTGCACTGTAACACATAGAATGGTGACATCACTTGCACTGTAACACATAGAATGGTGACATTACTTGCACTGTAACACATACAATGGTGACATCACTTGCACTGTAACATAGAATGGTGACATCACTTGCACTGTAACACATAGAATGGTGACATCACTTGCACTGTAACACATAGAATGGTGACATCACTTGCACTGTAACACATAGAATGGTGACATCACTTGCACTGTAACACATACAATGGTGACATCACTTGCACTGTAACACATAGAATGGTGACATCACTTGCACTGTAACACATACAATGGTGACATCACTTGCACTGTAACACATTGAATGGTGACATCACTTGCACTGTAACACATACAGTGGTGACATCACTTGCACTGTAACACATAGAATGGTGACATCACTTGCACTGTAACACATAGAATGGTGACATCACTTGCACTGTAACACATACACTGGTGACATCACTTGCACTGTAACACATAGAATGGTGACATCACTTGCACTGTAACACATACAATGGTGACATCACTTGCACTGTAACACATAGAATGGTAACATCACTTGCACTGCAACACATACAGTGGTGACATCACTTGCACTGTAACACATAGAATGGTGACATCACTTGCAGTGGGTCACATAGAATGATGACATCACTTATACTGAAACACAAAAATTGGTGACATAACTTGCTCTGAAACATTAATATTATAGTATTAATAATGATTATAAATTTAGTAATAAGATATTAATGTCAGGACCATCAATTTGTAACACAAATACTATGAATTATAATAATTAAAATATGAAAAATAGATGAATTAAATAAAGTTATATAGACTTTTTTTCATTTCTGGCAGCTCGTACTATCTATTTTAATCTGTCTTTTTGAATATTACAAGTTATGAATATACTAAATCAAATTATAATTTTGCTTTCTCAATGTAACAAAAAATTATTCTCAATTTGATAAATAAAATTAAATAAATAAAAAAAAATTGAAATCATTTATGGATAAAATGACATCATTATTCCTAACTAAGAAGGCATTATGTGTGAATTCTTCTATAGATTTGATAATTTTTATCTGTGCTTTGCAATAAATGAATTTTTGGAAATTGGTTTGTATTTCAATAGGAGACATTACTGTAGATACACATTTTCAAAATGAACAAACTTATTTTCCAATGAAAGCAAAAAAATTAATATTTTTTAACAAGTAAACACTAAAAAAAAAATTTTTATTTTATTTTTTTTTGCCGGTTGACAGTTCAGAATATTGAATGTCATTGCAAGTGCTAGTGCTGATACATTTTTGCCACAGAAGCCATATTCATGTTCGGGACTACATGGCAGCGCTTACGAAACCATCTTTTATCAAATACATGTAGCAAAATAATACGCTAGCCCAGTTAAACACCAGCACCTGTGAACCTTAACCAAGGTTCCCCAAAGTTGCATTTATTAAAGAATGAGTCTCAGCCAGTGGTTTTAGCCTTCCTATTGAGTCTGTGACACACTCACCCAGGATAGGGGTCAACCTTTTTTGGTGTTCAGCCTAAGGTAGAACTTGAACTTGGGTCAGTGAAAGTTACCATCCAAAATGTCTATACCTCATGATAATCATTGCATTTGATTAAATATAATTGACAGTTTCACTTTAACTCCCTCTTTAACTCCCTCTTTAACCCCCTCTTTAACCCCCTCTTTCTAAGCCACCTGCACATGCTGTGCAAGGTTGGTGCTGCTCCTCTAAAAAGGTTGTTGCCATGACAAAAGATTGTAAGTGTTATGTCATTTATCTAATGTATTCAAAGTGTCCATGGTCAGTGACCTGTGTTGTAGATGATGTAAACAGTCCCTGTGGTATTTGAAGGTCTTGTGAGAGGCACTTGTTGCATTCAGTCCAGCTACACCTCTTTCAGTCAGGAATGGGTGTAATGCATGCAAGGATTCCATAATGGGTTGCCAATTTATAATTTAGTGTGATTTCTCATTTGAATCTCTGGATTTATTCCCAAAGCAAGGACGTTATATTTGTATCAAAGACTTTACTCATATCACAGTTCTGAGGGGATGTTCGTTTGAAATCTACAAGTCATCGGCTTTCAGCTGCGGATCACTGCAGACATTTCTTGAAGTGACTGACAATCAAATTCGTCTATGCTTGGTTTTCTTTGTGGAGTACTGGTAATTCAAATTTGTTGTGTCACACATGTGCATGTGCATGCTCTGTTACTGAAATTACTGTTTGTGCAATTGTACAGGTGAGTTCTTTATCAGTCTTTGTTGTCATTCTATGCTGTATTTTTCAAGCCTTAATTGTTCCTAGTAAGGTGAAGATGGTTGTAAAAAGGATTATTATAACTAAGAAGAATCTCCATGGTCAGATGAACAATTAAGTTAATTGAGCTCAAACTGACATATTGGTTTAATTAGTTTGGCATTGGATAACATTGGATTACAATAGATTGTTAAATCTATTGAAAGTTAGAATTGTATCCACTGAAAAGAGCAATCTTGTGTAAAATGCCACTTTACAAAGCGTAAACAAGATTTCCTGCTGAGAGTCGGGTCCGAGTTGGTATGTTCTGAAACTTGGGTGTGCGAATGATCAAGACAGAGTTGGCATATGCTGAAACGTGCGTGTGCGAATGGTTGAGACAGAGTTGGCATGTGCTTTAAAAAACTTGATCTTGGTCCCAATAAGGAATCAAGGTCGAAACTCGGCACATGCAGAGATTGTCTTTCTGAACGCTTGGCTGAACCCGAATCACGTTCTCGACGATGAAAAGAACATATACTTATTCATATGCCTTAGCAATAGAGGGAAGTCCAGTTAGCTTGTTGAGAAAGAAGCAAGAATACTTTATTAGTAGATGGAAAGAAGATGTTAAAATCTATCTCAAGTGGAAGGCAGACATAAACCTCAAAACAACTTATGTTGACAATATAGGTACATCTGTCATTTTGCGCGAGTCTATGAACTACAAATAAGGCAAATACAGTAATTAATATTTACTAGGCTTCTGTTAATTCATGTATATGTTAGAGAAGTCTGCTAACTGAAATCAAACTTCATTATTAAAAATTATGCTAAGATTTTATTTCACGAATTTTGCCCCGAAACAATCATGAATGGGTCATTGTTATTTGACATGTTTACATGGATTTCATTTAGCAGGTTTTACTTGTAATTGACTTTACTGTACATGGAATCCAGGTTATGTCAGTCGCATCTACTGTAAAATGGCAAATTTTTACTGGGTTTAAATTTCGCTGATTTACCATTTCAGGCATATTCAGCGGGTTTTAAAAATCATGGTTTTATCAATTAGATAATGTGTTCTATGCTCCATTTTACATATTCACTGGGTTTTAATTCAGCGCATTTTTCAGTCAGCGAAATAAGCAAAATTAAAACCCAGTGAATAATTAACCCCTTTACAGTAATACCTGTGAATAACTGATTCTGTCCAATGTAACCTTTGCATGGAAAGTTGAGATGACTCTGAATATCCTATATACTATATAGAAATTAAATATTTATTTTACTGATTACAAAATATGATAAATTAAAACTCAATGAATATTCAAAAGTAGCAATAGAGAATGTACATGTACACAGAGTGAATGTAAAACATATCCTTGCATTTGAAAAAAATCAATTAACTCTGCTCCTCAACTAAAAATTAAAATGCATGTCACCATTCCCCTATATGAAGTGCCCTCTAGAGGTCTTGTACCAAAATTTGGTTCCATAGATTTGTGCAGCATTTATGTCAACTTTCAACCATGGTTATAACCAGAAAAAAAAGTGCCAGTCTTAAAAACATTGAAATGAAAAATAGCGGTTGCTAGTATGTAGACAGGTTTGTGAAGATTTTGCCCGTCAAATTAAATTTTTTAGATGACTAAAATTGGCAGACAGGTGTCTGGCTAAAAGACTGACTTCAACTGTGATTCGTTCAATGTTCATTGCCAGAAATAGTTTTCAATTTAATTAAATTTTAACAATTACTAATCTTTCCTTGACTTTCAAAATTTGTCTCACAAAATAAAGTTTAATCAGTACTACGGTACTACCGGTAGTATGTAGCAGACTTATGTTCTAATGCAAATACTATGGAATATTTATTTTCGCTTGGAATTAATTTTTGCTATTTTCGCTGAAGGTACGATTCAGTGAAAATAAAATCTAGCAAATACCTTTTTTCCTATATTTTACATTCAACTATCAAAAATCAGTGAAAATAAATTCCATACAAAACACCCAAAACGTCTTTTCAGCGAAAATTAATTTCAGCTAAAATGAAGTATTTTACAGTATTACCATTTTATTAATGAAAGCACATCAATAATGGAAGCATGTTGACACCAATTGTTCCATTTAAGGAATACTGGATTACCACAAACACCTCTGGCCATTTATACATGAGTTACTAATAGAGTAAATATGATTTGTTGCATTTAAAATTACATCAAATATTTTAATATGAAAAAAATATATTGTTCACATCTACAATGTAGTAGAACATGTGCACACATTTTTATCCAAAACAATTTTCGTAAGAACAGATCTTGTGACTTTTTTATGTCAGTACTGTGTGTATGGGCAGGCAGCTATTGAAGATGTGCTTGTAATGCTGTCAATAGGGGTTGTCACAGTATGCATCAAGACATGACACAGACAACTGGTGCAAGACCTGTTCCTTGATCCCTGTTAATAGTGTGGCCTCAAATTACTAATGTTTGGCATGTCAGATGATAACCTGTCTAAGATCGCAACGAGGAGACAATAGAAAAGTATTTGTCATTTCAAGAAACAAATTCTCACAGCAATTTTATAGCGCTATGAAAATGAACCGCTTTGATGGAGAGGCAAATAATCTAAGGCAGTGACAAATATTTAGCTGTGATTTATTAAACAGTAACATTTGTTACCTGATCCCTAGGAAAAGTTTGTCTCAGATTCAAATAATGATCCAAGGCCAGAGAATCAACTTGCAAAGATTTAATTGTAATTTTAGGCGTATAACTCAGATCTAATGGTTTAGTGGAACCCTGGATAATGTGCGCAGGTGTTTGTGTTCCACAGGGCCTGCTTGACCTTATCATAGATTGCATGTAAATTGTGCTTTCTATGATGTCATTATGATAGGAAGATAGTCACACAGTCCTGTCATGTAATCCTGAACATGAAATATAGATTCTGTTGTAAAATGCAATATACAGTTGTATATTTAATTTGCACTTGTTTTAATATATGATTTAAAATGACTGAATTGTTTTCATTTATTTATTTTCTAATTTCTATTTCCAATTTTGTTTATTCATGAGGGTTTATGCAGGTGGTGTGTTAAGAACAGAGATACTGACTTGAATATCATGTGACTTCTTTTGCTGTTTTTGGTGTATTTCTCTATTTTATTAGTGTTATTTTAGACATATTTTGACATTTCATACGTTCTTGATTAATAAACATTGCTGGGTGGAAAAGATGTGGGTTTATTTTGTGAAAAAAGACAATGAAACATATTGGGGCTTTACATGTACATGTGCATGTACGTGTGGATCCCAAGGCCGAAAATAAGCGCCTTACGTAAGTAACTTATGCACTGGGTCTTATGCATCATGCCTTCTCATTGAAATGTCTAAAAAAAATATATATATATATATTCATTGTATAAAAAAAGGACAATGACGTAAGCTACATTAATCCTCAATACTGATTTAGTGTTTTTTGTATTGGTTGGCATGGCAACTGTTTTAAACCGTTGTTGCTAATAGTCTGTCCTATTAGTGCTTGCTCATCAAATTGTCTTTAGAAGGTTTCAGGATATTGAAGAAAATATGATACTGTGTTTTATGTGCGTATTAAGGCTTGGATTTGTATCCTGTAACAAGCACCCTCCACCTATAACAAAACAGATGATCTTAAAAGCGAATGCAAAATAATGTATTTTGTGCTTGTTAAACTTTTACCTTGCCTGTAATGAAAAGTGAAGGAATAAGCGTTTGCTTGTCTGTCTGACATTGCTGTCATCGTTAACAATTCCTTGTGTCCATGGATGAGTTGTATTTTAGGCTATAATGTACATTTTATATTGTGTTTTTTAATCTTTAATTCTGTTTTTTTTTGTGTTCCATAAAAGACGTTGAGATTCATGTAATGTACCAATATTATGGCGAGTGTTTTTTATCAGTCATCATTTTTAATTTTGCATATATTATTACATGTTTTAGGATTCTTTATACTGGTGATTTAATATTTACTGTGGGACTTTGCTATTATTTGTTTCTGGGTACCCTCTTTCCCTCTTCCCCTCTAATTTGGCTATCTGTAAATGCATTTAATTGCAACATTTAACATTTTCTGTTTTTTGTTGACAAGTTGAATACAGATCATCTAATCATTTGACTTTTATATTTATTTATTTTTTCTGTCGTTCTGCCTTTGTAGAATTGTTTTTGAAATGTGCAAAATGAGTTTGAGTCAAAGTATATATACAAGGCAGAATTTGATATGTTAAAAAAACCTGTCAACTACCGGTAACAAGCTGCTCTCTGATTGGTCAAACTGTTGATGTTATTGTTGGCTAACCAATCGGCCACAGTCTTATAAGTAGCTTTGACTCCAAAATGCTGCCCCAGCAGTTGAATTTGGAAGGAAAATTGATGGCATTCACAAAGCAATATTCTAATGACTATGATGGCATTCATAGAGCGGTATTCTAATGACTATGATGGCATTCATAGAGCGATATTCTAATGACTATGATGGCATTTATAGAGCGATATTCTAATGACTATGATGGCATTCATAGAGCGATATTCTAATGACTATGATGGCATTCATAGAGCGATATTCTAATGACTATGATGGCATTCATAGTGGTATATGCTCCATTAGTAACAAAATTTGGTACCACAAATTAAGGTAATTTTGGCACAGTGTTGCATGAATTCTAAAATACCTGTGCTTAATGTGATGACCTTTTAATCTACGTCTTAAAACTGTAAGCATTAATTATCATCAAAATGAGATACAAAATTATGTCTGTAATTTCTGTAACAGTATTTCCAATAGTGAGTTATGAAATATATTTTAAGATGTACGTCAATGGGAAAGAGCTCGATAACAGTTGATTTTCCTTCTCATTGTTATATTGTTACCCTGTGACCACAGGATTCATGACATATATGTCGTGTCTGCCCTGGGCAAGCAATACACTTCATTCTATCAGCGTCTTTCCAACCAGTGGGTGGTTTGTAAAGCTTGTATCTACCCATACATATACCCCATGGTGTACTTTCATTCAGGATCTCATATCAAGTTAACATCCTGATTCTATAAACGTATTAATTATTTACTGTTTTTAATTTTGCTATTTTCATTCAAGTAAAATCACTAAATTAATAATTCATGTGAATAACTATCAAACTCATTGTTTCACTGCCAAGTTTGTGAACACAAACCCAGTGAAATTGCTCAAAATAGAGAAATTAAATGTCAGTGAAAATAGTTGTACCCCATTACTAATTCGACGGTGTAAATAAACATTTAGTAAATATTAATCCTAAAGAACTTTCATGTTTTTATGCATTTAATATTCACAACAATTGTTTACCTAATTACAATATATTATTATTACAAACTGTTATGTCAAACTAAAAAACCTGTTTAGCTTAAAGTAAAACACGTTTATTGGTGATAGGTCAGTACTGATAGAATAGAATAGAATTCTTTATTAATACCATAAAGATAATGTAAATTTCTTTTTTTGGTTAACGAGTCAATAAAGTTTTTGCATAGTTGAGCAATCATAAAACTATCCGTGAATAGCAAAGGTGAGATAATTTACAATATGTAAGAATATGGCATATGTATTCCTTATGTTGTAACACTGTTCAATGTACTTAAAGGTTTCTTTGATTAGCGGAGTGTTTTTATAACATTTTTGTATACATTTTTTATAGTTTGTCATATCTTGGAATCCATCGATACAGGATTTGGCTGTTGTATTTAGAATGTCTCTGTTGTTTGCATATAAGGTGCATTCTGTTTTGAAATGTTTTGAATATATAATTATTTCTTATTATGCAGTCAATCGATCAATCAGTTGATCAGAGTAAAATCTGATGTAGGGAATATTTTAATATGGTCACAACTACCTTTGTAAATCATGTTCTAGTTTCTCCGGATCCACCAATCAAGGCCTCTGTTACAGACTGCTTACTATATAACACAGCCTGTTTTAGTAAGGCATGCTTTAATTTGTTGACAAATCCTGTCAGATTAGAGTTGCCAGCACATGATTTGAATAGGTAGTTGATCAGATGTAGTTAGAGGCATGTACACTGGCAATCATAAACCTGTGATCACAGATTGAATTCAACCAGAGCTTTTTGTACATCATATTTTAATCAGGTTCACAATCAATAAAATTAAACAAAAATATTTGTTAATTTTCAATAATTAGTCGAAAAAACTTTTTTTTTAGAAAAAGCTTCACTATCCCCCCCCCCCCCAAATAATAACAATAAAATTTAGCTAAAATTGTTTTTAATTAGAAAAAGATACTGATTAGATAATGTGGCCAGTATTATGTTCGTTTGTGTTCAATTCCATGTGAACATTTAAAGTGAAGCTGAACACACACAGAATGTCACATGGTGGCTGGCATCCGGTAAACAAGTCTGTGTAAGCCCGCCTACTGCATGGTGTCTTCTAGGATATGTACGTCACATATTCGGCTCAGAGACTCCAACACAGACATGTGACAATACAGGATATGACATCGCATGAGTAACATAATTAATTCTAAGGATGGACAGCCATGGGTAATATATATGTATACAATTCATTTCCTAAAATAGTCATTTCCTAGGATTTTCATTGAATCAAATATGTTCTCTTAGTGTGTACAAGCCTGAGTACATCAGTCTGAATCGGAGCATGAGTGCAGCCAATTCCCCTTTCATTGTTCCTGATTAATAGTAAGTAACTCATAGACTTACTACTCATGTATAAGCTACAAATACTTTCCTTTCTTTCACCAATTTTTAACCTTTTTTTTTTTCATTGGATTTTATCCCTCCAACATTTCTATGAACTTGATTAATTTTAATTGTAATTTTGGAACTAACGGAATGAGTTACAATTGTATGGCTTTCAAAAGTTTTTATACACATTTTGTTTCAAACATGGAAATTATTATGAAAACAAATATTTTGGAATGTACGTGTGATATTTTAGGGAATTTTGATAAATTCTGAATATATTATTTTAGCTGAATATATCAGAAATCTAAATGTCAGAATTGCGTTATAATTAATTTTCCCCAATAATACTTGTAGCCCATTAAATTGTCAAGAAATAATATACCAGTTAAAAAGCATGTTTTACTGCACATGATTCGGAACTATATTGCGAGAGGACACAAGTTACTATGTTGGTGAAGGGGTTTACCCAGCGTGTTGTGAGGATTGATTTCAGGGTGTGGTGTATATTTTTATGTGCCATATCCAGTACAGATACCCTACTAAGTGTAAACAAATAGAAAACTATATCCCTGCTTTACTGCATTGCATTTCATTATATATGCTTACAAAGAGATATTAAATCAACTTTATTCTTCATAAAATTTTCCAGCTTTTAACAAAATAATAATTGTCCTGTATTTAAAAAAAAAAAAACGCTGCTAACATTTTTAAATATTTGAGGAATACCATTATCCATTGTACAATACTACGGTAATTAGTACTTTCTTCTTAATTTGGAACTTTGTTTAATTTTCGCTGCTAGAAATGTTCAAGATTTAATGATTTTATGGCATTTATGAAAATGAAATTTTGTGAAAGTTGCTTTCACTTTGTTTTGTAGGAGCCAGAAAAATGTCATGGTTCTCACCGACTCTTAAAAATTGTAGAATTAAAGTTGAACTGATTTGCTTATACATGTAGTATTTTCACTATACTAGTAAATCAATTAATATTAAATATGTTCACAAAACTTGTTCTTGTTTTGCAAATTACATAAACTTTGTATTGTTCATACAAATTCAGTCAAATACTGATAGCAAATCAAGTAGGTCATTCACTCTGACGCGCAGTCATACACAAATATAAAGTTTTTCTTTGAGTGAGTTATGCGGTATGGCTCTTAAAGCTACATGCGTTCTATTCATAAATGTCATCGACTATTATTCTAAAGAGAAATAGATGTATAACGTAATAGACGTATTTTCACTCTGATGACGACGACTACAGTGTATTACAGTTTTGACATTTGAAGATTAATAAAATGAGTTGCCCTTGGTGGATAGTATTCCCTATATAAATAGGAGTATCTGATGTCTCCTGGCCTTTTGTGGAAAGGTCATGGATACGTGGATAATACAGCCCCAGAAGTCGTCTTAATGATGTTACTCTGTGAACAGTACTGTGCACCTGACGCACTGATCAGGTCTTTTCTCTGAATATGTTAATGTTTTGATACAAAACTCCAAATTTAATGGTTTTACTCTACATATGGGATAATATATTTCTGACTCAGTGCCTTCTTCTCTTCAAATGTGGTAACGTATTGATTTAAAACTCAAAATTTTACAGTGTTATTTTACATATACATGTATGTATGGTACATTACTATGATCAGTGCTATACATCTACGACAGTGTTGTCTATGGTTCCGCACATGGTAATATTGATTTAAAACTCAAAATTTTACAGTGTTACTCAACAAACAGTACTTAACTCGGTACAACCTTCTCTCCAAATTTGGTACCGTATTGATTCAAAACTCTAAAATCTAATGACATTATTCTATGAATGGTACAAGTCACTGAACTCAGCACTGTCTTTTCTCTGAACATGTTTTTTCTGTTTTAGGGCATTTTACAATTATTTCCTATAGCAAGAATATATCTCAAAATTTTGCTCAGTGAAAAAAGAATATATACTCAGTGTCTTCAAGGTACTTTTTGATGTCTAGAAGTTGACAATATTTTCAGTAGGTTTTTTAATGTGGAAATGTGCTTTCATTGTGGTCTATGGAAATCGCTGCTAAGATGGCATTTTATGCACATTATTTTACTGTTTCTTTTTTTCCCAAAAAGTAGCTTCGCGATGATTGGCTTTCGCATTGAGTGGAAGGAACCTGTCTTTTCATCGCAGTTGAGAATCTAATGTTGTATATATGTGCCATTAACAACCGGTGTTAATCTGGGAATACCATGTATAATTAAATGATATCAAAGTATATGAGATATGTAATTATATGCATAAATGATACACACTAATAAGAAAACGCCTTTCTTTAACAACTTGTACTATTATGGGAATACCATCAAAAAACAGATTGACAGTGAACCAACAAAATTCACATACTTTTAACTAATATTAAAAATGATTTTACAAGATAAGGGGTATAAATGTTAAGGCTAAGTGTTGCTCAATTTTTTTTTTCTCTTCTCTTCAGATTTAAGTAAATTTCTGTGCCAGAATGGGTAATCAATGTGTACAGGGAGAACTGGATAAAGATTTCAATCCATCAATGTTTAAAGTAAAGAATGTAGATGACGATGGAAGAGAACTTGGCAGTGGTACAATTGAAGTTGGACTAGCTGATTTAATTTTATATCAAAAAGGCAAAGATCCTGTGAGGTGGCCATTAAGATGTCTACGACGCTATGGATTTGATGCCGAACTATTTTCTTTTGAAAGTGGAAGAAGATGTCCAACTGGTCCTGGTAAAATAAAAATATAGTTTTAATTGTGTCTAAGTATCACTGTAAAATAGTCAGGGGTTTTGACTTTAATAGAGACTATAAATAAAAAAAAGTGGTTGACAGGAAAAGTACCTGCGCACACTTGATAATAAAAAAACTAAAAAACAAATCACAGCAACATTATCATGAAAATAAAAATTGCACAACCTTCTTATTGGTCAGTCCCTAATGAGAAAATAGATTCTTTCTGTCAGCCTCCAAGCAGAGCTCAAAGTATGTCATTGGGAAGTCGTAGAAAGCCAAAATGAATTGACCTTTCACCTATCCTGGTGAAGTAAATAAGTGATTTTCTGTTCAACTGATCTTGCGAGTTGCATGAAAGACGCGCACCGAACATCTGTCACAAAAATTTAACTCAAATTTCTTTATTTACAAGCTCTCATCGAAAGGCCAATCTTTGACGTGGGAATATTGCATTTGAAATTGACCATCATCAAATGTGTACAGAACATTATTAAGCATGAAAATATCTCCCAAAATATTTTCGCATTTGTCGAATACCATGGGACGTTTGTCCTCGCATGCAGTGAATGGAAAATGGACGATTTAAATATATCTAATTCAAGTTTTGTATCTGAGCATGATGAGACAACAATGACATCATAAGTACTGATACACAAACAATGATGACATCATAAGTACTGATGCCCAAACAATGATGACATCATAAGTACTGATGCCCAAAATATGGCATCACAAGAACGATGAATCAACTGTTATTTTCTTTCTTAGCTTAGAGATAACCAGTCGTTGGATGTTCCTCTAAGTGAGAACAGCACTTGATAAGCAATAATTTCGCTATGTGGTTATTTTGATTATATTCACTTGGTCTAATTTCCTGAATTTTCTACTGACACAATGCGTTCTATTGTAATTTTGCATCGTTACTTAGATTTAATTTAGCAGATTCCACCTGTCGATGACGATAGTGATGGAAACAGTTATTAAAGCGTTTCAGATGTTGTATAAATCACCTGAGACCCATATCGAACAAAACTAAAAACAAATATAAAATAGTGATAGTTTCATTCTCAATATGTTATAACCTGTAGAATACCTTTCACTGATCCTCTCTCCATAAGAATAACAAGGGTTTAAAGCGGGGGAGTCGTCACTTGCGCATGAGTCATATGGCCATAGCCTGTCATTGTTTACAAACAAGCATATACCCATGAGCCTTTGCGTTTTAGAGTGTGTTGTTATCATTGCTTGGGACTCAATTCCCGCGTGTGCGCAGGTGACGACCCTCTCGCTTAAAACAAATTTAGAAGTGTTTTCTAAAATAAAGCAATGTTGCTTTTATGTTTGATTTGGTGATTAGACCCATGACCTTCAGTGCTTCCACTATTTCATAACTTGTTGCCATAGTAACTGATTTCATCATTTTTTCCTGATGATCGCAATAATCAGGCAGTGGGATGTGTTCTGTATATAATAATACAAAGTAGAAACTTACCCTTTCGTTACTGCTCTTGTAGTACTGCCAATCCTGTAATATGCATCAATTTCATCTCAGTGAGTTGAAAACTAAATTATTTTGTTGATATTGTTATTCTAGGTATATATGCATTCAAGTGTAAGAGAGCTGAACAGTTATTCAACCTCGTGCAGGACAATGTTGAGAAACAAGGCCAGGCTGATGACACAGGGAGCCAACATCAGGCAGCAAGCCGCTCAAGTTCACTTACAGGAGCCAACGGAATAATACGTGAACATTCTAGCGGTTCCATATCATCTACGGGCGGGGCACGATCTTCAAGTCCTCATTACGTGAATGGGAGTATGGTTCTAGATAATACACCCCCTGGAAGTGCCACGCCGAGAACACCAAGTAGTCCGACATCGCCCACATCTCCAGATATGCATAATTACGTAAATTCGCCAGGGTCGTTAGCTAACGAGGAGGTGGGTACAGAGAGTGAAACACAACAGTCGTAGTGGTTCCATATTGCACTGCCAACAACTTTTTCTAAGTTTGAAAGAAACTTTTTTTTTAATAATTATTTCTATGCAATGATATATTTAATTTATGTAACGTACCAAAACCTGTATGTAACCTGAGTTCATGACCTTAGCACATCCTAGTATATGAGCACCAATTTCTTTCTTTTCTTTTACTTTATTTTATTTTATTTACATTAAAATTTATTTATAGTACATGTGTGAGAAAACATGTAATTTATGTATATTCTTTGCGGTAGTGTCAATGTTGTAGTGTTTTACTGTGCTCTGTCTCTCATACTTCACACTAAATGTATACTGACTTATATTACCTATATTTCAACCGAATAAGTTTCTTGTAAAATCACTTTTTTTTAAGCTGATAGTCATTTCAGGAAATTAAATCTTGATAGATTACCCTAAATCGTCAACAATTTCTTCCAGTGAAAATAGTCGAGTCTAAATGAGAGCCACTTTCACTTTCTTTCCTGGGTACAGTTCTTAGTTGAGGTGTTATTTACTAATCACTGATTTATAATGTCTCATGCCACAAATCATATGGTTGTTGGCAAATAGGCTTTTTCCCCAATGTTTTTTTTAAAAAAAAGAAGAGAAGTAAGAGGGCATACTTCAAATACATCAAATACATAACTCGTGTAGGAGACTTTGTTATTATTGACAAGTACCAGTGATCTGGGGAACGATTAGATACAACAAAACTGGCTGCTTTTCTGAGAATATTGAAAGTAGAAAACCAAACTAATCTGAGTTTGAGCCGGCGAACATGTGGTTTCAGCAAACTAAAACATTTTAGAGAAATTCACTTGAACAATAACATTAAAAACTAATTAGTGGTATGAGACCTGAATCCATAAACTTTGCTATAGCAAGAGGTGTACGGTAATAGTAGACACGCACAAACAAACTAACAAACAAGTGAGAAGAAAGTTAAAGATGAATGACTCATCCAGAGAAATTATAAAAAAAAAAAAAAAATAAGATTTTTTTAATAAAGTTCAGATACAAAGCTAACTGAAAATATAACATATAAAATCTAAAATGATCATTTATGAAGAAAAATGTTCTGTAAAATAAAGCTAAGCGTATGTTGTATTATACCTAGTAGATATCACATGACTAGTAAAAATGTTTCAGAATGCGTCAGTGGAGCAGTGTTTTTGGTACATGCCAAATATTTAAAATTTTTAAGTTTCTAATTTTGCATGATTGATTTATGAATTTTTAATTTTTGTTTCAATAAAATTTGTTTTAAGAATATTTGAGATTTCACATTTTATTTTTAAAATAAGTAATGACATAAACAGTTGTAGCAACATTTTGCTTGGCTTACCGAATACTAACACTTTTCAGATCAGGTGACTTTCTCTTGTCTGTGATTGGACCATTGCAGATCAGGTGATTTTATCTTGTCTGTGATTGAACCATTGCAGATCAGGTGATTTTATCTTGCCTGTGATTGGATCAATGCATATCAAATAACATTATCTGAATCTGTGATTGGACAATCAGACTGGAATTTATGACATAATGGACCCCTCTCAAACATTACTTGTTTCTATAATTTTTCCTGAACTCTTTCTTGATTTCCTTGGAAAATTGTAATTATGGTTTAAAAACTTTTAGTCAATAACAGTGAGATATATCAAATTATATCAAGTATTTGCTTCAAAATTGATTTTTTTTTTGGAACATACATCAGATAGCCATAGCGTGTCATTGTTTACAAACAAGTGTCTACCCATGAGCCTTTGCATTTTTAGCATGCGTTGTTATCTTCTCTTGCGCAGGTGATGACCCCTTCTGAATCAAGAATCAAAAAAAAAAAAAAAAATTCAATGCAAAAATTCCATAAAGAAAATAGTACTACTGCCCAGAAAAGTAATTCGTTAAATTTTGATAGTCGTTATGGCCATTGAGATTTAGATACAAATATACATTACCCATTTGATCTAGTCTAGGGGTCAATCACTTTAAATATTGGGAGGGGGTGGCTGAAAGAATGTGACGACTGCAATTTCACAATGTCTTATCTGTATGTTTTCATTTTCTTGATTGTATCAATATTTTTTTTAGCGACACCTTGCATGCATGTTTTTTCAGTGTCCAGCTTGCCAATTTTTGTTTGTTTAACAAATCTTTCAGCCACCCTCCATGATTTCAAATGATCAACCCCTTGTATGTTCCATGTATGGGGCCCCACAGTGAGTGTGTGCACAGTCATAATGTGACCTTTGACCTGTAACTTTAATACAGCCAAGAAGCAAAGAAAATAAATAAATAAATAAATAAAATAGGACATCCCTGTTACAACATAGATATTGCCTCTTCTCCTTCAAACCAATCTGAAATGAACAAAGATTTAATATTATTCATCCTACATCATTTGTAATTTTGCAGAACATCTCCCAAGTTTTGTGAACCATTTTTTAATTTTTCCAAAAAAACTGAAAACTAAAGAGGACATCGAGGATATTGTGAAAGAAATTGAAATTGTTTTGAGTGAAGATAAAATAAAATACAAGCATTTGCATGACAGCTGCATACCCCCCTCCTCTGATTTCTACCCAATTTACCCCTCTCAATGATTTCTAATGGGTAACATTTGAACAACTCTTTAGAGCTTTTACTCAAAGCTTATTAATAATATCAAATTCTAGTTGTTTGGTCCAAAATTGAAGTCCAACTTGTTGAAAATTACAAAGACTTAACCAAATTAGCGTCCAGCTTTTGGCGGGAACATGTCTGGTGGTTCTAGAGTGTAGAAGACTCATTTATTATCTAGGTCATCGACCATGACGGTTGTTGTACTCTGAACTCGTTGCATGTAATGCCTATTTTTGATTGATGTTAAAGCACATTTTTGGCAGCAGTTGGCCATTTTTAGATGTAATTCCTTGAAAAAGACTGTCAGAATTCAGTGACCACGTAAATGTCAGATCAATCAACGCTGAGTATGAAAAAACAGCAGTTGACCATCTTGGATTTTATTTCTGGGAGAAAAACAGTTAGCTATTTTTGACTTGATTTCTGGGGAGAAAACAACAGTTGGCCATCTAAGAGGAGGGAAACAACAGTTAGCCATTTTTGATTTGATATTCTAGGAGGGGGAGAATAACAGTTAGCCATCTTGGATTTGATTTTCTGGGAGGAGGGAAACAACAGTTAGCCATCTTGGATTTGATTTTCTGGGAGGAGGGAAACAACAGTTAGCCATCTTGGATTTGATTTTCTGGGAGGAGGGAAACAACAGTTAGCTATCTTGGATTTGATTTTCTAGGAGGAGGGAAACAACAGTTAGCTATCTTGGATTTGATTTTCTAGGAGGAGGGAAACAACAGTTAGCCATCTTGGATTTGATTTTCTGGGAGGAGGGAAACAACAGTTAGCTATCTTGGATTTGATTTTCTGGGAGAAGGGGAAACAACAGTTAGCCATCTTGGATTTGATTTTCTAGGAGGGGGAAACAACAGTTAGCCATCTTGGATTTGATTTTCTAGGAGGAGGGAAACAACAGTTAGCCATCTTGGATTTGATTTTCTAGGAGAAGGGGAAACAACAGTTAGCTATCTTGGATTTGATTTTCTAGGAGGAGGGAAACAACAGTTAGCCATCTTGGATTTGATTTTCTAGGAGGGGGAAACAACAGTTAGCCATCTTAGATTTGATTTTCTAGGAGGAAGGAAACAACAGTTAGCCATCTTGGATTTGATTTTCTAGGAGGAGGGAAACAACAGTTAGCCATCTTGGATTTGATTTTCTGGGAGGAGGGAAACAACAGTTAGCCATCTTGGATTTGATTTTCTAGGAGGACGGGAAACAACAGTTATCTTTCTTGGATTTGATTTCTGAGAAGAAAAAAAAAACGCATATCTCGACATAAATCAATTATTTAACAGTGTGAACAGGAACTCTACTATGGACTGAATTTGTGTAAAAATAGTTGCACAATTCAACCTGTTTAGAATACAATGTATTTCACTAAGCTTAAAATGGTAGTGCACTTTCTTCAAACCATGGGCGTTTTGACTTACTGCAGTTCATAGGAAATCTCATCCAAATCTTGTCTGTTGTTTTGAAAAATAATCCCCTATCAATCATTGCTTTAATGCATACTCGGTGTATGGGATGTCCGGATTGTTTCTCAAGACCTTTTGACAAATTTTACATGAACCCGTGGAGGGGGTATTTTGGAGGACACGGGTATAAAAAAAAAAGGTGAAAAAAAGAAAATACAACAATTTTAATTTTCTGAATTTGTAGCTAACCTCACAGTATGTAAATAGTCATTAACAACTCTGACTTAGTGTGTTCGTTTCATTGCATTGGCCCTGAAATACAATACATGTAGATACCAATCTTGAAAATTATATTGGGGCGCTTTTTCACTTGTTACATTATATTTGCACAAGCAATTTCTTTTTAGTTTTTGGAGAAATAAAGTAAACTAAAGTACAGGCTACACTGTACTATCATACAATGCATTAGGAATGTGTGAAAATGAGTAACATGCTGAGAAAAAAAAATTATCCTCACTGTGCGCGACACTATGGTGACAAGGTACTTTCAACATTTGGGGTAGGGTTGGGGTTTCAATTTGTAGGGCTATGAATAGTGCCTACTGATTTTTCTTTTCTATTTCCCCCTCCTAAAGTAATAGTGCAACCCTATCTATCTATGCACTGAATTTCCATTACAGTTAACCTTCACCCCCCGCTGAAATAATAGGGCAACCCTATCTATGCACTGAATTTCCATAACTGTTAACCCCCGCTGAAATAATGGTGCAGCCATATTAACCATGCATTGATTTTCCATTTTGCCCCCCCCCCCCCCTGATAATGCATGATGCCAAGATGTGAAATCTGATAGAATTATTTCTGTTTTCAGGTCATGCCATCTAATATCCACATTAACATCCAGAAATCATTGTCACACAACGAACATAATAAAGGACTTGATGTGAATTATGCCAGACTGGATCTTAATGAAGACGCAAAAATTGAGGAGAGTAAATTCATTAACTTTACCCAAGGGTCTATGACAAGTTCA
Source organism: Saccoglossus kowalevskii (assembly GCF_978046115.1). Taxonomy (NCBI): domain Eukaryota; kingdom Metazoa; phylum Hemichordata; class Enteropneusta; family Harrimaniidae; genus Saccoglossus; species Saccoglossus kowalevskii. The sequence goes on along the minus strand of NC_140652.1, from coordinate 8,698,242 downwards.
CCCGCTGGGGCATCACCAACTACACCCAATCACTGCTATGCAAATCTGGACATGCTGGGGGAAGTACCCCCTCAGTGTTTCAGCCGAGTGACGTCTGCGAGTCACAACACAAGCCCTCAAAATGGACTACAAACATCCAATATTACTGATCATACGTACGCCAACCTGGATCAAGTTGCTGCCGGAATCGGGAATGGAAATGGAATTTCCAAAATTGTACTTCAACCGCCTCCTAAAAAGAAAGTTAATTATATTCAGCTGGACTTGGAGAATTTAGACACCAGGACAGAGGCAAACTCTCCTGGATCGTCTCCAAGAACTCCGAAAACGCTGTTACCAGAAACGCCGAATAAAAAAGCTGTGATGTATGCAATGATAGATTTTGATAAAACTGACGCTTTGATTAAATCACAAAATGGACAAGTAGACCATGACGATGGATCAGTGCGGAAAACACGACACAACAGCCACATTGATCATCCTATATAAAAACATCGTGAATTTTTCCTGGAAAGATTGACATTTTCCTTGGATTTCCTGGAATAAGGCGGCTATCAGTATTAGAAAGCGGGATTTGTTTTATTATTTATAACATTTTACAGACACACTGTTACATGTCTGTGGAGGCATGCAATGACAAAATCAATGGTCCTTCCAATGGCGCATATTTAAAGGGCAGTTTGCAGCACATTTTCGAACTTTGTGAAATTAAACAATGTACAGGTCTAACATCCAACTGGAAGCATTGGACAACCTCTACCTTTTAACTCTTTGAACACAAATTTGTTTTTCACAGAATAAACTTGCATAATTGTTATCATCTTTGAAAAATATTGAATAAGTCACTTGGAAATTATGCATATTATCAACACATTATAAAAAAAATACTGTGGAATACTTTATTTTCGCTGGAATTAATTTTCACTGAAAAGGCTTTTTGGGCGTTTCGTATGGAATTTATTTTCACTGATTTTTGATGAGTTTAATGTGAAATTTAGGAAAAAAAGTATATTCGCTGGATTTTATTTTCACGGAATCATCCCTTCAGAGAAAATAAATTCCAAGCGAAAATAAAGTATTCTACAGTAACGTAAAAAAAGGGTAAAATGTTGCTCCAACATCTTTAAGGGAAATAATGGTATTCAAAGTAAATGTGTAATGTCAATTACATCTCCAACTTTTTACCTCAAAGTGCTGGATAATTTTGATTTTGGAAATGAACACACGCGATCCGGATTACCAGTGACATTTTCTAATTTTCTATGTTCTCATCATAAAGAAGTCACATGGTTTGCATTTCAAGTAGAAATCTTTTCTCTGCGTAAAATCAAAATAACATTTCATTGTTAAAATGTGCTGCTTCTCCCTACAAATAGCTATCTGTAATAAACTTACCCGAGATTTTTAGATTAACCTGTTTAAACTGGTTTAGACCTGTTTTAACTGGAATTCTCTAGTCCCCTTAACTACCTGGTAAAACCAACATACTTCATGAATTATAAAAGTTTTCTCATCATTTGAAAATAGGGGTGTGGGCTGGATTGTAGAGAGGGTTCACCAAATTTCATTGACAAATTAATCCCTTCAAATTATATTAATTTTTTGCTATTCTATTTATCACCAATAAATATTTGTTTCCGTTGAAAAATTATCAATATTCTGTATTTTGAGTTGGAAATTAATTCTGAATTATAATTATTTCATTATTGAAAAAATTAAAATGCTCAACAAAAGTGGGAATCAAGTTTGATTTGAAACTCCCAGACTCCTATACATTCTAAAAACTTGTATAAATAATATTTCCAGAGCATGTCTACATTTTTAATGTTTTCTGTCTAGAACTGTTTTTAATTATTTTTTTTTAAATCCTAAACCGGCTGTGATAGCGCCCTCAGTTGGTATTGAATTATTACTATAGAGGGCGCTGTTTCAATACAAATCTGTTTCTGGAAATTTACCACTGCATTCTTGTGCAAATATTTTATACTCAAAATTTACAGTGAATTTTGTATCATTATTTATAGTGTAGCTAATTATTTACAATGTAAATTTGTACTTAACAACTCATTTCTGTAATTTGTCTTTTTTCAAATTGTACATTGTAAAATTTTATTCACTATTGTCGTGTCGTTTGACCCACACCAGTTCATGAATGTAAAATACATTTTTCTTTTAGCTGCCATTTTTTTTTTTGCTGAAAATCTATTGTTTGTACACACAGACTTACAAGGGTATTCATGCATGGTGTGATGCGATGAATATCAGATTCCGCAGAAGTTATATGCACATGTCAATTAAAAACATGGACATGTGCAAAATGAAATGTACAATTTTGTTGTTTGTCTTGCAAATTCATATGGAATCTTCATCCCCTATCATGCGTTTATCTCCTTTATAAGTTTATAAATTTTTGGTGTAACAAGGCCCTGAAATATTAGTAATTCATCATGATCACTACATGCATCATATAAAAAATATGCGCATCACAGTTTGTTTCTTTAAAAAACAGTTTTCAGGAAAAATCCACATGACAATTTCAAAATAAAAGCATGCATGCATCAATTTTGGAAAGAATATTAACCTTTTTTTTGTCAAAATGTTTTTTTAGCTCCGTTGTCGACTTTGTCGAGCGGAGCTTATCATATGAGTGATTGTCCGTCGTCGTCCGTGTCAATGTTTTACTTTTTTTACTTCTTCTTGAAAACTACGAGCCTGAATGCCTTGATACTTGGTGTATATGTACCTTGGGTAGACCTCTCTCAGATTTGTTCATTTCATGATCATATCTTCAATTCTCTAATTTTGGTGAATATTTTTGTCATTTTTGGTAAAAAGTGATATTTTCAACTTCTTGTTAAAAACTGCAAGTCCAATTTCTTTGATATTACATATATAGGTACTACATGTGGACCTCTCAGATTTGTTCATTTTGTAATGATATCTTCAATTCTTTAATTTTGGTGAATATTTTTGTCATTTTTGGTAAAAAGTGATATTTTAAACTTCTTGTTAAAAACCGCAAGTCGATTTGCTTTGATATTATGTATATAGGTACTACATGTGGACCTCTCTCAGATTTGTTCATTTTGTTAATGATATCATCAATTCTCTAATTTTGGTGAATATTTTTGTCATTTTTGGTAAAAAGTGATATTTTCGACTTCTTGTTAAAAACCACAATCATTTATGGTGAAAAATGATATTTTTGAATCCTTGTTGAAAACAAGTCCCATAGCATTGATACTATGCATATTGTTCATTTTCTAATCTTCTGTTCTTTAATTGAAATGTGCATTGCTAACAGCGGAGCTGTCTCAGCCGAGAGGCTACTTGTTTTTAGTAACTGCTGGTATCACATGTTTACAGGATTATCCCGGGTGAAAAATAAAGTTTTTTTTTTTTATACTTAAGATTCTACTCAATAACTGAAGGAATTATTTTAACTGAATTATCCCAATCCCTGGTGAACATTCAATTTTATTTATTTACTTATATTTAATTTAGAATATTTAGTCTGTGAATTCAGTTTAATGAAATAACTAATTAATTTTAAAATTAACTTGTTCGCCAACTATTTTTTAGATGTTCTTTTCATGATAAATGAATTGGACTGGTTTTATTTTACTTTGATACCACATCAGACTGGATTTGGACTGGTTCTATTTACTTGGATATTGATTACACTCGTTTCATTGTACTATGTTGAACTAATGCATCTTGTGTTTGCTACAATCTAGACATGTTTTACACAATTTTTCACAAATCCACTGGATTTTACTTTTATAGAGTGCATGGATTTTCTCACTTATTTATTTGTCTTGAACTGTGTGCTCATAGTAAATAAAAGTTTTCTTATAAAAATTTTAAAATTCTGTATTTGTGTAAATGTTTCAAGTGTTATGATTACATTACAGGGCTCATACCACTAATTGAATTTCCATAGACAACAATGTTAACATATGACGATATTGCTATATGAAAATGATGAAGAAAGTTGAAAACATGGCTCAAAAATGGGAAATCAACATGCCAGTAATCAACCATATGAAAAAAACTAACATGTTGGCCAGCTCAAACTCTTGCAAATCTCAGGAAAAGACGCCTACTGTATTTGGATTGCACCAAGAGAAATCACTGGAAAAACACCAAGATTAGAACATCCAAATACATACAGAATAAACCCACAGGTACACAGTCGCAAAGTAGTAAACAAAAGACCACATGTTGGTGTCACCTTTGACCCAGGTGATTACGCCCTCAAACAGGGAGCACCTGAGAAAAAAAAATATTTAAAAAATTTCATTGGTTCTTACAAGGCATTTAAATTGCCATTGGTTGATTAGTGGCATGAGACCTACAACAGTTGGCACCCCAGGTAAAAAGTGAATTGGAAAGTGATACTATCCTATATTTTCAACACCAAGCATACATCACAGTGAAAGCAAGGGCAGATAAAAAATTGTCCCCTTCATGTACAACATGTATACATTTATTGCTCATAATTACTTCAGTCAAGTTTGTGCTGTTTTTTCAACTTTAGCTTTCACCAGCTCTTCAATCGGCATTTCAGAGCCCATAGAAGTACATGGTACCGTGATGTGCAACTTGCTCCGCCCTATGAATACTGTAGCAACAATGATTATATCATTGCACATGTACAGTGGTTTTACAATATGCTAATTTTGCATAATGTACAGTGGTTTTACAATATGCTAATTTTGCATAATGTACAGTGGTTTTACAATATGCCAATTTTGCAAAATGTACAGTGGTTTTACAATATGCTAATTTTGCATAATGTACAGTGGTTTTACAATATGCTATTTGTGCATAATGTACAGTGGTTTTACAATATTATATGCTAATTTTGCATAATGTACAGTGGTTTTACAATATGCTAATTTTGCATAATGTACAGTGGTTTTACAATATGCTAATTTTGCATAATGTACAGTGGTTTTACAATATGCTAATTTTGCATAATGTACAGTGGATTTACAATATGCTAATTTTGCTTAATGTATAGTGGTTTTACAATATGCTAATTTTGCATAATGTACAGTGGTTTTACAATATGCTAATTTTGCATAATGTACAGTGGTTTTACAATATGCTAATTTTGCATAATGTACAGTGGTTTTACAATATGCTAATTTTGCATAATGTACAGTGGTTTTACAATATGCTAATTTTGTATAATGTACAGTGGATTTACAATATGCTAATTTTGCATAATGTACAGTGGTTTTACAATATGCTAATTTTGCATAATGTACAGTGGTTTTACAATATGCTAATTTTGCATAATGTACAGTGGTTTTACAATATGCTAATTTTGCATAATGTACAGTGGTTTTACATTATGCTAATTTTGCATAATGTACAGTGGTTTTACAATATGCTAATTTTGCATAATGTACAGTGGTTTTACAATATACTAATTTTGCATAATGTACAGTGTGGACATGCTGCTCATTTATACTTTCCCAAATTCACTTGGTTTTGTTATTTCAACCAATTTTGGGGATGAACTGAATAATAATTTTGAAAAATAAACACATGAATCATTTTCACCACAATCAAAAGTTATCAGACTGTATAAAATTAAGGAGATGAAGCCAACTTTGAGATGCAATGTCCAACTATCAGCCAAAGCCACTTGGGATGGTAATTCTTATAGCGAAGAAAACTGAGGCCAGCTTGGGATTCTTTTTGATATCTGCCGAGGTCAAAGTGAACAATGAATGTTAATTTTTGAAATCAGCCACAGTCAATACCACGTTGGATGGTAATTCTGACATAAGGCAAAGCCAACTTGTGATTCTTGATATCAGCTGTAGCCAAAGCCTACATGGGAATGGGGATTATTGACATCATTCTACATTACCAGTAATACAATGTCAGTGTAAATAGATAAACATTTTACATAATTCACAAATAAAATGCTTTATTGATGTAATAAAAGTATCAAATTGACAACTTTTATTGAAAAATCTTACAAATATTACAATATAGTTGACACTAATATTCAAGCAGATACACAGTGTATCTAATCTAGGATTTATAAGATGAAGCCATGCAATAGCGTGATGTGCAATCAAGAATTGACAACAATTGGAGATACTAAACTGCAATAGTGTGATGTGCAATCAAGAATTGACAACAATTGGAGATACTAAACTGCAATAGTGTGATGTGCAATCAAGAATTGACAACAATTGGAGATACTGAACTGCAATAGTGTGATGTGCAATCAAGAATTGACAACAATTGGAGATACTAAACTGCAATAGCGTGATGTGCAATCAAGAATTGACAACAATTGGAGATACTGAACTGCAATAGTGTGATGTGCAATCAAGAATTGACAACAATTGGAGATACTGAACTGCAATAGTGTGATGTGCAATCAAGAATTGACAACAATTGGAGATACTGAACTGCAATAGTGTGATGTGCAATCAAGAATTGACAACAATTGGAGATACTAAACTGCAATAGTGTGATGTGCAATCAAGAATTGACAACAATTGGAGATACTAAACTGCAATAGTGTGATGTGCAATCAAGAATTGACAACAATTGGAGATACTAAACTGCAATAGTGTGATGTGCAATCAAGAATTGACAACAATTGGAGATACTAAACTGCAATAGTGTGATGTGCAATCAAGAATTGACAACAATTGGAGATACTAAACTGCAATAGCGTGATGTGCAATCAAGAATTGACAACAATTGGAGATACTGAACTGCAATAGTGTGATGTGCAATCAAGAATTGACAACAATTGGAGATACTGAACTGCAATAGTGTGATGTGCAATCAAGAATTGACAACAATTGGAGATACTGAACTGCAATAGTGTGATGTGCAATCAAGAATTGACAACAATTGGAGATACTAAACTGCAATAGTGTGATGTGCAATCAAGAATTGACAACAATTGGAGATACTAAACTGCAATAGTGTGATGTGCAATCAAGAATTGACAACAATTGGAGATACTAAACTGCAATAGTGTGATGTGCAATCAAGAATTGACAACAATTGGAGATACTGAACTGCAATAGTGTGATGTGCAATCAAGAATTGACAACAATTGGAGATACTAAACTGCAATAGTGTGATGTGCAATCAAGAATTGACAACAATTGGAGATACTAAACTGCAATAGTGTGATGTGCAATCAAGAATTGACAACAATTGGAGATACTAAACTGCAATAGCGTGATGTGCAATCAAGAATTGACAACAATTGGAGATACTGAACTGCAATAGTGTGATGTGCAATCAAGAATTGACAACAATTGGAGATACTGAACTGCAATAGTGTGATGTGCAATCAAGAATTGACAACAATTGAAGATACTAAACTGCAATAGTGTGATGTGCAATCAAGAATTGACAACAATTGGAGATACTGAACTGCAATAGCGTGATGTGCAATCAAGAATTGACAACAATTGGAGATACTGAACTGCAATAGTGTGATGTGCAATCAAGAATTGACAACAATTGGAGATACTAAACTGCAATAGTGTGATGTGCAATCAAGAATTGACAACAATTGGAGATACTAAACTGCAATAGTGTGATGTGCAATCAAGAATTGACAACAATTGGAGATACTAAACTGCAATAGTGTGATGTGCAATCAAGAATTGACAACAATTGGAGATACTAAACTGCAATAGTGTGATGTGCAATCAAGAATTGACAACAATTGGAGATACTAAACTGCAATAGTGTGATGTGCAATCAAGAATTGACAACAATTGGAGATACTGAACTGCAATAGTGTGATGTGCAATCAAGAATTGACAACAATTGGAGATACTAAACTGCAATAGTGTGATGTGCAATCAAGAATTGACAACAATTGGAGATACTAAACTGCAATAGTGTGATGTGCAATCAAGAATTGACAACAAATGGAGATACTAAACTGCAATAGCGTGATGTGCAATCAAGAATTGACAACAAATGGAGATACTAAACTGCAATAGCGTGATGTGCAATCAAGAATTGACAACAATTGGAGATACTAAACTGCAATAGTGTGATGTGCAATCAAGAATTGACAACAATTGGAGATACTGAACTGCAATAGCGTGATGTGCAATCAAGAATTGACAACAATTGGAGATACTGAACTGCAATAGTGTGATGTGCAATCAAGAATTGACAACAATTGGAGATACTGAACTGCAATAGTGTGATGTGCAATCAAGAATTGACAACAATTGGAGATACTAAACTGCAATAGTGTGATGTGCAATCAAGAATTGACAACAATTGGAGATACTAAACTGCAATAGTGTGATGTGCAATCAAGAATTGACAACAATTGGAGATACTAAACTGCAATAGTGTGATGTGCAATCAAGAATTGACAACAATTGGAGATACTGAACTGCAATAGTGTGATGTGCAATCAAGAATTGACAACAATTGGAGATACTAAACTGCAATAGTGTGATGTGCAATCAAGAATTGACAACAATTGGAGATACTAAACTGCAATAGCGTGATGTGCAATCAAGAATTGACAACAATTGGAGATACTGAACTGCAATAGTGTGATGTGCAATCAAGAATTGACAACAATTGGAGATACTAAACTGCAATAGCGTGATGTGCAATCAAGAATTGACAACAATTGGAGATACTAAACTGCAATAGTGTGATGTGCAATCAAGAATTGACAACAATTGGAGATACTAAACTGCAATAGTGTGATGTGCAATCAAGAATTGACAACAATTGGAGATACTAAACTGCAATAGTGTGATGTGCAATCAAGAATTGACAACAATTGGAGATACTGAACTGCAATAGTGTGATGTGCAATCAAGAATTGACAACAATTGGAGATACTAAACTGCAATAGCGTGATGTGCAATCAAGAATTGACAACAATTGGAGATACTAAACTGCAATAGTGTGATGTGCAATCAAGAATTGACAACAATTGGAGATACTAAACTGCAATAGCGTGATGTGCAATCAAGAATTGACAACAATTGGAGATACTAAACTGCAATAGTGTGATGTGCAATCAAGAATTGACAACAATTGGAGATACTAAACTGCAATAGCGTGATGTGCAATCAAGAATTGACAACAATTGGAGATACTGAACTGCAATAGTGTGATGTGCAATCAAGAATTGACAACAATTGGAGATACTGAACTGCAATAGTGTGATGTGCAATCAAGAATTGACAACAATTGGAGATACTAAACTGCAATAGTGTGATGTGCAATCAAGAATTGACAACAATTGGAGATACTGAACTGCAATAGTGTGATGTGCAATCAAGAATTGACAACAATTGGAGATACTAAACTGCAATAGTGTGATGTGCAATCAAGAATTGACAACAATTGGAGATACTAAACTGCAATAGTGTGATGTGCAATCAAGAATTGACAACAATTGGAGATACTAAACTGCAATAGTGTGATGTGCAATCAAGAATTGACAACAATTGGAGATACTAAACTGCAATAGTGTGATGTGCAATCAAGAATTGACAACAATTGGAGATACTAAACTGCAATAGCGTGATGTGCAATCAAGAATTGACAACAATTGGAGATACTAAACTGCAATAGTGTGATGTGCAATCAAGAATTGACAACAATTGGAGATACTAAACTGCAATAGTGTGATGTGCAATCAAGAATTGACAACAATTGGAGATACTAAACTGCAATAGTGTGATGTGCAATCAAGAATTGACAACAATTGGAGATACTAAACTGCAATAGCGTGATGTGCAATCAAGAATTGACAACAATTGGAGATACTAAACTGCAATAGTGTGATGTGCAATCAAGAATTGACAACAATTGGAGATACTGAACTGCAATAGTGTGATGTGCAATCAAGAATTGACAACAATTGGAGATACTAAACTGCAATAGTGTGATGTGCAATCAAGAATTGACAACAATTGGAGATACTGAACTGCAATAGTGTGATGTGCAATCAAGAATTGACAACAATTGGAGATACTAAACTGCAATAGTGTGATGTGCAATCAAGAATTGACAACAATTGGAGATACTGAACTGCAATAGTGTGATGTGCAATCAAGAATTGACAACAATTGGAGATACTAAACTGCAATAGCGTGATGTGCAATCAAGAATTGACAACAATTGGAGATACTAAACTGCAATAGTGTGATGTGCAATCAAGAATTGACAACAATTGGAGATACTAAACTGCAATAGTGTGATGTGCAATCAAGAATTGACAACAATTGGAGATACTAAACTGCAATAGTGTGATGTGCAATCAAGAATTGACAACAATTGGAGATACTAAACTGCAATAGTGTGATGTGCAATCAAGAATTGACAACAATTGGAGATACTGAACTGCAATAGTGTGATGTGCAATCAAGAATTGACAACAATTGGAGATACTGAACTGCAATAGTGTGATGTGCAATCAAGAATTGACAACAATTGGAGATACTAAACTGCAATAGTGTGATGTGCAATCAAGAATTGACAACAATTGGAGATACTAAACTGCAATAGTGTGATGTGCAATCAAGAATTGACAACAATTGGAGATACTAAACTGCAATAGTGTGATGTGCAATCAAGAATTGACAACAATTGGAGATACTAAACTGCAATAGTGTGATGTGCAATCAAGAATTGACAACAACTGGAGATACTAAACTGCAATAGTGTGATGTGCAATCAAGAATTGACAACAATTGGAGATACTAAACTGCAATAGCGTGATGTGCAATCAAGAATTGACAACAATTGGAGATACTAAACTGCAATAGCGTGATGTGCAATCAAGAATTGACAACAATTGGAGATACTAAACTGCAATAGTGTGATGTGCAATCAAGAATTGACAACAATTGGAGATACTGAACTGCAATAGTGTGATGTGCAATCAAGAATTGACAACAATTGGAGATACTAAACTGCAATAGTGTGATGTGCAATCAAGAATTGACAACAATTGGAGATACTAAACTGCAATAGTGTGATGTGCAATCAAGAATTGACAACAATTGGAGATACTAAACTGCAATAGTGTGATGTGCAATCAAGAATTGACAACAATTGGAGATACTGAACTGCAATAGTGTGATGTGCAATCAAGAATTGACAACAATTGGAGATACTAAACTGCAATAGTGTGATGTGCAATCAAGAATTGACAACAATTGGAGATACTAAACTGCAATAGTGTGATGTGCAATCAAGAATTGACAACAATTGGAGATACTAAACTGCAATAGTGTGATGTGCAATCAAGAATTGACAACAATTGGAGATACTGAACTGCAATAGCGTGATGTGCAATCAAGAATTGACAACAATTGGAGATACTGAACATGCTTACAACAGAAAGTGGGGATTGATTTTGAGTCGTCCATTAGCCTTTTTGCAACAGTTGAATATACGTGATTGTATATTATTTCCCCACAAAAGCAGGGATGAGCACCATGGAAGATAAATGATATTTTGTCTTCTGGCATTTTGAGTGTATGAAGGTAAAACACATTTTACAATTCAAATTCAATATGAGAAGTACAAAACTGAAGCTGTTATAAAAAAAAAATAACTCCCTGCAACTGTATATTTCTGCTGACTGAAAGTGAATCCATGTTGCTTTGTCACACCCCAGGGAATAAAGGGAACTCCAATCAAGTTTATTGCATGCATTTTTTGAAATATTAACAGCACAACACATTGTTAAGTTAATACAAGACAATAGCAGTGTTCAATATATGTTGTCACGATTTCAATTCTGATAACAATGTTGAAAAAAATGACGTGGGTTTTATTTTGTCAATAGTGACAAAGCACTCAGTATGTGAAAAACTTGGTCTGTGTACGTCTTGATATGATTATTCTAATATCCTTGCATATTTGCAAAGCATATATTATGTATGAACTACGCTTTTGAATGCATCGATAATATCAAAGTATTCTGTGAGGCTACTGGCTAAGGTTTCAAGCATTCTGATGAGCTAGCGAACGTTAACACTGCAAAATCAACAGAGTTGGAACCAAGTTTCCTATGAGCTGGAATTTGTCACTTGAGTAACACGCAGATATTCATTGTATATCATCATACACAGATATCAAAGTTTCATGCCCTTAATTTTATAAATCCTTGATATTACATGTCTACTACATTTATTAAATTCTAGCAATGTTTAAGAGAGAATGATTTAGGTCAATACACAGACAATCTCGCAGTATTAAGTCATGGATCTCCTGTTGCAAAAAAACCTGCAAGAAATTTGCACAGCTACAAATTTATTAGCGAAAAAGTGATTTTCAGTATAAATGCTTTTGATTCTGAATGTCAACTGTTCGAGCACTGTCTCCAACAATGGTACAATGAACACTAGCGCTAAATGGTGCAACACTTTATAATAATTCTCTGTGACTCTAATACAGTCTGGTTTAATTTCGTGGTGATCACATGACTTTTGTTCTTCCAGGGTCGACACATCTTGTACGTGCATTGACAATGTTGTCCCATAATGCCATGGTACATCCCCAGAGATTTATAGCCGCCCCTTTACTGATAGCCCCTTTATTAGCCAATGTGTAATTTGAGTAATCGCCGGATTCTCCGCACAACAGCAGGTACAAATCCATATCTAGTCCTGGATTTTCCATAACACTCGTCTACTTTCAGTGTCTTCTCAAAGAATGGTTCATTCAGACATGCAATAGCATCACCTTTTAGCTGCAGAGGGAGAGAGGGGAGGGAGGGAGGGAAGGGAGAGAAATTAGTGGTTTCAATTCACCTATACATCGCATTCCCACTCACTGACCTCTCACTGACACTGTAAGCAACACAAGGGCTTTGGTTTTTGTATAATTCATGAGAAATCTTATTTAACAGATCCTGAAATTGAATATCAAAGAATCTCTGATCCTAAAATAAGGTTAAGTTTCCTTGAGTGATTACAAAAATGAAAAGTATGTTTAATTTGATGATTTAAACCCAGAACCTTCAGTACATTCCAGTATTAGTATTCCAATATTTCCAGATTTGTTGCCATAGCAACTGATTTTATCATTTCGGTGGAAGGAAACTTTAATGCATCAATTTTCACCCAATCAACATAAATTAGCTATATGAATAATGGTTTGTCCCTAAAAGTCAAGACAGTTTCATCATCAAGAAAATGGTACTCATCATAACAAGTCTGTACTTAATTATTAAGAGGGGTAACCAATTTTTATGAATCAGCATTTAATTGACCGATTGTCAAATCGTTTTGAAGATATATGTATTAAGTGCATGCACTATAAATTGAGCAAATACGGTACAAATTACACATATTACCTGCTCCAAATCTTCTTGAGTGACTCCTTCCATTGCTCCTATCAGTTTAGACATCCCTTCATAAAGACTACTGTCTTCATATTCGCTGTCAGACAGTCCAGGATATCCTGAAAGTTATACAAAAAAACTATCACTACACATTATTTTTGAGTAAACTTTTGAAGACCTCTGCGAGAAAGGGATGCAGATTAATGCACACTCAAGTCGCCTGATCACTTGATGGGTGCTCTTATTTGCCTTATAAGGCTCAGACGTTGGGAGAATGAATAAAAACAATTACATGTATATAATCGAGAGATTTTTATTAAAAGAAGCATGCCATCAATGGTGGATCAGCACCATGTGCAACTGCATCTTATTCATTATTGCACACACCCCCCGTCCTTACCTCGTTCTCGTTCAATAATAGCACATAGCCCTTCACTTCTTAACTGGGTTTCCTCACCTGATCTTGATCAAGCAGCCTGATTTACATACCTTGTAATCGACGTGGTTTTCCGGATTTGATCGTTGGCATAGAAAACATGGCACTGGATGAATCACTGGGCTGACAGTGGAGAAAATAGAACTCTAGGTGGCGCCATAATAGAAATATAGAATTCTCAACAATATCTGATGACAGATATATTAAGGATATATAAGGATTAAAAAATAACACAGGTTACTAGGACATCCCTAAATAATACATAAAATCCAATGCATATACAGGTTACATGGCCATAAGTAATACATTAACTTTGAATCATATACATGTTACATGGCCATAACTAAGTACATGTAATACATAAACTTCATTGCGTATACAGATTACATGGCCATAACTAAGTAATACAATTAAGGTCACATGAGGTTGGGCAACTGGATCGGGCAGTCGGATGGACATCTGGGCAGCCAGGACGACCATCCTTTGCAGCTGGGTAAGGGATTTTAAACAGACCTTTCGAGGTTTTTCAAAAATAGTAATCATTTAGCCATCATGAATGGGAACATGAATTGATTGCATATGTTTTCCATAGATGTACGATGTACAAAATGTATGTATCAAGTTATAATGTTTAGACACAGTCACATCAGTAAATCCATAAGTCCATGTTGTCAGAATTCAGCGAAACAGGGACTAACACATACAACATACTGGCGCTGATACTTAATTTCACTATTTTGATGTTGTGAGCATTTTCACTGGGTTTTAAATTCACAAATATGCCAGGGAAACAATGAAATCTATTGATATGTCTGCAAAAATTTTAAACAACCAGATTTCACTTATCAGCAAAAATAGCAACCCTGTGAATAATTTATGCATTAATTTACAGTACTATATCTAATACAATATTATAAGGTTATTACGAGGATACCTCAAAGTATGCACAAAGACAGTACAGCATGAGTATTGACCGACGTGCAGTTTATACATCTTTTCCTTCCAAAGGATACATTATGGGAATGCCGAAATACAAAAAATTTAGAACAGAATCAGCAAACTTTTTTGAGTCCGGTCAAACCCTTATGGCAGCCATGTTTGTTTTTATTATTAGAGGACGCTTATGCGCATAATCATTCCATATTTGGAATTCGTATTTCTTAATATGATAGAATGAAAACACCTTGTAAAATAGCGCAAAATTACGGCATGTTGTAACTTATGGCATTACGGTGACAGATGTTTAATATAATTTATTGTAACAAAGGATACAATAGTACAGTGTTAGTTGCTTGGCTTTATGCTGTACTATCTGAGAGAGTCTGCTGGCAGCTAAAGATTGTCGTTGATGAGTTGACATCTTGTCTGTGTTTGACACTCCCATGCTCAGCGCCAACTACATCAACAGTGCAAACAAAAAAAAATACATTCATTACCATTCAAAGGCCAATTAGCTATATTTTTTGTCACTGGGCAAAAATAATTGTGATAACAAATGAACAAACATAGAGCGAAATGTACATGCTATGCAGAGATTACTGGAGAATTTGTATAAATATTGTGGTAGAGAAAGGGCATTGCGTTCTGGAAGTAAATTCCTCTGGGAATTACAACAAATTAATTATCAGCCATAAAGCAGTGACCGGAATTAAAAACCAGCAGCCACTCAACTGAGATAGCTCCGCTGTTAGCAATGCATGTTTCAATTAAAAAACAGAAGATATCATTAGAAAATGAACAAATCTGAGAGAGGTCTATCTGAGATACCTGCATGTATAACATCAAAGCAATCAGACTTGAAAATTGAAAATATCACTTTTTACCAAAAATTACAAAAATATTCATCAAAATTAGAGAATTGAAGATATCATGAAATGAACAAATCTGAGATAGGTCTACCTGTTGTACCTATATGTATAATATCAAGGCAATTGGACTTGCGTTTTTTAACAAGAAGTCGAAAATATAACTTTTTTCCAAAAATGTTCTTCAAAATTAGAGAATTAAAGATATCATCACAAAATGAACAAATCTGAGAGAGGTCTGTCAAAAGTACATATACACCAAGTATCGAAGCAATAAGAATTGTAGTTTCAAAAAGGAGTCAAAAAGTAAAAAGTTTACACGACGACGACGGACAATCACTCATATGATACGCTCCACTTGACAAAGTCGACAGCGGAGCTCGAAAAAATGGTTGTTGATTTAGGCAACCACTCTGAAAAACCGGTTGCCCAATACTCCATGCATGTTTAACCCTATGAACAACATTGTATGGTTACATCAGTTCTATTTTTAGTAAATCTACCTAAAGTATTTGCTCTATTAGTGAGTGGTGCATGTGTTTATTACAGAGGTGTTTCCATGGTCAAAATAAGTTACATTTCAATGATTCGGTTTCATTTTACAGATGTGCTTTTAATAGAACAATTACGATAACTATGAACGCTGTTACGGTGAACTCCGTATGATGCTTATAGAGACTTCTTGCGAACATAATGTTACTTACCTCTCGTAATTCTTCTGGTGCCAACTCATTTATGTGTTGTAGTTTGCGTATATATTGTTTATGACTTTCCAGTGCTGGAATAAAGACACTGGTACACTGTTTAAGAAAACGTACAATAACACCTAGACTAGGTGGACGTCCACCAGTCACAGAAAACATCTGCATATCTGAAATTAACAAACACAACATGCATGTTGTCTTAAATATTAGCAAATTACACAACATCCGTATGTAATAATGACAAGTTATGGCAGGTTTTCAACATCCCATTTTTATTAGCATGATGGCTTCCCATGGAAAGACAGTTTGAAATTTATTGGGGAAGTTCATAACATGTCATACATGCATTTTGCAGTACAATGAGGTATTCGTGTGCAAGAAATTTTTCCACACAAAAAGACAAATTCGGTTGATTTTTGTTAGCGGTTGACTTAATGTTGCCCAAAGGGATTATTTGGTTGTGAAAGTTTGGTATTTTTTTCCTGAATTGTAGGAATCTGAAAAATCTATTTCTTTATTTAGTTTCATTACATATTCAAGATGCCCATATATAGGAAATATCAGTAAATTAATCAGATTAATTTTATTATCACTAGTACACCAGCTGACTGTAGCCATGATGTACTACCCATGTATATGTTTAAAGTGAATTTCCCAAGACACATGCATCAACTACCTACAATAGTTTCTGACTTTTTCACATTTCATTTACAGCAAAACAAGAAGCAAATATACAAAACAAGCCGGTAGGCTGGTTGGTGAACCGCTTCGCTCAAAAACAAGCAACATGCTTTTGGTTGTATCCATAGTGTGACATAAACGTGAAGCTAACGACAAAAGTGATTATAAGGGCAATCCTAGCGGAGCGGAGCGGATCGCCAATCAAATGCATTACGAGTATCCAAACGCACAGTATAATTGAAATACAGAGACATAATCTAGTGTGATCCCATTAAAGAACAGTACCTACCTTCCATTGTATGCAACTCTCTGGATCTGGCTTCTACTAAGCTAGCAGTAAATAGAATAAGACATTGTTCAGAACTCAAGCCTGTAGAAACCAAATGAAAAACAAGTCAGACATGACAGAGTCGGCAATATTTGAACATTTTGAATCACAACTCAATGTGCAACATGCGTAATAAGTTATATTTGATCCAGTTCTGACAATTAGGAAGTGCTTGATTTTTATGAAAAGAATGAAGCTTGTATTTGATCGATCGCAGCATATATCAGGCAGAGCATGTGTTAAAGCGAGAGGGTCATCGCCTATGCACGTGTGGGAATTGATTCCCGAGCAATGATGACAACACACGCTAAAACACAAAGGCTCATGTGAAGACGTTTATTTATAAACAATGACACGTGACATCTGACGCATGCCCAAGGTGATAACTCCCTCGCTTTAAGGCAAAATGGAAAAACGATTACACTTGATCTTAAAACTATAGGTATATCACTCACCAGACATTGAGACAACCGCTCTTGAGTAAGCTATGACATTGGATGAGATTTCTAAAAGGGCCTCACTGATTTCATCTTTTTTGTCTTTGCCATCAGCCGCAATGCTACTGTCGACGTTTTTGAGTTTTTTCGTCCAATGATCCAAACAACAATAACGAGGAATCAGCGATAACATTTGTCGCTGGATACGAGATATATGACCCTGATATTCTAACTGCGACTGGTCTTCACGGTATGCATTCTCACCTGGATATTGTGAAAATGTCAAGATGACAGTTTATTTTGTTGAAAAAAATTGTTGACAGAGCTCACTACAGCTTAAAGCAGCGTTGGGTTAGTTACAATTAACTTCTTCTGTTCACGAAAATACTGTGTTGAAAGTTGAATTATGGCATGTCACTGGTTCTGAATTTTATCATCTTTCAACTATTATGACACAGTGGTTAGTGTTCACTTTGCATCAGTGAGGTTCTGAGCTTTATTCTTGGAGTCAACTGTTTATTCAGTAATTTAAAACCCACCTTTCAAACACATGGTAGGAGGTTATTTTAGTGATCTACAGACTTACCTCCTGGTACTGTACGATATATAACAGCAGTGGTCAATGCTAATTCCTGCAATGCTGGTAAACTGACTTGCACATGGTAGGAGGTTATTTTAGTGATCTACAGACTTACCTCCTGGTACTGTACGATATATAACAGCAGTGGTCAATGCTAATTCCTGCAACGCTGGTAAACTGACTTGTACATGGTAGGAGGTTATTTTAGTGATCTACAGACTTACCTCCTGGTACTGTACGATATATAACAGCAGTGGTCAATGCTAATTCCTGCAGCGCTGGTAAACTGACTTGTACATGGTAGAAGGTTATTTTAGTGATCTACAGACTTACCTCCTGGTACTGTACGATATATAACAGCAGTGGTCAATGCTAATTCCTGCAGCGCTGGTAAACTGACTTGTACATGGTAGAAGGTTATTTTAGTGATCTACAGACTTACCTCCTGGTACTGTACGATATATAACAGCAGTGGTCAATGCTAATTCCTGCAGCGCTGGTAAACTGACTTGCACATAGTAGGAGGTTATTTTAGTGATCTACAGACTTAGCTCCGGGTACTGTACGATATATAACAGCAGTGGTCAATGCTAATTCCTGCAGCGCTGGTAAACTGACTTGCACATGGTAGGAGGTTATTTTAGTGATCTACAGACTTACCTCCTGGTACTGTACGATATATAACAGCAGTGGTCAATGCTAATTCCTGCAGTGCTGGTAAACTGACTTGCACATGGTAGGAGGTTATTTTAGTGATCTACAGACTTACCTCCTGGTACTGTACGATATATAACAGCAGTTGTCAATGCTAATTCCTGCAGCGCTGGTAAACTGACTTGCACATGGTAGGAGGTTATTTTAGTGATCTACAGACTTACCTCCTGGTACTGTACGATATATAACAGCAGTGGTCAATGCTAATTCCTGCAGCGCTGGTAAACTGACTTGCACATGGTAGGAAGTTATTTTAGTGATCTACAGACTTACCTCCTGGTACTGTACGATATATAACAGCAGTGGTCAATGCTAATTCCTGCAACGCTGGTAAACTGACTTGTACATGGTAGGAGGTTATTTTAGTGATCTACAGACTTACCTCCTGGTACTGTACGATATATAACAGCAGTGGTCAATGCTAATTCCTGCAACGCTGGTAAACTGACTTGCACATGGTAGGAGGTTATTTTAGTGATCTACAGACTTACTTCCTGGTACTGTACGATATATAACAGCAGTGGTCAATGCTAATTCCTGCAGTGCTGGTAAACTGACTTGCACATGGTAGGAGGTTATTTTAGTGATCTGCAGACTTACCTCCTGGTACTGTACGATATATAACAGCAGTGGTCAATGCTAATTCCTGCAACGCTGGTAAACTGACTTGCACATGGTAGGAGGTTATTTTAGTGATCTACAGACTTACCTCCTGGTACTGTACGATATATAACAGCAGTGGTCAATGCTAATTCCTGCAACGCTGGTAAACTGACTTGTACATGGTAGGAGGTTATTTTAGTGATCTACAGACTTACCTCCTGGTACTGTACGATATATAACAGCAGTGGTCAATGCTAATTCCTGCAGCGCTGGTAAACTGACTTGCACATGGTAGGAGGTTATTTTAGTGATCTACAGACTTACCTCCTGGTACTGTACGATATATAACAGCAGTGGTCAATGCTAATTCCTGCAGCGCTGGTAAACTGACTTGCACATAGTAGGAGGTTATTTTAGTGATCTACAGACTTACCTCCTGGTACTGTACGATATATAACAGCAGTGGTCAATGCTAATTCCTGCAGTGCTGGTAAACTGACTTGCACATGGTAGGAGGTTATTTTAGTGATCTACAGACTTACCTCCTGGTACTGTACGATATATAACAGCAGTGGTCAATGCTAATTCCTGCAACGCTGGTAAACTGACTTGTACATGGTAGAAGGTTATTTTAGTGATCTACAGACTTACCTCCTGGTACTGTACGATATATAACAGCAGTGGTCAATGCTAATTCCTGCAGCGCTGGTAAACTGACTTGCACATGGTAGGAGGTTATTTTAGTGATCTACAGACTTACCTCCTGGTACTGTACGATATATAACAGCAGTGGTCAATGCCAATTCCTGCAACGCTGGTAAACTGACTTGCACATGGTAGGAGGTTATTTTAGTGATCTACAGACTTACCTCCTGGTACTGTACGATATATAACAGCAGTGGTCAATGCTAATTCCTGCAGCGCTGGTAAACTGACTAGTACATGGTGATCTCTCATGATACCATTGAATACATCACTATGTGAAATAATAAACTGTAACACCTAGAAGAGAAGAACGATTACAGTTAATCACAATTGAATGCCACTTGGGAAAACACTGACTGTATTTCACATGATGGCACCAGACTTTTTTTTGTATTTACAAAAGTTATTATTCAATCAGTGAATTCTTGTCACACTAACAAAACAAGGAACCTATCTGAAATGACAGATCCCCCAAAACTATTGCAAGCACTGGTTGAACATCTATGTCTGCAATGTTATAGTGCTCAAGATATGATATATGGTATTTATAATGAGGTCACATAATCATACAAGGTTATAAATGTGATCTAGTGTGGAATGTCTTCAATCAATAAATGTCTTATTTTGCAATAGTGCTGCTGATATGAACCAAATGGACGAATGCTGGTAACTATTATATTCTCGGCCAATCTGATTAAAATTTGACTTGCTGTTATTAAGTCCTTTTTTTTTTTATTATTATCGTATTCCAGTAGTAGAGATGCGATATATAAAAATGTAATGAACAAAAATAATTTTGTATTTTAAACAGATTGATCCTCTGCCAGCAATGTGCCGGGGAACAATAAGTGTAAAAGTTAGTACCCGGTATGTATTTGGTTATCGATAGCACATAGTCCAAATACAGGGCACTAAACTGTTTTATCATTCCAGGCTGTGGGATAATACATGTGATAACTATTCATATTATGTCAGCAGACTAGAGTAGAAACAATCATCTTCATGGGATTAGAGAGAATATGACATAATATTAATTGACTGATTCATCAAACACATGTCCTTACCTGATTGGCTGCCAAATCAGATTAATCAAATACATGTCCTTACCTGATTGGCTGCCAAATCAGATTAATCAAATACATGTCCTTACCTGATTGGCTGCCAAATCAGATTAATCAAACACATGTCCTTACCTGATTGGCTGTCAAATCAGATTAATCAAATACATGTCCTTACCTGATTGGCGGCCAAATCAGATTAATCAAATACATGTCCTTACCTGATTGGCTGCCAAATCAAATTAATCAAATGTCCTTACCTGATTGGCTGCCAAATTAGATTAATCAAATACATGTCCTTACCTGATTGGCTGTCAAATCAAATTAATCAAACACATGTTCTTACCTGATTGGCTGCCAAATCAAATTAATCAAACACATGTCCTAACCTGATTGGCTGCCAAATCAGACTAATCAAACACATGTCCTTACCTGATTGGCTGCCAAATCAGATTAATCAAATACATGTCCTTACCTGATTGGCTGCCAAATCAAATTAATCAAACACATGTCCTTACTTGATTGGCTTGCCAAATCAGATTAATTAAATACATGTCCTTACTTGATTGGCTGCCAAATCAAATTAATCAAATGTCCTTACCTGTTTGGCTGTCAAATCAGATTAATCAAATGTCCTTACCTGACTGGCTGTCAAATCAGATTAATCAAATACATGTTCATACTAGATTGGCTGCCAAATGAAATTAATCTAATGTCCTTACCTGATTGGCTGTCAAATCAGATTTATCAAATACATGTCCTTACCTGATTGGCTGCCTCTCGGTGCTGAATGCCCAGTGAAGTCATGATAGCTATTGCTAACTTCAAAGCGGGAAATAACAATTGCCTGTATCTTGCCATAAGACTTGGAACAAAACTATGATCCTCCATGCCGTCAGCATCGCCACTAACAGACCTCATTCTGTGGACAATAATTTAACAACTTAAAATAATGTGAAATATATCACTAAAAAAGTTTCACATGCCCTAAACTTTCATGTTAAAAACAATTTGCATAGTTTTTTTCCTATAATGCTTTATAAATTTTGAACAAAAAAATGAACACAATGTTCTACAGGTTTTCATCAAATTTTTAAAATTTTTGAAATATATGGGAAAAAGTAATGTCTATTTTGTGAAAGTTGACATTGGCATTCAAAGGGTCAAAGGTCAATAGTTTCGAACACAATTTCTACTAAATATTAAATAAAAATAAGATTATAGATAGCCTTTGTACGAAATCTTTGTATTTAAACCAAATCTTTAAACCTATCTGAGAAATTAGAAGAACACACACACTATAAACAAAATGACCACAGGTCAGCCATTTTGAATCAAATTGCAAAACAAAATGATACGCATCAATAACCTACAATGAATGATTTCAAATATTAGAAAGAAATCAAGGCACACTTGAGAAACAGTTGTTCAAATTTTGTTTTTTTGGAAGAGGAAAATATGGCAATTGATCGATGGAATGAAAAACAAATTCATATGCGTACATTTGAACAAAATATCTAAGAAATAATGTCAAACAGACAGAAAAACAAACAGACAAATGGAAGGACTTACAAACAAAACTTACATAAGTTCTTGTTTTAGACTATGTCTGACAAAGACTAAACAACAATTCAGTATAAGAAGACCAATCATAATGATGGCTCACCTGTACATATCTTGTTCTGGTCGTAAACTTAAAAATTTGCAATTTGATAACTTATTCATGACTGCAGAATGCAACAGTTCTTGAGCTCCACCAGGAGACTTTGCCAACCTTGTAAGTAAACTCTGGAATAAACAAGTAATTGCATTACATAGTACCCATGAATTATCAAGTTTAAGAAATATAGAAAGTCTGAACCATGAACAGTGGGATCATGTCGAAGATATGGCTTCAGAACTGCAATCATAAACAAGATGGCCACCAGTCAGCCATTTTGAATCCAGTCTGGAAAACAAAATGACTGACATCAAGGTCCCATTATGTTCAATGTATGTACAAAGTTGGAACAAAATCTGTCCATTCACAACTATGATTCAAATTCAAAATTGATGAAATGGTTGATTTTGATGAATTTTTAACATTAAAATGGTCACTATTTTGCCATACATCAAATGAATACACGTGCACATGTGCAGAATGATGTATATATAAAGTTCTAAAATGATTGGTCTGCCATGTCAAATATACAGCGCCAAAACATCATTTGTTAAATTAAGGCCGCCAGTCGGTCATTTGTAATTTGATATGAAAAAGAAAATGACATGCATCAAGGATCCCAGAATTGATATACGGTAGTCATCTTAAAAAAAAGTCTACAAATATGGAATTAGTTTAAAAGAAAAGAAATATATTAAAATAATCATAAGAACAAACAAAATTGTGTGTCACAACAGATTAGTCTGCGCCTTCAGATGCTTCCTAAATTCACGTACAATCTTTTTTTATGGGACACCATTATGACCCAAGATTCCTACAAAATCAGTCCTGTTAGAGAGTACACTGCACCTGAGGTATTGATAACCTCAACAAAGTAGATGTAGATAAAACATTCATAAATGTTCTATTGAAAACAAATTAACATAGACCCTGTTTCTATGAAGCAAGATATACAACCTGTGGTGTGATGTATTTGTGAGTTTTAACTTGATTGGTTCAGGTATGTATAAGATATAGCTCTGTGGAACTTTGTTTAAACAAGATGACCAGTGAGACATTTTGGATTTAATGATGACAAAAATAACAAAAAACATGTGCATTTGTATGATGTATGTGTGAAGTTTCAACTTGATCCATCTTGGCACAGACAGAGGTCAATTAATAAGGCCCTGTTTTGAGTGATAAAAAATCTCACCATCTTTGATTCATAAATATAGAGTGCCTTGAGCGGTTCTGGTAATGGTTTCAATGTATTCTGTAAAGTCTCATCATCCTGTAGTATAGACTCCATTATATGACGCAGATAACCCTTAGATGTCAGGAAGGACAGCCAACGTTGGTGCTTATCAAAAGATATAATGGTGTCAAGTACTGATATAGCCAGCATCTGAAACACAGAATGAAGCATAATGTGATGGGTGATTTTTTTTTTTAGATTCACACGCTAGCATGGAGCTCCTCCAGCTGTTTATGTGAATACTCGTAAATAACTAACTGTTTATGGAAGATTTATCACGATTCCAGGACATTTGGGAGATTTAATATTCACTGATGTCACTGTGACACTATACAGAAAGGAAAAATGGTACATGTAAACAGACAAAGAGTTTTACAATAACATCCTTAGTACTTTGGCCACGTTTAGAAAAGATTATTTGCCCAAATGTATTTAAACTAGAGTTACATAAGTTTTATGGTAGCATATTTTGCCCACGATTTAGAATAGGTTACATGGGTGTTATGGTAACATACTTTATCCATATCGATTTAGTATGGGTTACATGGGTGTTATGGTAACATACTTTATCCATATCGATTTAGTATGGGTTACATGGGTGTTATGGTAACACACTTTATCCATATCGATTTAGTATGGGTTACATGAGTGTTATGGTAACATACTTTATCCATATCGATTTAGTATGGGTTACATGGGTGTTATGGTAACATACTTTATCCATATCGATTTAGTATGGGTTACATGGGTGTTATGGTAACATACTTTATCCATATCGATTTAGTATGGGTTACATGGGTGTTATGGTAACATACTTTATCCATATCGATTTAGTATGGGTTACATGGGTGTTATGGTAACATACTTTATCCATATCGATTTAGTATGGGTTACATGGGTGTTATGGTAACATACTTTATCCATATCGTTTTAGAATGGGTTACATGGGTGTTATGGTAACATACTTTATCCATATCAATTTAGAATGGGTTACATGGGTGTTATGGTAACATACTTTATCCATATCGATTTAGTATGGGTTACATGGGTGTTATGGTAACATACTTTATCCATATCAATTTAGTATGGGTTACATGGGTGTTATGGTAACATACTTTATCCATATCGTTTTAGAATGGGTTACATGGGTGTTATGGTAACATACTTTATCCATATCAATTTAGAATGGGTTACATGGGTGTTATGGTAACATACTTTATCCATATCGATTTAGTATGGGTTACATGGGTGTTATGGTAACATACTTTATCCATATCAATTTAGTATGGGTTACATGGGTGTTATGGTAACATACTTTATCCATATCGTTTTAGAATGGGTTACATGGGTGTTATGGTAACATACTTTATCCATATCGATTTAGTATGGGTTACATGGGTGTTATGGTAACATACTTTATCCATATCGTTTTAGAATGGGTTACATGGGTGTTATGGTAACATACTTTATCCATATCGATTTAGTATGGGTTACATGGGTGTTATGGTAACACACTTTATCCATATCGATTTAGTATGGGTTACATGGGTGTTATGGTAACACACTTTATCCATATCGATTTAGAATGGGTTACATGGGTGTTATGGTAACATACTTTATCCATATCGATTTAGAATGGGTTACATGGGTGTTATGGTAACATACTTTATCCATATCGATTTAGTATGGGTTACATGGGTGTTATGGTAACATACTTTATCCATATCGATTTAGTATGGGTTACATGGGTGTTATGGTAACACACTTTATCCATATCGATTTAGTATGGGTTACATGGGTGTTATGGTAACATACTTTATCCATATCGATTTAGTATGGGTTACATGGGTGTTATGGTAACACACTTTATCCATATCGATTTAGTATGGGTTACATGGGTGTTATGGTAACACACTTTATCCATATCGATTTAGTATGGGTTACATGGGTGTTATGGTAACACACTTTATCCATATCGTTTTAGAATGGGTTACATGGGTGTTATGGTAACACACTTTATCCATATCGATTTAGTATGGGTTACATGGGTGTTATGGTAACACACTTTATCCATATCGATTTAGTATGGGTTACATGGGTGTTATGGTAACACACTTTATCCATATCAATTTAGTATGGGTTACATGGGTGTTATGGTAACATACTTTATCCATATCGTTTTAGAATGGGTTACATGGGTGTTATGGTAACACACTTTATCCATATCGTTTTAGAATGGGTTACATGGGTGTTATGGTAACACACTTTATCCATATCGATTTAGTATGGGTTACATGGGTGTTATGGTAACATACTTTATCCATCTCGTTTTTGAATGGGTTACATATTTTCCCATATATCGATTTAGAATGGGTTAGATGGGTGTTATGGTAACATACTTTGCCCATATCAATTTAGAATAGGTTACATGGGTTTTACAATAACTTACTTTGCCCACATCATGTCCATCACAGCTATCACGGCATACCATTTCCATGAAGTTCTCACCATAACTTGTAATAACAGACATATTGGTTTTGATTTGCTTTTCATACTCGGTAAGCTGTGCAGAATCCAGTACAGGACTTCTGTCATCATCAACACCAGGCATCTCTTTAGGTTTCTGCGGCAATTGTAAGAAATTCAAAAGTGCTCCATAGAGATTGGTCCTCACTCTTTGCTGTCCACCACCTACAGAATCCAAGAAGTAGAATCTTCATCCAGTGTTTGAAATTACTGCCAGCCTGTACGCCCGGCACAGGTAACTATTCATTCGGGCTGGTGAAAATCTTAAGTTACATGCCCTTTGGTACATGTCTTTCAAGCAACTCGCAAGATCTCGCAGTTGAACGGAAAATCACATATTCCCTTTCTATAGTACTGTAAAATACTTTATTTTAACTGGAATTTATTTTCGCTGAAAAGATTTTTTTGGTATTTAGTATGGAATTTATTTTTACTGATTTTTGAGGAGTTGAATGTAAAATATAGTGAAAAAATTATATTCGCTGGATTTTATTTTCACTGAATCATCCTTTCAGCGAAAACTAATTTCAAGTGAAAATAAAGTATTTTACAGTAAGCAATTTGAGATACACTAACTCACTTGACTGCATGATAAACTCAATGAGTCCTCTGAGTACAACAACCAACGGAGACGCTGTAAGGCTGGTGGCTGATCCCATGATAGCACTCTGACTAGCCAAGGTAGATACATTTGATGTTTCTAACATTGAGATGTACTCTGTGGCACCAGTGTCAGTGTGATCATGAACGATGCTTTGACGTAAATTCACCATTAATGTTAATATGACACCTGCTATTGGTGCAACCAGTTCCTGTCTGGCATCAGGATTGGATACCTGACATAGACAAAGAATTTGAAAATATATTATCCAGTTTTCATGTTACACTGTATGAATTTATATACCAAAATATGGTCAGAGAGATAGACGGACGGATTGGTGCATGTAGGTAGGTTGTTTGCCACCAAAATGTAGCACTGCGACTCATAAAATGTTTCAAAAAATCAGTGTTGAAGTTTTCAAGTTAAGCATACATGTGGTCAGACAGATAGAGGAAGGGACAAATGGACGGATTGACAGATGAACAGACTAGTATGTATATATGTATGTATGTATGTATGATTGTTTGTACTGGAAGTGTATGAGCATGACTGACAGCAAGTTTCAAGGGAATCACCCTGTCAATTTTCAAGCTATGGCTTCAACTGACTGGACGTACAGTGCTTGTCAGTGGACAGCCTGACACTACATGCCGGGGGGATAATAAACATTTTAAACATGAGGGTATACAAATTGAAAATCTTACTTTTCTTAGGAGATCTTGTAACAACTCCACAATCACATCGCGTCTTGTGTCTGGTTTCAGTACATCTAATGGGCACGCTGTTAACATCACTTCAGTCACATGTCTCCAGGATTCAAAACTATGTTTCTTTGATGCCAGATGTTGCCGAACTGAGTTCCTGGCTACAACATTCTTCAGAACACGCTCAATTTCCTACAAGTCAATATTAATGATATCTTATTAATATACTGAAATGTATGAATTCAACTCAGTCTGGTGATTTTTACATATTGGTAAGAAGTACATATTGGAACATCATTCTCAAGAATGAATGATTTAATTTCAAATTTCAATCTTTTAGATTTATAGCTCAATATTGAAATGCTTATCTTTAAGAGTGTTGCATCGTTAGTGCATTGAGATACCCTTACTTTATTGAAATTGATCATCATTATAAGTATATATAGCACAATACTGTAAAAGGGTTAGTTATTCACTGGGTTTTAATTTTGCTTATTTCGCTGACTGGAAAATGCGCTAAATTAAAACCCAGTGTAAAAATTGAGCATAGAACACATTATCTAGACGATAAAACCGTGAATTTAAACTCCACTGAATATGCCTGAAATGATAAATCAGCGAAATTTAAACCCAGTGAAAATTAGTCATTTTACAGTACTTGAGAATACCTCAACATTTTTTTCACATTTGTTGAATCTCATACACTGTTATGACACCACTACACCGCTATGACATTTGTTGAATCTCATACACTGTTATGACACCACTACACCGCTATGACATTTGTTGAATCTCATACACTGTTATGACACCACTACACCACTATGACATTTGTTGAATCTCATACACTGTTATGACACCACTACACCGCTATGACATTTGTTGAATCTCATACACTGTTATGACACCACTACACCGCTATGACATTTGTTGAATCTCATACACTGTTATGACACCACTACACCGCTATGACATTTGTTGAATCTCATACACTGTTATGACACCACTACACTGCTATGACATTTGTTGAATCTCATACACAGTTATGACACCACTACACCGCTATGACATTTGTTGAATCTCATACACTGTTATGACACCACTACACCGCTATGACATTTGTTGAATCTCATACACTGTTATGACACCACTACGCCGCTATGACATTTGTTGAATCTCATACACTGTTATGACACCACTACACCGATATGACATTTGTTGAATCTCATACACTGTTATGACACCACTACACCGCTATGACATTTGTTGAATCTCATACACTGTTATGACACCACTACACCGCTATGACATTTGTTGAATCTCATACACTGTTATGACACCACTACACCGCTATGACATTTGTTGAATCTTATACACTGTTATGACACCACTACACCGCTATGACATTTGTTGAATCTCATACACTGTTATGACACCACTACACCGCTATGACATTTGTTGAATCTCATACACTGTTATGACACCACTACACCGCTATGACATTTGTTGAATCTCATACACTGTTATGACACCACTACACCGCTATGACATTTGTTGAATCTCATACACTGTTATGACACCACTACACCGCTATGACATTTGTTGAATCTCATACACTGTTATGACACCACTACACCGCTATGACATTTGTTGAATCTCATACACTGTTATGACACCACTACACCGCTATGACATTTGTTGAATCTCATACACTGTTATGACACCACTACACCGCTATGACATTTGTTGAATCTCATACACTGTTATGACACCACTACACCGCTATGACATTTGTTGAATCTCATACACTGTTATGACACCACTACACCGCTATGACATTTGTTGAATCTCATACACTGTTATGACACCACTACACCGCTATGACATTTGTTGAATCTCATACACTGTTATGACACCACTACACCGCTATGACATTTGTTGAATCTCATACACTGTTATGACACCACTACATCGCTATGACATTTGTTGAATCTCATACACTGTTATGACACCACTACACCGCTATGACATTTGTTGAATCTCATACACTGTTATGACACCACTACACCGCTATGACATTTGTTGAATCTCATACACTGTTATGACACCACTACACCGCTATGACATTTGTTGAATCTCATACACTGTTATGACACCACTACACCGCTATGACATTTGTTGAATCTCATACACTGTTATGACACCACTACACCGCTATGACATTTGTTGAATCTCATACACTGTTATGACACCACTACACCGCTATGACATTTGTTGAATCTCATACACTGTTATGACACCACTACACCGCTATGACATTTGTTGAATCTCATACACTGTTATGACACCACTACAACGCTATGACATTTGTTGAATCTCATACACTGTTATGACACCACTACACCGCTATGACATTTGTTGAATCTCATACACTGTTATGACACCACTACACCGCTATGACATTTGTTGAATCTCATACACTGTTATGACACCACTACACCGCTATGACATTTGTTGAATCTCATACACTGTTATGACACCACTACACCGCTATGACATTTGTTGAATCTCATACACTGTTATGACACCACTACACCGCTATGACATTTGTTGAATCTCATACACTGTTATGACACCACTACACCGCTATGACATTTGTTGAATCTCATACACTGTTATGACACCACTACACCGCTATGACATTTGTTGAATCTCATACACTGTTATGACACCACTACACCGCTATGACATTTGTTGAATCTCATACACTGTTATGACACCACTACACCGCTATGACATTTGTTGAATCTCATACACTGTTATGACACCACTACACCGCTATGACATTTGTTGAATCTCATACACTGTTATGACACCACTACACCGCTATGACATTTGTTGAATCTCATACACTGTTATGACACCACTACACCGCTATGACATTTGTTGAATCTCATACACTGTTATGACACCACTACACCGCTATGACATTTGTTGAATCTCATACACTGTTATGACACCACTACACCGCTATGACATTTGTTGAATCTCATACACTGTTATGACACCACTACACCGCTATGACATTTGTTGAATCTCATACACTGTTATGACACCACTACACCGCTATGACATTTGTTGAATCTCATACACTGTTATGACACCACTACACCGCTATGACATTTGTTGAATCTCATACACTGTTATGACACCACTACACCGCTATGACATTTGTTGAATCTCATACACTGTTATGACACCACTACACCGCTATGACATTTGTTTATACAATTGATTACATGTGTATAATGGAGGATAGTGAATAAAAATAGTCTTGTCAGAAGAGCATGTTACAAGCCAAAGACGTTATTCTTTTTGGCTTTTAATATTAAACACACATACAAGACAATGCCTGTTAGTGGTCATAGTAACATGTGTGCATTCGAAATATTGTTGCCTACAATAAGAAATATGCCTTTGATCATAAGCACATGTATTGATAATATAATATAATATAACATAACATAACATAACATACTCGTAACATAACATAACATAATATAATAGAGAAAATGCGGTACAGGGATCTGCAACATGGAAACTGGTTGAACTTCACAAGACAACTTCCATGAACTTCACAGATCAGTGAACAAACATTTACAAGACAAGCTCAAAAATCAAACACAAGTTTTCGGCTGTCAGTCTTCTTAAGTCACTTCACTTTAATACTACCATGTATTTTGCTGTTATAGTTATTAACTTCACGCAAGTTGACCCTTTAACCTAGATTTGGATGATATGACAAACTTTTTTATTTCCGACTTTTTTGCGATTGTATTTTCTAGATTCTTAGATTGAAAACAGCATTTACAGTTTAGTCAAAACTCAAAATTGAGCTGGGACTTGCGTTGATACAGTGAAGCAATGTCGGCAATTGCCATTTTCTTATTTTTTGATAAAAAATAATAAAACCAATTCCTGTGAAATTTCTCACCTGTTGTATGAGTGGTCTTTGTCCAGCAGCGGCAGAACCTTGTAATGTATTCAATTCCTGTACCAGATATTCATGTAGTAATTTTATATTACACACGGTAACACCGTATTCATTTTTCTCATCAAACGTTGAAATGACCCGCTCCACTGTTCCAGGATTTAAAAAGTCTAATCTTAGTGGAAGAGGAGCGTCTTGTTCCAAGTCGATTGTGTCAAGAATGCATAGAATCTTCCGGCGTACTTGCATCCCTTCAAGGAAAGTTATTATCGGTTAATTTGTTGAGTTGACAATTATGTGACATTTGCGAACTTGATTATGGAAATCGATCAGCCTGGTGAAAATTGGCAGAAAATAGTATGTATAAATACATTCAAAATGTTGTGACAATTAGGGTTCATTTTTCACAATGCCATCAGAAGTCACAGTGACATGGAATATAGTTTCTGAGGCAGAATACACCATATGTACTGTGAAAACTTACAATTTGTACATACGGGGGTTTCATTAAGAGCAGGCCGCTGGTCATATGGCCGGCTGCAAGCCATATCAAATCAAAATGTTGTATCAAATTGTTGTATCAAAATGTTGTATCAAAATGTTGTATCAAAATGCTGTATCAAATTGTTGTATCAAAATGTTGTATCAAATTGTTGTATCAAAATGTTGTATCAAAAATGTTGTATCAAAATGTTGTATCAAAATGTTGTATCAAAATGTTGTATCAAAATGTTGTATCAAAATGTTGTACCAAAATGTATAAAAATGTTATGGGGGGGGGGGAATTATGGTGTTCAAACATGATTTGGAAAGGGTCCTAATTTCACTAATCTGATGTGAGTAATTTCACTGTGTTTTAAGTTCACAAACTTTGCAGGAAAACAATGAGATATATTGTTATTCTACATGTTCATGTAGTTAAAAACAAGTGAATAATGAATACATTTACAATACACTGGGTGTTATTCTTACCTGTAACAGCTTGTCTTGCATGTGATATAGTAGTGCTGTCTAGTAAATGAGAATCCATTCCAAACATACCATCACCATCAACACTTGTTTCCAATTTGCCTCCTTCAAAAAATTTATAAAGCTTGTTTGCCATTGCTTTGTTTTTCAACATTTTTCTCAATGTTGTGATAGTTAAAAATCAAGCAATATCATACAATACAAAAATATTCACTAAAATTAGAAAATAAGTATATTGCAAAAACTTTTGACTACATTTTTAGAAGTAGTTTGAAAAAACGTCAGGTTTTTAGTATACAAAATTATGTTGTAATCTTCACTTACCAAATTTTCAGAGTCAAAATCAGTGATTCCAAAAATGTTTTTATCATTTTTCATGTCAAAAAGCAACCCTTTTCATGAAAAACACATTTACTTAAATAATATTCATGGCCAGAATTCAGAAAAGAGGGAGTTTATCATTAAAATGTTTAAGTTTCACTCCATTGTTCAAAGATGGATATCAAATTGTGTAATGGCAAACTGGCGGTTATAACACCCTACCTATTTCCTTAGAGACCGTCTGTGTGTCCTCCAGTAACATTCGTAGCAGCCTCTGAGTGTGTGAACGCTGTCGATTGGCTGCTGTCATCTTTATCTCCATGGCAACTGATTTTAGTAACCATGACTGTTGATTACAGAGTAGTAACTTCTCAGTATCTTCTGAAGAATAAAATAGAAATCCCAATGGTTTACTTCAGAAGAAATTAAGTTTCCTGATTTTGAAATTTGAGTGTATATGTGGGAATAAAATTCCACAAAAGTTAACAGTGAGAGACAATGACTCCCACGACTCCAGTAAAAGTCACTGTAATACCAGAGATCCCGGTGAATGTCACTGACACTCTAGGATACCAGTGAATGTCACTGACACCCTAGGATACCATTGAATGTCACTGACACCCTAGGATACCAGTGAATGTCACTGACACCCTAGGATACCAGTGAATGTCACTGACACCCTAGGATACCAGTGAATGTCACTGACACCCTAGGATACCAGTGAGTGTCACTGACACCCTAGGACACCAGTGAATGTCACTGACACCCTAGGATACCAGTGAATGTCACTGACACCCTAAGACACCAGTGAATGTCACTGACACTCTAGGATACCAGTGAATGTCACTGACACTCTAGGATACCAGTGAATGTCACTGACACTCTAGGATACCAGTGAATGTCACTGACACTCTAGGATACCAGTGAATGTCACTGACACCCTAGGATACCATTGAATGTCACTGACACCCTAGGATACCAGTGAATGTCACTGACACCCTAGGATACCAGTGAATGTCACTGACACCCTAGGATACCAGTGAATGTCACTGACACCCTAGGACACCAGTGAATGTCACTGACACCGTAGGATACCAGTGAATGTCACTGACACTCTAGGACACCAGTGAATGTCACTGACACTCTAGGATACCAGTGAATGTCACTGACACTCTAGGATACCAGTGAATGTCACTGACACTCTAGGATACCAGTGAATGTCACTGACACCCTAGGATACCAGTGAATGTCAGTGACTAACCAGGATTCCAGTGAATATGTTACTCTGACACCCTAGACCCCACTGTATGTCACTCTGGCACCCTAGGCTCCCAGTGTATTTCACTCTGACACCCTAGGCCCCCACTGTATGTCACTCTGGCACACTAGGCCCCCAGTGTATGTCACTCTGACACCCTAGGCTCCCAGTGTATTTCACTCTGACACCCTAGGCTCCCAGTGTATTTCACTCTGACACCCTAGGCCCCCAGTGTATGTCACTCTGACACCCTAGGCCCCCAGTGTATGTCACTCTGACACCCTAGGCCCCCAGTGTATGTCACTCTGACACACTAGGCCCCCAGTGTATGTCACTCTGGCACACTAGGCCCCCAGTGTATGTCACTCTGGCACACTAGGCCCCCAGTGTATGTCACTCTGGCACACTAGGCCCCCAGTGTATGTCACTCTGACACACTAGGCCCCCAGTGTATGTCACTCTGACACCCTAGGCCCCCAGTGTATGTCACTCTGACACACTAGGCCCCCAGTGTATGTCACTCTGACACCCTAGGATACCAGTGAGTGTCACTGACACCCTAGGATACCAGTGAATGTCACTGACACTCTAGGATACCAGTGAATGTCACTGACACCCTAGGATACCAGTGAATGTCACTGATACCCTAGGACACCAGTGAATGTCACTGACACCCTAGGATACCAGTGAATGTCACTGACACTCTAGGATACCAGTGAATGTCACTGACACTCTAGGATACCAGTGAATGTCACTGACACTCTAGGATACCAGTGAATGTCACTGACACTCTAGGATACCAGTGAATGTCACTGACACTCTAGGATACCAGTGAATGTCACTGACACCCTAGGATACCAGTGAATGTCACTGATACCCTAGGACACCAGTGAATGTCACTGACACCCTAGGATACCAGTGAATGTCACTGACACTCTAGGATACCAGTGAATGTCACTGACACTCTAGGATACCAGTGAATGTCACTGACACTCTAGGATACCAGTGAATGTCACTGACACTCTAGGATACCAGTGAATGTCACTGACACTCTAGGATACCAGTGAATGTCACTGATACCCTAGGACACCAGTGAATGTCACTGACACCCTAGGATACCAGTGAATGTCACTGACACTCTAGGATACCAGTGAATGTCACTGACACCCTAGGATACCAGTGAATGTCACTGACACTCTAGGATACCAGTGAATGTCACTGACACTCTAGGATACCAGTGAATGTCACTGACACTCTAGGATACCAGTGAATGTCACTGACACCCTAGGATACCAGTGAATGTCAGTGACTAACCAGGATTCCAGTGAATATGTTACTCTGACACCCTAGACCCCACTGTATGTCACTCTGGCACCCTAGGCTCCCAGTGTATTTCACTCTGACACCCTAGGCCCCCACTGTATGTCACTCTGGCACACTAGGCCCCCAGTGTATGTCACTCTGACACCCTAGGCCCCCAGTGTATGTCACTCTGACACCCTAGGCTCCCAGTGTATTTCACTCTGACACCCTAGGCTCCCAGTGTATTTCACTCTGACACCCTAGGCTCCCAGTGTATTTCACTCTGACACCCTAGGCCCCCAGTGTATGTCACTCTGACACCCTAGGCCCCCAGTGTATGTCACTCTGACACCCTAGGCCCCCAGTGTATGTCACTCTGACACACTAGGCCCCCAGTGTATGTCACTCTGGCACACTAGGCCCCCAGTGTATGTCACTCTGGCACACTAGGCCCCCAGTGTATGTCACTCTGGCACACTAGGCCCCCAGTGTATGTCACTCTGACACACTAGGCCCCCAGTGTATGTCACTCTGACACCCTTGGCCCCCAGTGTATGTCACTCTGACACCCTAGGATCCAATGATATTCACTTTGACACCCTAGTAAAGATCCCAATGAAATGTTAGATAATACCTGAAAATCTCTCTCCTACAAAACAAAAGCTGTTTACAGGATAGTGAGCTCACCTTTTGGTCTGAACGGAAGATGTTGTAAATGAGCAAGAAAGAAATCATGAGTAGCTCTCAGAAATCGCATTGTTGGATTACTAGTGTCCTTATTCACACACAGAGCATAGATCAGCTTGTACGCCAACTCAGCAAATCTTGGAGTATTGTAAACACATGTCGGACCAGTACGACTTTCCACACCTCTGTTAACTAGGGATAATACAGCATGCAGGCAGCTCCGTGGAGAACCTAAAACACCTAAAAACACAAATACATGGTCATTACTGAATATGAAGTGTACCATACCAAAAAAAACCCCAATAAAGTCTTCAAGGTCAAGTTGAATTTGGGGCCCAAATATAATGAAACAGCCCCAATCAAATCAGTCAATCTAAGAATTTGTCCACAGATGTAAGGTGGCGAATGGCTGTATAAATATAATAGTTACTGTGGAATAATTTATTTTAGCTGGAATTAATTTTCGCTGAAAATACTTTTTGGGTGTTTTGTATGGAAGTTATTTTCACTGATTTTTTACAAGTTCAACGTAAAATATAGGAAAAAAGGTATTTTCGCTAGATTTTATTTTGACTGAATTTTTTCTTCAGCGAAAATACCGAAAATTAATTACAAGTGAAAATAAAGTATTTTACAATGCATGGTTTCCTGTAAAACGTGGAACACAGCAAACCATGTTGGCCTTATATAACAATTTTAATTTAAATCTACTTTACCTGGTTCTTGAAGATTGGACGTGCAGACTGGTTTAGTGAGTTCGTATCCAAGTAGGAAATGAGCCAAATTTGGAGCGGGATGGTCCAGCGAGTACAGTATAACATGCATGATATGTTGTCGTGCTGCATTTCTCACATCACCAGAACTCAATTCATTTTCATCTGTCAAAATAAAAATAACATTTATCGCAATCAATTTTCACAACAAAATTTGTGCATCAGTTAAAAGTTTGTCAGAATTTTTTTTAAACAATAAAAAAGAAAAATTCAATTGTCTGCTTCATTACAGAAGTGGCCTTTGTATGGTTAAACTAAGTAATATTTTAATGATTCATGATGCATTTTCAGACAGCAGCCGAACAAAGACCAACACTGACAGTTCAGAGATCTGAAAGGAAGAACTGGTATTGACTGTTGACAGTATTACCTGTATCATCTGACGTATCACAGGAAACTTCCTCGAGATCTTCTATTTCTAGACACTCAACAAAACCATGTAGTATATCACCAGCGACAACCTAGTAGAAATAAGGAACTATCAGCATAATATTGTTGTCTGAATATTTCATCGAATCCACCATCTTGTTTATTATAGTTCTGCTTTTAGCATACTCCAAGTGTACAAATCAGTACTCGGCAATCTCGAAGATCAATGTTACACAGCTGTTCTGGCTTCAATTTCTCTTATGCTTATATTTAATTCTGTGATGTCATTGGATAAAGTATGTCACATGTCGATAACTTTCTTACCTTATTGGCTGTCAGCATACCAACTAATGCTGGTTGATATACAGAAGACTGAGTCACCCAGTATAAGATCTTGATGCTTGATAATGTCAACTCAGGATTAAAACTATTGTAAGTCACATATCTGAAAGACAAGCACACACATGGGACTAGAACAATAATTCATTTCCTATACTAGCGAAAATACTCATTTTTTGCACATTTTTATCTATTTTTCTGTTCACTTCTGCCTAGTGTCCCTTGATGTTAATTATGCATGCAAGCGAATGATGTCACACGGTTTTAATAATAGGCAGAGCATTATCGATTCACTTCCTGTTTAGAGGTCAACAAAATAAAGGTCACAAATTCATTTGCTATTCTTCCGTGCTTTAAACCAGAGACTAACATTAGTAAACCTCAAAACGTATTTTTATCACTGCAGTATCGCATATTTTGCCGGTCATCGTCAAAATGAATAAATTGTGCAATGACGTGTCCACTGAATCTGTGATTGGCTGGTTGCTTTATGACCTTGCATGAGCTGTCAATCATTCTCTGTTCAGTACCGGTGGAAAACCATGTAATGTTGCGTGAGGGCATTGACAAGCATTAACATGTTCAGTGTTATATCTTGCATAAAAATTGGAAGGCATAAACTAAACATTTGCTAAAAAAATCAATGATTTAAATTTTAACTTGAATTTCTTTTTTTTTTTAGTTCAATTTCAAATACAAAGTTTCAAAGTTTGCATTGGATACCCATACTTAATCAAAAGTAACTACCATCAAACATGTATAACACATTAAAAATAAAAAATACCCCAAAATACTTTCGTATTTGCCGAATTCCACGTAATGTTTTTACACCACAACGCTATGACCTTTGTTTGTCAATTTCACACATAACACAGAATCTCACAGTAAAAGGAAAATAGGTTCCTCAGGAACTGCTCCAATTGTAATTACTTTTACAACTTACTTAGCAATATTAACAAGATGATCCGCCTTTCCAGTCCTTGTATTTATCCCCATTAATAATTTATCCATGGATGCCACCAAGATACTGGAGTTAAACTCGCGAAGAAGATCCATAAATATCTCTTGCTTCTCCAGTGTTATTTCTATCATTTTTAAGCAGAGTAGAGTGGCTTTCTGAAGACTACTTTTACCAGGGAACTCTGTATACTGGTCAAGCAGTCTTGTAGCTTCATGCACTACGAATAAAATCTTGAAAAATAGTATGGTAATGTTATTTTTTTTTTCAGAAAAATTTAGAAACTTGGGGTTAGAAATTTGGGGTGACAGAAGAACTGCGGAAAATGTATTGTCCCTTCACTTAGTTTGGTGCTAATTGTTTTCCCTTTATTAGTTTGGTGTCAGTAATTGTCGACACACTGGTGCTGTCATATTACTGATTGTCCGTCGTTGTCAACTTTACAATTTCAACTTCTTCTTCGAAACCACAAGTCACAATGTTTTCAAATTTGATATGCAAGTACCTTGGATGTTTCTTTCTCAGATTTGTTCATTTCATGTCAAAAGCTCAAATTCTCTAATTTTTGGTGGATATTTTTGTCATTTTTGGTAAAAAGTGATATTTTCAAATTCTTGTTGAAAACAGCAAGTCTGATTTCTTTGATACTATACATATTGTTCATTTTCTAATGATATCTTCTGTTCTTTAATTGAAATGTGCATTGCTAACAGCGGAGCTATCTCAGCCGAGAGACTGCTTGTTTTCCACAACTCATTGAAATATTTTTAGGTGCAGTGATTTTTTTTTCCTTTGTTGTTAATCTTTGCATAATTTTTTTCCTGTCATTTTTTCAGAGTTCCACACCTACATGTAAGTGCTAACATTTGACAGACTCACCAGTTTCAACAACGGACTATCATTCAACATATGAATTAGAAGATTATACCCCGGTGGTTTGTTGGTCAGCACCATTCCACCACCCTGTATCTCAACTTGCTGATCGATAAAGTCTTCAGCCTGTGGTCGGTAATCTCGTAACAACTTTAATAAAATTTCAAGCACATCTGCTGCCACTTGCCACTGTAAAATTGGACAGAGAATTAGAAGAATTTAGTGAGAAATACTTCCCTGTAAACAAAACAACAAAGCATGTGATTTGCATAAATGCTGCAAGTAACGAGACTCATGTAATAATGTGAACCACTTTAATTTTTGAGAAACAAATATTGGAGAATTTTGAGAGTTTATGAAAATCATGACATTTTGTAGCAGTGAACATTTGAGTGAGTTTCAGCGATCAAATCTTGAAAATTCCTAGAAGCGAAATTAAGCGGTTTACAGTAGGTTATTAAGGCAGAAGTAGCTGTATGCCATTCTTGTGTAGTGAATGGAACACAGAATACTATTTATGAATAATTGAAGTTGTGTAAAATGAATGAACAAATATTACATTATACATCTGCCACCATAACACCATAAGTTACAACGTGCTGTATTTTACAGGGTATTTTCATCCTACCATAATAGGAAATGCGAATTCCAAATATGGACTGATTACGCGCATAAACGTCCTCTAATAATAAAAACAAACATGGCTGCCACCAGGGTTTGACCAGATTCCACACAAAGAAGTTTGCCGATTCTGTTCTAAACATTTTGGATTTCGGCATTCCCATGATGTATCCTTGGAAGGAAAAGATGTATACTAATAGTATCAACTGACGGGCAGCATAGGTCAAACTGTCTGTGTGAGATGGCGTACTGTCTGAGTGCATACTTTGAGGTATCCTCGTAATAATCTCATATTATTGGTATATTGTATATATTAAGTAGAACGTACATATTCTAGGCATTCTAGGCTCACATACCTTGTCTGCAGGGTTCCTATATGCACGCGTGTTGAACTTCAGGAAAACAACATCACGCAGGAAGTCTAAATATGGATCAAATCCTGGTGCTCTAAATCCAGCACCAAGCGAAGCTGGCACTGGAATGTCTGTCAGAGTGTTCATGAAATCCAGGAATCCCAATAACATCGGAAACTCTTCATTGCGAGCTTCCACTTCATCCAGTTCTACCTGTATACCACTTGCTGTTGCTGATGATACCGTCGGCAATATCTGAAACAAGAAAGTGGAAGATTTCAGTTATTTTATTTGTCTCC
The DNA here is from genome assembly GCF_978046115.1 of Saccoglossus kowalevskii. Lineage (NCBI taxonomy): Eukaryota > Metazoa > Hemichordata > Enteropneusta > Harrimaniidae > Saccoglossus > Saccoglossus kowalevskii. The sequence continues at coordinate 8,657,005 of NC_140652.1, read as the reverse complement.
AAGACTACAGATGGTTAACTTCGAACAGAGAATTAAATTTACAGCTTCTTGTTTCTGCTCACATTACTAAAAAGTACACACATGGAAAGATTCTATGCAGTATAAATAAAGCTGAAAGGCATTTTTTTTTTAATTTGTTAAGAGCCAAATTTTATTTCCAGTTGTATAGGTGCTGTTTGCATATGCGTAGCATGAACATTTTATTCAATGTGTGTTCACATTTGGTACTACAAATGTATGAATCAGTCTTAAATGGATTGAAACTATACAGCTGTGTATCCTCCTTTTCACCACTAGTTCCCTCTTTTCATCACAAATTCACAAAATAGTTCTGTTCATAGTCTGCACTTTGCTTCAGAAGATTGGGACAAAAATAGCTAAATTTTTGAGTAAATGCCGAAAATTGACTTAAATTTGTTCTGTTGGCTCCAAAATTAGGGTTTCATTTCCAAAAATATTGAGGAATACAAGAAAAACATGCAGAAAAATTTGGGCGAGAAAGTCTGGTGGTGAAAAGGTTAATTTGTTTAACATTTCTCAATTCTGAATGTAAACAAATTTTTTTATGGGTCTTCCTCCCCCCCCCCCCCAGAGTATAAGTGGACTGAACACCCATTATCCACCCCACCCACATTAAAAGACTGACCACTCCCCACCCAACCCCACCTCCACGCATAACAAGACTGAGCACTCCCCACAACCCAGCCCACCTGACCTCCCACTAGACTGAGCATTCCCTGCCCACCCTCACACATAACAAGATTGACTACTCCCCACCCAACCCCACCCCCACGCATAACAAGACTGAGCACTCCCCACAACCCAGCCCACCCGACCTCCCACTAGACTGAGCATTCCCTGCCCACCCTCACACATAACAAGATTGACTACTCCCCACCCAACCCCCATACATCACAACTCTGGCCATAGCAACATTACAAGACTGACCTGTGACACTTCTAAAGACTGCCACAGCGTTGCAGCTACTTCTGGTGATTTACCCAAGGCAGCCAGTGTATGAAGCAATTCACCTTTCAATATAGGTGGTACACTACAGCTCAGTAAACCAAATAACAACACAATAGGTAGCCAAGACTGGTTTTCACACAGAGCTATCCGGGCAGCATCATCCTGTCAAATATAAAAATAAATTGTTACAAGACAATTTTCAAAGAAAGGTATGATGTACAATGCATCTTTCTCTCAAAAAATAAATAAATATAACTTTTTAGGAGTAAAAATCTGTCAATCAGGTAAAGGTTCACGATGAAATTATTTTTCAAATTTAATGCAGGCAGGCATTTATTTATTTTATTTTAAATGGACATAAAATAAGTGCTTTGAATTAATTTTTCAATAAAAATAGAACTTTTTCCTTTTTTTAAAAATCTGACAAGAGCCCAAAATTTTGATGAGCTTTTTTTTCTAGTCCTAAGCAAGATCTTAATTTTCAAAATGATCCAAATGATGTCAAACTTGCAGGGAAAAAATCAAACTTTTAAATTCAGCTTTATTTTCTTGTCATTTTGTTGTTGTATTAGAGTAATAAACACAGTAAAATGTACATGCACCACCAAGTGATTTTATTTCATTTTATATTACATGAATTATGCAAATAAATCCCTGACCATTGAATGCGAAAGACAACTTTGTTATCTCACACAAAGTTAACCTACATAATTTTTTCTTATTTTTTCAAAAATGTTGATCAAGACTGATGGGATGGTAACTATGTCCATATTGAAAAATGGAGAAAATGTTGCGAGATTCAAGGCAAAACACAAGTTTGGTCAGATGACCTCCTATTGTTCCAAGTAACTCTCACCCACATAAATGAACCTTGACCTCAGACTGACCTGTCTCATGAACTAAACCATTAAGTTCAGAAGAGTAACCCTCAACCTCATATTGACCTGTCAAGCAGTCTCCTGCATTAATTTTGGGAATGACCCTTGACCTCTACAGACCTGTCTAGCTCGGCACCTGATGCATTGGTGAGGCAATGACTGTTGACATCATACTAACCTGCCTTGCTATCTGCTGCATTAACTTTAAAACAGTCATCAGTCCATCCAATTCTTGCGGTGTGATACCACGTGATGCGGTGTGTCTATATATATGTGTATCATGAAGGCTTGGTATCTCGTGGCGTAAATTTGTATAATATTGGTTTATTGACATAAAGAAATGATCCCAGGATACAGAGCTGATGTTACCACCTGCAAACATAAATAAAGTGTTATTAAAGGGCGGTGGTCGTCGCACTGCACATGTGCAACATTTGTGTTGATGTCCCGACAATCCAATGCGTTCTTCTAATAGAAATCCCAAGTAGGAGGTTTGACCTGGGTGCGACTTGCACTAATTGCCGCCGGTGACTTCATCAATACTAACAATTACCTAAAAATACCTAATTAAAGTTTAACAACATCTCAGTTTGTACTCGTTGATCTGCGTAACAGTCAAAGTCGCATCTTTGTTTATATGAAACCCATATATCTTGCCTATTGAGTAGCGCGATGACTACTGTCCTCTATTGAAATTAGCTATGGTCGCCTTCCACAAAATAAATTGCATAATTTTATAAAAGCCAGTTCTACACCAATTCAGATTCACGTAACTTACCAGGTATGCTATGTAAAACACACAACATAAAACTGCATTTTACTCTAGTCTAGTCTAGTATAAATAGGCCTAGAGGTATATATTAAGTGTTATAATAATAACAGACTGCTCAAATAACTCTCTCAGAAATGTTGTGAAATAATATATATAGAAACAGAAATCAACAAATAAACACGCTGCCAATAATCACAGCTATATAACAGTACACATCCGACTGACATACTGTGAGTAAATACAAAACTGTCGACTGAATGCTTCACACATATAAGTCAGTATTCACCTCTTGTTTGATATTCTTGATGTGATTTTCCATTCACTACGAGATCTTGCATAAAGCATGAAAGACGTGGATTGACTGCAGAAATCAAATCTGATTTTAAACATGAATTTATTGTTTTATAGTTCAATGTCAAGTTTCCAGACGGGAAAATGGCGATGAGCAAAATTACTTACAGCAAAATTAAAAAATTTGTTCTGCACATTATTAAGTGAGCAATATTCACACAATACTATACATTTGTCAAATGCAATGCAAAGTTTTGGCGTCAATACAATGCTATGACCTTTGTTTGTCTTGTTTGACATTCAATTTCACGCATAACGCAGGATCTTGCAGTGAGCAGAAAATGGTGTATTTGCCATGATAACAACAACTGTCTGCAGTTTAATACTTACCTGCACTAATTCCATTGGCTTTTAGTAAATTGAAGCAATGATGTGCACATTGTGGTCCATTGGCCAAACCTGTTAACATTTTGATATACGGCACATACAACGATGGTGGCAACAAATCACCAGCAATGCGTACAAACTTGTATAAACTGACCTAAAATGAGAAAAGAAAGTTCAACAAATCATAAAATGACTCAAGTGCTTGTATTATTATGAAGAAATGCTTGATGGTGCATTTCTAAAATGGCCACCGGTCCGCCATCTAGAATTAAACCATGATAGAAATACATGTGTAAATGGTGTATGCTGTATTTTGGTGTAGTTTTAACGCTAAATGGCCACCAGTCAGCCATCTAGAATCAAACTGTGTTAAGAATGTATTTCGTACAATTGCTGTATCGACAAAGTGTGAAAAAAATCAGTTCAAACATGTCAGAGGGAAGGCTTTGGAACAGCAATTTGAAAAAAAAAAAAAAAACAATGAAGCAAACTCTCCAGATCATCCCTCCCTTTCTTTCTATTGCAGAATTGACACTATCATGCATATTCTTTATTTTGTTACCCAACAAGAATCAAAATTAAGGCCTGTTCACCTGTCCCAGACAGGCAGATTTGATTTCAGCAGGGACAGGCAATTTGCCTGTTCTAGTGAGCAGATGAATACTGATATAAAATATTTACTAACTGACAAAATGGGGTATTAGTTCCAAGTTGCTAATATCCAGTAAATTGCTTTCAGAATTGTTAAGATTTATGAAATGATGATCTGCTAAGAATTAACATTTTATTTCAAATATGTCTCAATTTATCTTGCTTAGTACAGGTACAGAAACTTAAATTTTTAATTTAAACCCTTGCCGCGAGATCAAAACTGTGTTATAACCATATCATGAAAACATAGAGGTGTGGATGCTTACTTGTCTGTGTGGTGGTCTGTGATGATAATGACCTGCAAACCCAGCAATAGGACTAACACTACTCTCCCCTGGACACCAGTATTCAAATGGCAGTTGTAGTTTTAATGGATCTTTACCATACAACTCACCCAGCTGTGAATAAAGATATAATATATTAAACATCTGTTCAAGGACACCATATTATGGTGTATAGAGTATATTTGATTCACAATCAATTCATCCCGCAAGTTGATTTGTCCTAATTAATTTTCGTCTCAATATACACTTTAGTCTGATTTCCTTTGCTCAGCCTTAAGATCTTGTGTAGGGTGATGTCAATTTTGATGTGGGTGAGCAAAGAGTTGCCAATTTCTAAGTATGTATGTGTGCTAGGTCTCGTTGATTTCTATCGCGCGTTTCGCCAACCATGTTTGTTGTTCGTTGGGCGTATTGGATAAGTTAGTATTGGGTGAGCCTAACAAATTGGACAAATTTGTGGGACAAATCAATTTGGGAAGAATCAACCTGTGGTATGAATCGACGGATGTGATTTGGAACGAATCAACTGTTCACCTGCATATATATATATATATATTCTACCCTAGGTAATATTCGGAAGGTACATTTCCAGATTAGGAACATTGAGAGGAAATATTTCCAAAATCACAGATATGTTACTCTGTGAATCAAATCACATAAATGGTTCATTATGATCTTGCCCGGTCATGAATTCATACACAAAATGGTGGTTGGATCAGAAAGATGTATGATAACAAGCCTTGCATGGCACAGTCCCCGTTAGTTATCAAATCTAAGATATATAGTTTTGCTAATAGTAATATAGGTCCTATAATGTCCAATGTATGTACCAAGTTTGAAAAAAATCCATTTGTAAACAGCCGAATTATGGTTTCGTAATGCAATGAAATGCAGGATTTTTATGATTTTTTAGCACAAAAAAGGCTGCAATTCGGCCATTTTGAATCAGATTGTGAAACAAATTAATGTGCATAAGTATAATATTACATTGTATGTATGATGTATGTGTGAAGTTTAAATGTAATCAGTCCAGGAATGTCTAAGATACAGGTCAAGATGCACGCACGGACGCACACACGGATGCACGCACAGAGCTCAATTCATAAGTCCTGTTTTTGGGCTGCATTTAAACAGGGACTTACAAAGTTATTTCAACAATGAATCAAAGTATACGCTTAGACATACAAATAAACAAAGACATACCAACAACATAAAATGTTCAAAATCTCTTCTAAGATTGGCCGGTGATTCCAAGCCCTCCATAGTATGAGTCAGGACAATACGTGCTGCTTCATCACCACGGTTACGAAGCTCTTTTACCTAAAATTAAACAATAACATTGACACTAATGATAATGAAAACAAGTGGTTTTATTATAGAACATAAATACTGACGTACATTTAGTCAAATGATAAACATAAATAATTTTGAATCACACAGTATATCCTAAACCAAACAGCAAAAGGATTGTTTAATACAGGCTGTTTTACATTAATGTTGCAAGTCTAACAGTAAGTGACTGGTATACAAGAAAGAAATCAGGAAAATATCGGGAAAGGACAGAAAAATGGATGTTTCCTTTATACAAGGTCATAGATGGTAACAAGTTTGGGGAATCATGGGTAACAAGTTTGGGGAATCATGGGTAACAAGTTTGGAGGAATCATGGGTAACAAGTTTGGAGGAACCATGGGTAACAAGTTTGGAGGAACCATGGGTAACAAGTTTGGGGAACCATGGTTAACAAGTTTGGAGGAACCATGGGTAACAAGTTTAGAGGAACCATGGGCAACAAGTTTGGAGGAACCATGAGCAACAAGTTTGGAGAAACCATGGGTAACTAGTTTGGGGAACCATGGGTAACAAGTTTGGAGGAACCATGGGTAACAAGTTTGGAGGAACCATGGGTAACAAGTTTGGAGGAACCATGGGCAACAAGTTTGGAGGAACCATGGGCAACAAGTTTGGAGAAACCATGGGTAACTAGTTTGGGGAACCATGGGTAACAAGTTTGGCGGAACCATGGGTAACAAGTTTGGAGGAACCATGGGCAACAAGTTTGGAGAAACCATGGGTAACTAGTTTGGGGAACCATGGGTAACAAGTTTGAAGAACCATGGGTAACAAGTTTGGCGGAACCATGGGCAACAAGTTTGGAGGAACCATGGGCAACAAGTTTGGAGAAACCATGGGTAACTAGTTTGGGGAACCATGGGTAACAAGTTTGAAGAACCATGGGTAACAAGTTTGGGGAACCATGGGTAACAAGTTTGGGGAACCATGGGTAACAAGTTTGGAGGAACCATGGGTAATAAGTTTGGAGGAACCATGGGTAACAAGTTTGGGGAACCATGGGTAACAAGTTTGGGGAACCATGGGTAATAAGTTTGGAGGAGCCATGGGTAACAAGTTTGGGGAACCATGGTTAACAAGTTTGGGGAAACCCTGGGTAACAAGTTTGGAGGACACTGGGTAACAAGTTTGGGGAAACCCTGGGTAACAAGTTTGGAGGACACTGGGTAACAAGTTTGGGGAAACCCTGGGTAACAAGTTTAGGGAAACCCTGGGTAACAAGTTTGGAGGAACCATGGGTAACAAGTTTGGAGGAACCATGGGTAACAAGTTTGGAGGAACCATGGGTAACAAGTTTGGCGGAACCATGGATAACAAGTTTGGAGGAACCATGGGTAACAAGTTTGGAGGAACCATGAGTGACAAGTTTAGAGGAACCATGGGTAACAAGTTTGGAGGAACCATGGGTAACAAGTTTGGAGGAACCATGGGTAACAAGTTTGGAGGAACCATGGGTAACAAGTTTGGAGAAACCCTGGGTAACAAGTTTGGAGAAACCCTGGGTAACAAGTTTGGGGAAACCCTGGGTAACAAGTTTGGGGAACCATGGGTAACAAGTTTGGAGGACACTGGGTAACAAGTTTGGAGGACACTGGGTAACAAGTTTGGGGAAACCCTGGGTAACAAGTTTGGGGAAACCCTGGGTAACAAGTTTGGGGAACCATGGGACACAAGTTTGGAGGACACTGGGTAACAAGTTTGGAGGACACTGAGTCACAAGTTTGGGGAAACCCTGGGTAACAAGTTTGGAGGACACTGGGTAACAAGTTTGGAGGACACTGGGTAACAAGTTTGGGGAAACCCTGGGTAACAAGTTTGGGGAAACCCTGGGTAACAAGTTTGGGGAACCATGGGACACAAGTTTGGGGAAACCCTGGGTAACAAGTTTGGGGAACCATGGGTAACAAGTTTGGAGGACACTGGGTAACAAGTTTGGGGAAACCCTGGGTAACAAGTTTGGAGGACACTGGGTAACAAGTTTGGGGAAACCCTGGGTAACAAGTTTGGGGAACCATGGGTAACAAGTTTGGAGGACACTGGGTAACAAGTTTGGGGAAACCCTGGGTAACAAGTTTGGGAAACCATGGGTAACAAGTTTGGAGGACACTGGGTAACAAGTTTTGGGAAACCCTGGGTAACAAGTTTGGAGGAACCATGGGTAACAAGTTTGGAGGAACCATGGGTAACAAGTTTGGAGGAACCATTGGTAACAAGTTTGGGGAACCCTGGGTAACAAGTTTGGAGGAACATGGGTAACAAGTTTGGAGGAACCAAGGGTAACAAGTTTGGAGGAACCATGGGTAACAAGTTTGGAGAAACCATGGGTAACTAGTTTGGGGAACCATGGGTAACAAGTTTGAAGAACCATGGGTAACAAGTTTGGAGGACACTGGGTAACAAGTTTGGAGGAACCATGGGTAACAAGTTTGGAGGAACCATGGGTAACAAGTTTGGAGGAACCATGGGTAACAAGTTTGGAGGAACCATTGGTAACAAGTTTGGGGAACCACGGGTAACAAGTTTGGGGAACCATGGGTAACAAGTTTGGAGAACACTGGGTAACAAGTTTGGGGAAACCCTGGGTAACAAGTTTGGGGAAACCATGGGTAACAAGTTTGGAGGACACTGGGTAACAAGTTTGGGGAAACCCTGGGTAACAAGTTTGGGAAACCATGGGTAACAAGTTTGGAGGACACTGGGTAACAAGTTTGGGGAAACCCTGGGTAACAAGTTTGGAGGAACCATGGGCAACAAGTTTGGAGGAACTATTGGTAACAAGTTTGGGGAACCATGGGTAACAAGTTTGGGGAACCATGGGTAACAAGTTTGGAGGAACCATGGGTAACAAGTTTGGAGGAACCATGGGTAACAAGTTTGGGGAACCATGGGTAACAAGTTTGGAGGAACCATGGGTAACAAGTTTGGAGGAACCATGGGCAACAAGTTTGGAGGAACTATTGGTAACAAGTTTGGAGGAACTATTGGTAACAAGTTTGGGGAACCATGGGTAACAAGTTTGGAGGAACCATGGGTAACAAGTTTGGAGGAACCATGGGTAACAAGTTTGGGGAACCATGGGTAACAAGTTTGGGGAACCATGGGTAACAAGTTTGGAGGAACCATGGGTAACAAGTTTGGAGGAACCATGGATAACAAGTTTGGGGAACCATGGTTAACAAGTTTGGAAGAACCATGGGTAACAAGTTTGGAGGAACCCTGGGTAACAAGTTTGGAGGAACCATGGGTAACAAGTTTGGGGAAACCCTGGGTCACAAGTTTGGGGAACCATGGGTAACAAGTTTGGAGGACACTGGGTAACAAGTTTGGAGGACACTGGGTAACAAGTTTGGGGAAACCCTGGGTAACAAGTTTGGGGAAACCCTGGGTAACAAGTTTGGGGAACCATGGGACACAAGTTTGGAGGACACTGGGTAACAAGTTTGGAGGACACTGGGTAACAAGTTTGGAGGACACTGGGTAACAAGTTTGGAGGAACCATGGGTAACAAGTTTGGGGAAACCCTGGGTAACAAGTTTGGAGGAACCATGGGTAACAAGTTTGGGGAACCATGGGTAACAAGTTTGGGGAACCATGGGTAACAAGTTTGGAGGAACCATGGGTAACAAGTTTGGAGGAACCATGGATAACAAGTTTGGGGAACCATGGTTAACAAGTTTGGAAGAACCATGGGTAACAAGTTTGGGGAGCCCCGGGTAACAAGGTAAGAGATAAGAGATAAGATTGACATACCTTCAATGGCATCTGAATAATAAAATCTGTCACTAATGCATGGAGACATCTGACATAAAATTCCTGAAGAAGAAAATAAATTAGAATATAAGCAACAATAAACAGTTAACAAACTTCACACCAGATAAACAAGTCATTGTTATATAACATTTATTATCATACATTTCATGACAGTTCCTCTCAAATATTGGCAAAAGAAATGCTACTATACACAGGGTTGAATAATTTGAGTACCTCATTGTGGAATGTCTTGGATGCTATTATTGAATTCTTCATGAACTGGAAAACCCCACTCGACAGAGCTACATCAATGACAGCTTCATCTTCTTCAATGTAATCTTGAATGTCTGAGGAAACAAATTTGTTTTATTATCTTGTATGTAGTGTTAATGCTAAGCATCGTTAACCTCTTCCCCATGGTCCCTATTTTTATCACAAAGTCCTGTAAATAGTCTGCACTTTCTTCAGAAGATTTGGACAAAAAAGCCAAATTTTTCAATTGAAAACTGAAAATTGACTAAAATGTCTGTTGGCTCTAAAATTAAGGTTTATTTCAGAAAATATTGGAGAATATAAGAAAGATGTGCAGAAAAATTGGGTGAGAAAGTCTGGTGGTGAAAAGGGTAATGGTTTTGTGTCCTGAGATCAGGTAGCTACTAAGCAGTCAAAATAGAACACATACATGTCCACGTCCACTAGCCAGGCTTGTGACATTCCAAGTTAGAAATATGACATCTGTCAATTAAGTTTTATAAATATCTGGTGTAATGGTAAGCATGTTTGCCCAGAGATTGTCTGTTTGATTCCTGGGGATGGGTATCCACTCAGCAGTAAAAATAGAATATATACTTATGATAAATGTTGCATAACTTTGGTAGAAAATTTTAAAGAGAGAAAGATGAATTTGGATTACTTTTAGAATTGATGACAACAAATGACTTTTCGCTACCAATGGGATCATGGGACTGACACAAAAAATGAATACAAGTACAATAAACATAAATCACACCTCCCAGTGGCGAAGTGCTGCTATAGCATGAATGGGTAATACAAAGACAGTTCAAATTGTTGATATCGTTTTGATCTTTAGTTATCCATCAATGAAAATTACATTTCCAAAGATTTTTCTATATTCTGGATGATGAATGACTACACAATCAAACAGAGATGTCGATCTGAACGACATTGACTTTAACCATATACGTAATTTTTTACCAGAGGGTGCAAGTTCCAGATATGAAGTATTTGCTAACAGTTAGTGATCCGCCATAACAGAATGGGACAGACCTTGTGAACCTGGTTGTTGGGCAATGTTTCGTAAAGCCACACCCCAGACGAACTGTAGAACAGCCTTCAATCCTGGAGTGCTCCACTCATCCTCCGAAAATAACAAATTGTGTACATCGGGTACGTAGGAACTGTCAGCTAAAATGGGCAACTGATTAGCAATATCTGGAAAAGAACAAAAAGAAATGAGATGTTATTATGACATAAAGTGACAAAAAACTGCAATGAAAACATAGTTTAAAGCGAGAGGGTCGTCACCTGTGCATGTGTGGTAATAATTGAGTCCCAAGCGACGATAACACACTAAAAATGCAAAGGCTCATGGGTAAACAATGACACGCTATGGCCATCTGACGCATGCGCAGGTGACAACTCCCCCGCTTTAAATGAGTATGGGTATTACAGGCTTTGTTATCATCTCACTCTTGAAACTATGGTAACACCACTTGTATCAAACAAGCTCTTCAAACAAGTATTACTTCAAAAAATAGCATATTGAAATATATGCAAATTCCATATTTCTAATTGGTTGGGAGCATTGAAAAACAATACCTTTTTTATCGTATTTGGCCTACTCTAATAAACAGGCAAATATGAAATATAGAAATTGTCACTAATTAACATATTCAAATTTATGCTAATAAAATGGAAATTAACAAATATGCCATCGCTGTCTAGGATCTGTTGTAATACAGCACTGTTCACAATATAGAGATACTTACAATAATTAAATTATTCAAAATTATGCTAATCACATGCAAATGACATGTTTCTTATTGGTTGAGAGCAATGAAAGTTGTTACCTTCTTTATCTTCTATTGCCTGTTCCAATATGCTGACATCCATGGCGTACATAAAAGTCATGACCAAACCTAGATGCACATCATCGATACAACCATCAGACTTCAATGGAGAGCATTTCTCAAAATAATTCACTAGTTGTACTGTGTCAGTATTATTTAGTCTTGATTGGCATGCCATGCAGAATAGACAGTCTGATAAACCTGTACGGATCTCTTTTATCAAGTCAAACACCTGCAAAGGAGAGTACGGCCACAACTACGCTGTAAATACTTACTGTAAACAACCTAATTTTATTTTTACAATTTTACAATCTATGTCATTCATAAAAAAAAATTTTCACAAAAGTCATTGACACTCAATGAAACTTCTACCAAATTCTACAATTTTTTTACGGTAACTCTAAAAATTCATAAAAAAATTTTTCATGAAATAAAAGTGCTTTAGAGTACCGTAAAAACTGTATTAACTGACAGTCTCTATTAATTCGCCCACTTATTTTCTTTCTGGGGCAAATTATTATTTGTATCCTATTAATTTGCCATGTTCCAAAAATCCTTAAAAAAAATAATTTGTATCCTATTAATTTGCATTAAATATCATATACAAGTAACTACTAACCTGTTTTCGGTGTTTTGAGTTTCCAAGAGCTCTCTCTCTCTGCAGTTTGTCAACTTCTTTTGTTTCATCGAAACTTTGCAACAAACCTAGGACTTTATTTAAGAGCCCTTCTTCAATCAATTGATCCGTAAACTTGGTTACCATGATCATAAGATCCTCCGGCAGACCCAGCGTCCATGTTTTGCCCTCACGAGCTTGGATTAGAGTTCGTAATGAGTGCACCAAGCTGTTTTTTGTGTCGTAGTAAAGTAGAACTGCAACAAGTCCACGTGGCAATCCAGGAAACTGAGACTGTTGCTGCTCACCTATATAAGACAAGGATTTTAAAGATCCACAAGATGGATGAAAATAAGCATTTTTTATTTAATATTAATTAGATATGAAGTACTGAAGACCAAACTGGGGTATAATTTATTTAAAAATAAAATATTGATTTTGTAGCATACTGTTTAGAATTTGTTGAATCCTCTTTCTCCTGAGTCTTGTGCGCTTGCAAGCCAACCATTGACCGTAACTACTGTACTCAACCGCGTTATCATGATTTTTTTTTAGGGGTGGGTGCTTACCCGAGCACCTTCTCGGAAAAAAATGCAACTGACAATTTTAATTCACCGTGTGACAGATTGAAGGGAAATAGTACATCTTTGAGAGAAAATCAAATTACGAAATTAGTTGCATCGTCATTGAATTTTACAATGAAGAAACAGAAATGGTCAGAAAAATATGCACATTTTATTTCAATATTAATTATGTACCACCCAAAATTACAAGGTTAAAAATATTAGAGTCTGTTGGGACACAGTCTAAGACAAAATCATCATAATTATTTCTACTGACGAATGTGTTGGATCATACACAAACTCTTGATGAAAAGTATCTGTTGGACGATCTGTTGGAATTGATTTTGGCAAATAAACGGCATGATTTTTTCAAAAATTATCAATTTTTTATAGGTAAACTGAATATGGCATGAAATATTTAATACCTACAGTAAATTTTGCTTCAATTGGTTGGAGAGAGCTGTCTGATGCGATTTGCATAGATCAGTTTAAGTTAGAAGTGATTCACCTTCTGCCGACACCACATTTAATCAAATTGAGTGAAAATATATCAAATCGGAATAGATGAAACAGAGGCATCAAAGACAATTAATGCTCTATGAGTTCCTGACCTTAGTTCCCGTCGATAAATACAGATTTATAAATACTTTTCCTATACAAGACAATTTTACCAATTATGCTTTGAAAATAGGTGTCTCCATAGCTTCAAAGTTCAAACCTTGAAACGGTAATAATGCCTTTTTTTAAAGAAACCGCAGACTTATGGCATATCTTGCAATTATATTTATATTATAGCAGAGCAATACTCAACCAAGCCTGGGTCAGATTTGAACTCCAGAACTTGCAATCATAATCTTGGAAAAAAAAAAAAAACACCTTCAGTGATTGGTGAACTGACCTGTTAATAAGAACTCCAATGCTGTGAATTCATTGATATCAAATAAATTACTAAATACAAGAGTTTCATCCACAAGACTGGCAGGGATAATAAATGGTGCATTTTGTCCTTCCATGGTGATACCTTCAGTTGGACCTTTCCGAATCTGATCGCAATGTTGTGCATTTTTGGCCTGTTAAAATAAAACAGAACCATAATTATACATACTTATATGTACGTGCTGAAACAGTCTTTAGAAAGATCTTCAAACAGTTTCAATACATTATAATCTAACCACAACTAAGGTAGAAGCCTACCCATAAGTGAATTACAATAAATTTTACTTCCAGCTATTATTAGGATGTTGAGCTCAAAAAAAGTCGGTGTCCACAAAGCAAATGAAATTCAGCCATTCAGACTGCCATTCCCAGTGCACTCAAGAATGGCCTGGTGAATCTATGTAAATACGTAGATGGCACATAATTCTGTGTCACCACTGATTGGCTGTCTCTATGACTACAGTACGCTGCCATGGGAACTCACATGTGCAGACTGACTCATACATAAGGCCCATCCAAAGCTATCCAAACCGATTCACTAGTCTATTATTTATAGATTTTTCAAAGTCCCATGATAATAAACATCATCTAGTCAAGCATATTTGTGGATGAGAGGGAGAATAATCCGCTATTATTTCCCTAATTATTACTGTGATATTCATTCCTATTATTGATTCAATAATATTCAATTCTGATTCAGTGCTTTCTTGAATTTCATATATTGTTATTGTGTTTAGTTAATTTAATCGTCTTTATTACATGTTTAACTCTAGGAGAACTAGCACAAATACTGATAGCAGATGCCATATCAAGGCTATTCTATTATGAACCAAGCCTGATAAAATTTGTTATGATGGCTGATCCTACCAATGCTATAAAAGGCCTGAATACTTGTTTTAGAGAGCGAATACATGTAACCCTTTCCAGTGACGAGTAATAAAAGGAGTTTATTTGTTTCCTGTTCCTTTGATTGACAGTCTCTTGTCTTATGCGCCCTTGAACTTTTCGCTCAGTAGGGTTGAGATAAGTGTGAAATCCTATTCTCACCCCCCACAATATTAGTGAATAACAGGCATTTTGCCAGTCTAAAAATCTTTTTATCATTGGTATCATAAAAAGTGGAGATATTATGCGATATCTCAATCTCAAATTGCTGGCTGGTGATGTAGGATGCAAAAAATAGGTAGGATATATTTTGTTATCCTGGATGTGTTTTGAAAAAAAGCCAATTCTGTTACTGAGAGTCCAAATACTTACTGGATTTTTGAGGAGAGATATAAAGTCTGGTTTGTATTTCTTCAAAGAGACTTCTAAATCATGAAACGCTTCTAACTGCTTGTGTTCAATGGCTGCTTCTACAGTGCTTCTCAGGTCTTTGTAATTTTTCCAGAGACTGGAAGCTGAAAAACAAATAAATAGTTGAGACTCTTTGCCGACAAGTTGACGTAATTATTGGTATAATATTTTTAAAATAAACCATGATTATATATACTGACCCTGTATAGGCATTTACTATTAACTTGTTTTTAATTTCGCTATTTTTGTTAAATTAAATCCATGTGAACATGTTAAATAACAATAGAACTCATTGTTTCTCTGCCAAGTTTGTGAACTTAAAACCTTGTGAAATGGCTCAAAACATCTAAATAGCAAAGTTAAATGTCAGTAAAAATAAATGGTTTGACAGAATATACCTTTTCCATAAATCACGCCCTCCAGTGGCAAAGTGCTTCATGATGTAAACACCACTTAAAGTAGAAGCCAACTCATCAATTAAAAAAACCCAGAATTTATTCTTTTTGCAATAAATTGTACTCCAAGGCAATATAAGGATATTTACCCAAAAAAGTTGGGGATCACCAGCCTTTTTTTCGAGAAATTGATAGTGGAAAGTCGCTATTTTGACACTATGGCAGAGATATTATGCAATATCTCAAAATCTAGACTGGTGATATAGGCTAAAAAAATCATAAATAAATCACTGATAAACGATGATGATGGAGTAACTTTTTGTTGTTCTGAATTATTTAAAAAATCTGGGTTTTAAAAAGTGTCAAAAAATTCAATTTTGCTTTAAGATTGTGTTCTATTGAATTGTTCAAAAAATAGCAATTTTTAAGAAATATTAGGACACGTTTCTCAAAAAGCATAACTGTAACACAAAAAATAATGCTATTTCATTGTACCATGGGACATTAGCTTCATGATTGTACATAATAATTATATAAACTAATGAACATTGTTATGCGATTTATGACTAATTTTGTCAAAAATTATGACTAGGCGTCTACCTTAGAGTGATATTGTTTTGATCTGCAGATTTAACTATATTCTGGATGATCTATGACGACACAACCAAACACAGATATCGATTTCAACCATAAGAATACAACCGAACTCGGCCAGATTTCAACTCGGCCAAGAAAAAAATGCACAACTCGGCCAGTTGTGAATGTCGAGGTGTAAACTGGTCATTGGTCAACAATTGTCACCTTCTTTCACGTCTGTTGCCGTGGCGGCATTTTATTTCCAGATGTTATATGCTACACAACACACCCAGTGACGCATCCGTTTCACTGACTGTTTTTGACTAACTCCCGTGACTGTTTTATTGTCGATTTTAACAACGCAAGTTTACATACAAACACAAACGCTACTGGTTCTCCGACATGTTCAAGTTGTTGATTTCAACATTGGCTGAACATTGTCGATTTCAGTGACGCAAATTTTCTTTTCAAAGAAAAAAACACAGACATTACATCGGAATCACAGACATCACATCGGCGACCGTCTGGCTACGCTGTGTAACAACACAAGACACAAAAAAAGAAACGCTCCTGTTTCCCTGACTGTTGTCGATTTCAGTGACGCAAGTTTTCAAAGAAAAAGCTCTGCTATGTAAAAACACTAAAACTAATGTTTCAATTTGTAGCAGTTTTGTATGGCGCAACATTTTATTGTGTGATCCTTAATGCATTTTATTTTTCAGATCCATTACAAAATATTGTGAAGATTTACGAGTTGCATTTAATAAATCACTTCTGTTATAGATAAACTCTATGTTACGGTAAAATAAACTACTAGTATATATAATAATGGACTATGCTTGAGTACGATTCACATGCGTCTTGACTCATGTCACCGTGATAATAAACCATTTGACAAGGCTACAAGTGTGATTCACAATCGGCCCTAACCCATGGTGTGTTTTAACTTGTCATTGTGCTTGGCAAACAGGAAAAGGCTACAATTGCTTCATGCGCGGAACCAAGCTATGTATACATTGCTTATATATTTAAAAACACAACGCGGTTACTACCAGATTATTACATCATCTATACCATTTTTCTCACCCAGTGTGATTACACTCACACATATATATATATTGTCTGTAGCTGGGGGAGCAGTATATATGAATGAAAATAAAAATAATAAGAACATAACGGTTAATCACTGGAAAAAAACCATGGATTTAATAAGATACCTCCAAGCAATAACAAAAACATTTTGGCAAAGCGTCCCGGTTTTATTGGAACGTTCACAGCCATGGCTGCGCCCTCTAGCGGCTGATAGCCATAAGCATAATTCTTTGCCAAATTCTGCTAGGAATGAAAACACCTTTACACGACTTGTTACTTTCAAAAAAATAGTTTTATTTGGGAAAAGTACAGACCAATTTGAACACTGCAATTGGTAAATAAATGCAAATACACCGTTCTTGTAAGATACGAGTTATTGGTAAATAAATGCAAATACATCTTTCTTGTACGATTCGAGTTATTCGTAAATAAGTGCAAATACATCGTTCTTGTAAGATTTGAGTTATTGGTAAATAAGTGCAATTACGCCGCGCTTATAAGGTACAAGTTGTTGTACATAGGGGAAATTCTATTTTAGTTGTTGAAAGTCACGGGACAACCTGGCAATATCATGAGTGCTTGTGTTTAATGTTTGTGCGTATCTTGAGAGATCGACGCAACCCATAAAATATAAACCAGCAGTAATAAGTTGTGTGTTTCAATAAAAGAATGGACATATTTGGCATAAAAATCACAATGGAAATACTGTTGATAACTACACGTGGTCACACCTTTTACCGACTTGTTAAAGAAGAGCTCCCCTGTCGTATGCCACCAGTCACATTAAAACAAAGGAAAGCTTCTAACATTAATCGCGCCTCGCACGAGATGTTTGTTTATTCATCCATGTCTGTCGATTACAAGTTAGTATGCCCACGCTTGTAGCTATGAAGTATTTTACGCACCGATCACGCGAACTCCAATGTTTTTGTGACCATAAAGTTGAAAAAAAAAAACATGACACAAATTGATAATATACATGGAAATATGAAAACAGTGAAAACTGTTATTTCGAATAACGATTGCGCCATATTTAAAAAATAAATTAAGAAACATAATGTGAATTAAAAAACAATTTTGCTTTAGAAACCTACCTTGTTACCCTGCAACATATTGAGATGCGCGAAAATCTAACTAAATTCTACCTCAGTGACCATAACTTGAAAAATGAGACACAAAGAACCCCCCCCCCGAAAGAAATGTCCTATTTGAAATGGCAAAAACCAAAATCCAAAACTTTGCCACCAAAGCACCGTCCCTCAACACCCGGTTAAGAAACGATGACTTCTATTGTCCGTATGTTGAGGGACGGTGACCAAAGACACAATTCATAGCTTTGCTAAACAACAGTGGTCTGACACTCCCTGTGGCGAGGTACCCGGAAAGAAATATTTTGAAAAAAAACACCAACCCCAGTGACAATTTTAGTTTGTTTTATTTTATTTATTTGTTGTAACCTTTTCTATTGCAAACTCGAAAGCGACATGTCGAAGTTTAGTACAGGCGGTATCATCAATTACGTACTCGCTTCTATTCATGTCATTGTTTGCAATTTAGCGTATAAAGTACAAGAAGTCGGGCATTTAACTTGGCGACAGAGTGGGACATCTTGCTACATTGTTACATTCCGACTTCAGTTCTTAATTTATTCACGTAATTCCCCATGAAAACACATCCTAACAAACCACAAAAATGCGGACCCTGAAATGTATTGCTCAACAACCAGAAGAAACAGTTTATTTGTTTATTCACTGATAGACCAATACAGACTATTTTGTCTGCCTATAATGCGTTACTCAAGGAAGCTTTTGTGGTTAACCAAAGCATTAAAAGTAAATGGTATCTAGAAGTGACATCATTATTAAACAATATCCAACTATATCATTCAGTTAACAACTGTGATAAATTAACCTCGGCACAAATGAAACAAATTGATTTGGGCATCAAGGATTTATTTCTATCAAGATGGAAAGGTGAGGTCCATAATGATAACCGCACCAAAGCAAATGAGAAAAACAAACTAAGAAAATATCGGCTAATCAAATCAGATTTAAAACTTGAGCCATATTTAGTCAAGCTAAAAAACTTTGAACTGCGTAGTGTGCTTACCAAATTTCGTCTTAGTGACCATAGTCTCAAAATTGAAATGGGTCGTCATAAAAAAAAATCCCACTAAACAACAGGGTTTGTGACATGTGTAACAAAGGTCTAATTGAGGATGAAATGCATTTTCTGCTGGAATGCAACAAATATAATGAGTTGCGTGCCAAACTGTTCAATAAAGCTAAGGATATGATCCCAGCATTTGAAAATAAACCTGCAGAGAAAAAATTCATGGAATTGTTACAGAATGAAAACATTATTATACCAGTAGCACAGTTCATAAGTAAAAGCTTTGAAGTCAAGAAGCAGGGTCTTACTTGACATCTTAATGCCTGCTGTCAATTTTGTAATTTTATACTAGATTGTATTTTAGAGATTTTGTATTATTTAGTAATTTAGTGATTGTATTTGTTATTTGTTATTTAGTATATTGTGTTTTTGTTTTGTTTTTTTTATATATATATTTCTCCTTGTACTTTGTGACCATTTTCTTTCCCTCCGGGGATTGTGTAAGAGTCAATAAGTAAATAAATAAATAAGCCTACATAAACTGCTACACTCTTTTCCTCTTTCCTTCAACGTTCTCAATTCATCACGCGACAAACCACAAATGAGTATTCGAGACCTGACTGAAACAGATTTGTATTAGATCACAATCCCTCTGGACTGTGATTAGATGTATATTCTAGTTATTTGCCTGCGAGCCACACAGGTCCACTGCACAGTGTCAATCACTCGGGACCACATGGTGTCTAGTACAAAGGCGGTGGCGAGTAAATAAAAAAAAAACATCTGCTGCATTGTGTAAAATAGGGTGTTAAATCGTGAAAATGCCCTGCAAAAGACAAAAAATAAGCTGTGAGTAAGATAGTCATACATTCGTTGTGCATTTAATATATTAACATTAGATATGAACGCATATCGAATATAATTTATACCCAATCTGTTTTGGATCGTCTAAACCAGGACCGGATCGTCATGGCAACATGTTGCTTGTTTGAGTCATGGAACTATAAACCCCAGGAAGAACAACGAAACTAAGAGGATTAAAAAAACCTTTGTCTTAGTTTATCTTACAGTGCTTTCGCTTTTGTTTCCACAACATTAGTCATACTCCATGTTAGTTGCCGCCGATACGCCTGTATCAACCGCTTTGCTGGAAACAGAAAACTTGAAAA
Organism: Saccoglossus kowalevskii; assembly: GCF_978046115.1. Classification (NCBI taxonomy): domain Eukaryota; kingdom Metazoa; phylum Hemichordata; class Enteropneusta; family Harrimaniidae; genus Saccoglossus; species Saccoglossus kowalevskii. The sequence goes on along the minus strand of NC_140652.1, from coordinate 8,636,825 downwards.
AAAAAATTCATATCTGTGCAGTAAAATATTTCATTCACTACGCATGCGCAAACAAGTCGGTCTGCAGCGTGACCTTCAGTGTACCGGAAATCATGCAACGGGTCGGAGTTTTAGCGAGTTTTCATAATTTTCAATGTCGTTTTTAGATTATTTATTGCTTTTTTCAATCCTCAAAAAAATAAGGTTGCGAAAGTTTGCGAAACATGGGGTTTGGTATGCTGTTTGTTGTTGAGATATCCCGACTTATTCCGTGTTTCCCTTCGATCGCCAGAAGTGGCAATGCGTTTTTTTTTCCCGTTGAATGTCGCTCATTTATCAGTGTTTTTGTCTTGGCGCCATTGTTTTTTATGCTATAACCCACGTGGCTATAACCGAAACAACTCGATCACGTGATATCCCGAAGTCGCTCGATTGACTCCGAAAATGACCGATAGCCTGAGATAAACGTTCATTTGCGTAAATCGGCTTATTTTTTAATGCGACGAAATAAACAGTCAAAATAAACATTCGACATCGCGGCAACTATCATAGTTCAAAGGAAACGAAGTGGTTGTTCTTCCTGTGGTTTATAGTTCCATGTTTGAGTGGAGTGGATCGCCAACAGCCTACCGATTTGTATATACAATAACATGGCATAGTTTCAAAACTCTTGTATTTCATTTCCACTGAAGATTACTACATGCCTCTCACCATTCTTGATTCAACCCTTGCCGTCCGTGCAGTATTTATTTTTTACATAAATAACACGGCGCTCGTTGCTGCAATAACAAGCGTCTAACAAAAGAATCATAACAAGCGTCTAACAAAAGAATCACACCTTGCACGATGTGTTAATTAACCATGAGGGTTACGCCATGGTTACTAACCGTGGTTACACAAACCCCAACGTTTTTGTACCCATAAAGCACTGCGTCACTGAAACCGATAACCCTTGTGGCCATATTTTATTTTTTAACAATCGACAACCCTTTTTTATTAACAAAGCGCGATAAGCATCACTGAAATCGACACCCTTTGACGCCCGTACATTTTTTTATATTTTATTGTGATATGACTCTGGCAGTCTGTAATACAGCGCTCGCTGTTGCGTCACTGAAATCGACAACCCTTTTTTTTTATTAACAAAGCACATAGGCATCACTGAAATCAACACCCTTTACATGTTATTGTAATATGACTCTGGCAGTCTGTAACAGCGCTCGCTGTTGCATCACTGAGATCGACAACCTTTGACCACGGTTAGTAACCGTGCTTTGACCAAAGACTATAGTCTTTGCTTTGACAAATATATGCTAGCCGAGTGCGGTCACTGGCCGTGATCGGTCACCGGCCGAGTAGAAATCTGGCCGAGTTCGGTGGTCACCAACCATAATATACGTCAGTTGATGCATGGATGTACTAAGAACATCCATGGTTGATGTTACTGAAACGTTTCATCGCTAGTCGGTGCAACCTGTAACAATGGCGAATTAGCTAAAATAATTGAGATCAGCACCAAGCTGCGCTTAACTGGATTGTAGAAAACCAGTCAACAAGTCCGTTTTTGATTCCTATACGGCTTGATGGTTCAGCGAGATACTCAATGGCAATAATGCAAAAGATGCCGTATCTGCAGAACCTTTCGACGAAAACACGACTGACACTAGCACAATACCTAAATAAATATAATCAATGTAACGATCGATCGATGGTAGCTATATTTACTGCCGATTTATTGGTCATTGTAAATGGTATATGAGTATGACTTCAGCTAACAACTGTGGTACTTGCGATAGACGCCAAAGTCAGTGTTGACAACGGAAACAGAACTATATTTACTCGGTATTATGAGTTCCACCATCCTTAAGTTATTTTCTGATAATGGGTGTAGAAAAATAAAGAAATAACCTACGCCACGAATAATGAAAAACCCTTGATTGCAATTTCTCTTCCAAAAAGAGAAATGTTTATCGAACGCGACTGCAATTCAACTTTTCTACTTACCCAAATTTACCGCCACGCGTTCGGCCATTTTGGTTAACTGGAAACGACTACGCGCATGTGCAGAATATGACCTTTGCCCGCTGCGGTTTTTGCACCAAAGACCGACTTCCGGGTTGAGCTGCACGGTTGGTTTTTATGTAAGTTTTAGTCATGTGTGCAACATACACATGTAATTCAACGCTATATATAATAACTTAAAACTAACAGTCGGGCGAACAGTCTTCCTGTGATATATCAATTCGCTTTTCCATAGCTCTGCTTTGCTTCGATCAAACTTATTCCCGGAGACCGCAAGTCTCACCATGGAGCCACGTGCCATGGAGCTTAGTTAAAAATATTATGCAAATTTCTAATTAATATGCATAGATTCTAAACGATTTTATTCACTATTTTAAGGGGTGGTAATCGTCGCACCACGCATGCCCGAAATATATTGATCTCATATAAACAAAGATTGCGACTTTGACTGTTGTGCAGATTAACTAACTGAGACGTTACCAAGCTTTAATTAGCTATTTTTAGGTGATTAAAAGGTAATGAAAGAGTAACCTGTGGTAATTAATGCAAGTCGTACCCAGGTCAAACCCGGGGGTCAAACCTCATACTTGTGATTTCCATTTAGAAGAGCTCATTGGATTCTGTGAAAATCAATGTTTATCAACACAAATGTCGAAAATGCACAGCACGACTACCACCGCCCTTTAAAGGTTAGCAATGTTCAGAATTTATCATTGCATGGTTGTATAAATTCACCGAAAACCTCATTAGTGGAGTCATGTACATGTATAGCATGTGAAAAACCTCATAGATTCTAGGCATTAGTAGAGTTATGTACATGTATAGCAAGTGGAAAACCTCATAGATTCTAGGCATTAGTGGAGTCATGTACATGTATAGCAAGAGGTAAACCTCATAGATTCTAGGCATTAGTGTAGTCATGTACATGTATAGCAAGTGGAAAACCTCATAGATTCTAGGCATTAGTGGAGTCATGTACATGTATAGCAAGTGGAAAACCTCATAGATTCTAGGTATTAGTGGAGTCATGTACATGTATAGCAAGTGGAAAACCTCATAGATTCTAGGCATTAGTGTAGTCATGTACATGTATAGCAAGTGGAAAACCTCATAGATTCTAGACATTAGTGGAGTCATGTACATGTATAGCAAGTGGAAAACCTCACAGATTCTAGGCATTAGTGGAGTCATGTACATGTATAGCAAGTGGAAAACCTCATAGATTCTAGGCATTAGTGGAGTCATGTACATGTATAGCAAGTGGAAAACCTCATAGATTCTAGGCATTAGTGTAGTCTTGTACATGTATAGCAAGTGGAAAACCTGATAGATTCTAGGCATTAGTGGAGTCATGTACATGTATAGCAAGTGGAAAACCTGATAGATTCTAGGCATTAGTGTAGTCATGTACATGTATAGCAAGTGGAAAACCTGATAGATTCTAGGCATTAGTGGAGTCATGTACATGTATAGCAAGTGGAAAACCTGATAGATTCTAGGCATTAGTGTAGTCATGTACATGTATAGCAAGTGGAAAACCTGATAGATTCTAGGCATTAGTGGAGTCATGTACATGTATAGCAAGTGGAAAACCTGATAGATTCTAGGCATTAGTGGAGTCATGTACATGTATAGCAAGTGGAAAACCTCATAGATTCTAGGCATTAGTGGAGTCATGTACATGTATAGCAAGTGGAAAACCTCATAGATTCTAGGCATTAGTGGAGTCATGTACATGTATAGCAAGTGGAGAACCTCATAGATTCTAGGCATTAGTGGAGTCATGTACATGTATAGCAAGTGGAAAACCTCATAGATTCTAGGCATTAGTGTAGTCATGTACATGTATAGCAAGTGGAAAACCACATAGATTCTAGGCATTAGTGGAGTCATGTACATGTATAGCAAGTGGAAAACCTCATAGATTCTAGGCATTAGTGGAGTCATGTACATGTTTAGCAAGTGGAAAACCTCATAGATTCTAGGCGTTAGTGGAGTCATGTACATGTATAGCAAGTGGAAAACCTCATAGATTCTAGGCATTAGTGAGTCGTGTACATGTATAGCAAGTGGAAAACCTCATAGATTCTAGGCATTAGTGGAGTCATGTACATGTATAGCAAGTGGAAAAACTCATAGATTCTAGGCATTACTGGAGTCATGTACATGTATAGCAAGTGGAAAACCTCATAGATTCTAGGCATTAGTGTAGTCATGTACATGTATAGCAAGTGGAAAACCTCATAGATTCTAGGCGTTAGTGGAGTCATGTACATGTATAGCAAGTGGAAAATCTCATAGATTCTAGGCATTAGTGGAGTCATGTACATGTATAGCAAGTGGAAAACCTCATAGATTCTAGGCATTAGTGTAGTCATGTACATGTATAGCAAGTGGAAAACCTCATAGATTTTAGGCATTAGTGTAGTCATGTACATGTATAGCAAGTGGAAAACCTCATAGATTCTAGGCATTAGTGTAGTCATGTACATGTATAGCAAGTGGAAAACCTCATAGATTCTAGGCGTTAGTGGAGTCATGTACATGTATAGCAAGTGGAAAACCTCATAGATTCTAGGCATTAGTGGAGTCATGTACATGTATAGCAAGTGGAAAACCTCATAGATTCTAGGCATTAGTGTAGTCATGTACATGTATAGCAAGTGGAAAACCTCATAGATTCTAGGCATTAGTGTAGTCATGTACATGTATAGCAAGTGAAAAACCTCATAGATTCTAGGCATTAGTGGAGTCATGTACATGTATAGCAAGTGGAAACCTCATAGATTCTAGGCATCAGTGGAGTCATGTACATGTGTAGCAAGTGGAAAGCCTCATAGATTCTAGGCATTAGTGTAGTCATGTACATGTATAGCAAGTGGAAAGCCTCATAGATTCTAGGCTGTTTCACAAGATGAATATTGTTATACTCTTGTTGCAGATTTACAAAGCATTTATAACCATGGCAAAGAATGTGTCAAAGTTATTTTTGAACCAGCCTCTGGGAGTTGTTTATCCAGGAACATTGTTTGGTGTTTCTATTGCAACCAGATTGTCGCTAGTGACACGGAATTTGTCATCAAGTTCACCTAAAGAACAGACAGAAGAGTTCCAGAGATCGTACTATCGATATTTTCTTCCAATTCAGACACGTTGGTCTGATAACGACCAGTACGGACATGTCAACAACATGGTTTATTACTCGTATTTTGATTCAATTATTAACCACTATTTGATCAAGTATGGTGGTTTGAATACGAATATCAAAACGTCAGACATTATAGGTTACATGGTGCGCACAGAATGTACCTTCAAAAAACCCACGAGTTTCCCAGATGTGGTATTAGCAGGTCTTGTTATTTCTCACGTGGGAAAATCCAGTGTGAAATATTCAGTTGCGTTGTTTGCACAGAAGGAATCATCCAATCAAAATCCTCCGTGTGGTGGCCATTTTGATGAGAAGATATTCAAGTCTTTTGAGAGCACAGCAGCAGCTGTGGGGAAATGCGTCCATGTGTTCGTTAATACCGAGACTAATCGCCCGGTCTCACTACCAACACATTTGAGTGAATCTTTAAAGAAAATATCCACAAGTAATACGTCTAGTAAATTATAAAATATAAGATTTGTATTGAAATATAATATATTTTGAACTAGCCTCGGGTCATGTAACAGGCGTCACATTTTAATTCAACGTGGCTGACATTTGAGCTGTGACTCCATGATTTTGCACATATTTTATGTTGTTTTTTTTGTCACCCCCATTTCCCTTTTTTCATCATAAAAATAGTCTGCATTTTCCTTCAGAAGATTGGGACAAAAATAGCCAATTTTTTTAAGTGAGAACTGAAAATTTACTCAAATTTTGTTTGTTGGCTCCAAAATTAGGGTTCAATTCAAGAAATATTGAAGAATATAAGAAGAAAAGTGCAGAAAATCTGGGTAGGAAAATCTGGTGATGATAAGGTTAAACTTAACACAAATGGACATGATTTCTCATTTGCTACAATGATGTTGAAAAACATTTCTGAAAAAATTATGTTTATTTTGTGAAAGAAAACCTGCATGACTACAACAATCAAAGAAACCTTAGAGATAATTCCTGTACTGTATGAATATTTGACAAATGAAATATTAATAAGAATTACCATATTCATTATATTAAAACACATCTGCAAATCATTGAAATATCTTATTTTGATCATAGACTCATCTCTGTCATTTACATTTAGGCATTTGCACTTCTAATAAAACAAATACAATGTTTAAAATAATAACTGCAAGCAGTGATTTGGGTGGTACCCAGTGACTGTGGTAGAAATAAATATATGATGAATAAATATTTTGGTAATATATCTTTTCAGTCGACGTCATTATAGTATTGATTACATGTTCATATCTGCAACACTACTTGAGATATCACAGTTACACATGTACATAATATTGAGGTCACATGTTAGCCACATCTCTCCAATGCTTTCATCATAGCACTGGTTGTATCTCCCTATATTCAACAGAGCTTAAGATATTACAGTTATGCATAATAATCAGGTCACATGTTAGCCACATCTCTCCAATGCTTTCATCATAGCACTAGTTGTATTTCCCTAGCTTCAACAGCGCTTAAGATATTACAGTTATGCATAATAATCAGGTCACACGTTTGCCACATCTCTCCAATGCTTTCATAATAGCACTGGTTGTATCCCCCTATATTCAACAGAGCTTAAGATATTAGAGTTATGCATAATAATGAGGTCACATCTCTCCAATGCTTTCATCATAGCACTGGTTGTATCTCCCTATCTTCAACAGAGCTTAAGATATTACAGTTAAGCATAATATTGAGGTCACATGTTAGCCACATCTCTCCAATGCTTTCATCATAGCACTGGTTGTATCTCCCTATCTTCAACAGAGCTTATGATATTACAGTTATGCATAATAATCAGGTCACACGTTAGCCACATCTCTCCAATGCTTTCATCATAGCACTGGTTGTATCTCCCTATCTTCAACAGAGCTTAAGATATTACAGTTATGCATAATAATGAGGTCACATGTTAGCCACATCTCTCCAATGCTTTCATCATAGCACTAGTTGTATCTCCCTATCTTCAACAGAGCTTAAGATATTAGAGTTATGCATAATAATGAGGTCACATGTTAGCCACATCTCTCCAATGCTTTCATCATAGCACTAGTTGTATCTCCCTATCTTCAACAGAGCTTAAGATATTAGAGTTATGCATAATAATGAGGTCACATGTTAGCCACAGCTCTCCAATGCTTTCATCATAGCTCTAGTTGTATTTCCCTATCTTCAACAGAGCTTAAGATATTAGAGTTATGCATAATAATGAGGTCACATGTTAGCCACATCTCTCCAATGCTTTCATCATAGCTCTAGTTGTATTTCCCTATCTTCAACAGAGCTTAAGATATTAGAGTTATGCATAATAATGAGGTCAGATGTTAGCCACAGCTCTCCAATGCTTTCATCATAGCTCTAGTTGTATCTTCCTTTCTCCAACTAGGCTTAAGGTATTAGAGTTATGCATAATAATGAGGTCACATGTTAGCCACAACTCTCCAATGCTTTCATCATAGCACTGGTTGTATCTCCCTTTCTCCAACTAGGCTTAAGGTATTAGAGTTATGCATAATAATGAGGTCACATGTTAGCCACAACTCTCCAATGTTTTCATCATAGCACTCAATTTATGCAAATTGTGTAATTAATATGCAAGTATTTAAACTCTTACGTAACCAGGTATGTTGATTTTTCAAGAGCACCTATCTACCAAGTTTTATTTAAAATATAATGGTACTGAGATATATAAATTGATCAATTAGGTAATTGGTATACACTATGCATTAGGTTTCTTTTAAATATGTTGAGGGATCTATGAAAAAGCTGGATTTCGACCCAAAATTTGTTAGGCTTGTGCTTTGTCCCAATGCATCCTTGTACCAAGTTTCATTGAATTCTAACAAAAGGTTTTTGAGAAACATACATACACACAGACAGGGTTAAAGTCTCCCATCCCATGTATTTTTTTCATCAGAATTAGCAGTTATAGGTATGCATGAAAACAGTAGTCGATCAGATCACAAACCAAGTTGTCAGTGTGTATTTTCATAATGCATCTGTGATCATTGCATGCTGGGAAACCATTTTCTTGATAGTCAATAAAACAAAATGGCCTCCAATAAGTCATATAATTAATAAGGACATACACAAAAAACAAATAACCTACATCTGCAACCCAATATGTATTGTAATCATAACCAAGTTTGAATGAAATTGACTCGGTGACAAATGGTTACAATAAAACCTCGTTTATCCGAACCAAGTGGGCGGGCAAATTACTAGTTGTTCGATTAATTGATTATACGGATAATTTATTCGAGCCTTGAAACAAACACGTACGCAGAAAATAAACACAATTCCATTGCTTGCTGTATTGTATTCACATGTATTGGGCAAATTAGGCAGCCATATTCTATAAAATGTCTTCTGATGTAGCGATTGCAATTTGTGAGAGATCGGTCATTTTATGTTTCAGAAATAAACACAGTAGTTGTATAGTGCAAATTAATAGTAAGTGTGTAACAGAGATTGCAAAGTTGGTAGAGTTGCTCTGGAATTAGACCAATGTTGTCATATCCCGTGGTTGATAGTTCAAAAAAATAAATTAAAATTCACGTAAACGTTCATTGTATGAAAGGACAGTTAAGAAAAACGGTTAAAAGTTCCATAACATTTCAAGACATTATATGTCCACTAATTATAGTCGATTAGTAGTCGCTCGATCTCAAAATCAGCTATATATGGTCTGTACGTGCAAGTACACATTTATTAGAACAAATATACGGTAATGTAATGTGTGTATTTTTGTCACAATGGTGTCAAAATAATGCCAGTGATTGTGCTCAATGTTCTTGGATTCAAGTCGTCGGATCCCACTGTGTTCAAAGAAGTTGTCGATATAGTTGCACATGTCTTCGTTATTCGTATAACCACTCAGGCCATCCAGACACTTCCGTTTTAATCTTCAGAAAGGTAGTATTTATATAGTCGGAGAGTAGTCCGACTTGTGAATCTTAGCTAGGCATCAAAAAGACATACATCAAACTCCCCCGAAAAATGTTGGGGAGCCCCCTCCCCCCCCCCCCCCGCTCATATAAGACTTGTACTATTTCTGTGCGACACATAAATTTTGAATATGTTTCATGTTCGATTGCTGTTAGTTTCAAAATCGACATTTTTTTAAATACTTTTTAACTTCTTTCTATTAACTTCAGTTCGTGAAGACGCTGTCAATGTTGACCAGGTGGGCCAACAATTCGACAATAGTTTCATGCCACAGAACGTCTCCCCACATATATGACCACGAGCTTCACGCTCCAAACTTCCACTCTGGGTTACGCATTTGACATCCTTAGTGCACATGGCATTGCATTTACATATTGTCTTTTTATGATTGGCGAAACATACCTCGGGTCTAAATTGCGGGATGTAATTGGGGTATGGATATGCACTCTGTCAATGATATATGACCATCGGGACATGTATTGCGATATACGACACATTCTAAAAACCTGTCATGAGGTGAATCATTGCTAATGTTCGTACACGTGATATATATGAATACCATCTTAGGATGGTGGACCAGAATAAATGGTCACGGTGTATCCGACATCCTGTATGAAATGAATTCCATTTTTAAGCGTTTTCGAGCTTGGCTTTAACTGTCACAATTACCCTAGCCATACACAAGAGATCGTGTTTTTTTTATTCAAATAATACACCGGTATTCTTTCAGAAACGTTTCTCGTCTTGTAAAACGCCGTGTGGAATATTTTGAATCACACCCATCGACTGGAAATTGTTCAACAGTATTATTTACCCCAGGAAACCTGTCAACACAAAATTCCTCGAAACTTCGTAATACTCTATAAATGCCATTGTAAATTCTATCGACCATCTCGCTTGTAAACCTGAATAACACGCGCCATATCTGTTTTGGCAAATTCCCGGGATAACATACTTTCAAGAGCTCGATTTATGATTAATAAAATAAATCAATATCCATGTTCTCCATATCCCGAAACGAAATTGTATATAATTAAATCGAAACTTGTGTTTTGCTATGAAAACTGTTCGGATGATGAATCAACGATTTTAACTTATTTACAACATTAATGCATTCTCCTGGGTCATATCGACTACTGCTATGCTCCGACCAGAGCTCATAACCTTAGTTATAACGTAGTAAAAGTTTAGTTTTTTGCATGATGCAAGGGCTATGTAAGTATTTTATGTCTTCGCCGGTGTGATGGTAACCATTAAGCAGAGGGGTCATTATCTGCGCATGCGCCGGAATTGAGTCCCAGACGACGATAGCAACGCTCGCTTAAAAACGCAAAGGTATGGCCGTTTGTCGGACTCTAGACGAGATTCAGTTTGTCAACATTCTCGGTCGATTCGATCATACTAATGTAGAACTGGAAACTGGTGGTAGCCATCGTAACGTTTGGAGTAGCTTACACAGACTGAGTTGAAGATGGGTTCCATTCCCTGGTAGACTCCATTTTAAAGTAGACAATATGAGATGGTACGTCACCGGGAACCGCCTTTATTTACTCCAGACGAGTTTATAATAATACTTTAAATAAATAACAAATTACGCAAATGTTTGCAAATCAATCTAAACCTTCCGAGGTGCTATTGCCTTGTCACCACTTTCGTCGACTGTGCAGTCAAAATCGTGAAAAATAGTTATGACGAGTCCTAAATCTCACAGGAAAAGAGACACAAAGACGAAAATGTACACAAGTCAGATTTAGATCCACGGGTAGGTAATTATTACACATACTAGCTTATTTCTAGTGTGTTACCGAGCACATTTTTGTGAAATGATAAGCATAAACTGAAGAAAATTGCTCAAAAAAACTCAGAGATGCTAAATTGTTCGAGTTACGGACATCGAGTTACGCCCATATTTTAGAACCACGCCCACTTTTGCGAAACTACATCCAAATTGTAACTCAATTAACAGTTAACCAAACTTCGAGTTACGGGCAACAACAATTATTACTGCTGTTTAACGTCCACATTTGGTAACTTACTTTAATTAACAGTTAAAGAGCTGTGGTCGTCGTTCGAATTTCATGTAAACAAACAATGCATTTTACACGCGTTGTATACTATACGTCGCTATGACTCTCACATCAGAATAGGACGCGGCACGACGACTGCCGCCCTTTAACCGAACTTCGAGTTACGAGCACAGGCGCCTGTGGTTACGAGGCAACATATATTCAGTTAACTTTTATTTTACATTCTAGATACTAAATTTGAATGTTAAACTAAAAAAAATCTATGTTGCACGTAGCCGAAGTTAACACAATTTTGGCGTAGTTTCGCAAGTCGGCGTGGTTTCTACAAACGGGCGTCTCAAAACATCATTTTCAGTTTGTCGAAAAGTAGTTCCGGGTCGGTGGCATGTATGTTTTCTTATTTTGTGAACATGTCAATACAGTTACATTACAAGGAGCTAAAAAAAACGAATGATCTAATTGATTTGAATTCATTAGACTGATTATTCGCAGAAACAGTACAATGATGCCTGGTTCACAATGAATGACTTGGGGAGTTCACAATACATTTCTATTGAAAACCTAGGGATGCCTATCTAACTAAACCGGAAGTAATCGGTTTTCAGCGTGGGGTCCTTTGCAGTGTTTGATACTGTCATATTTTCAGCGTAAAATTGCAATATTGTTGTGAATTGATTCCCGTTAATAGTGGCTGGGATAACGAATAATGAGTTCAGGCGAAGAAAGTCGAGGTCAAAAGCGATCAGTTGATGGAACAGAGGTGAGTAAAGCATGACTGTGTCAGACGACGTTTATCGTCAAATCATTTCGCCATTGTATATGGAACCCATGCCATGTTTATTGTACTGTCCACAACCATGACCTACCTCCATGATACAACCAAGGCTCTTTCCCCAAAATATAGATATCAATTTTGGAGATATTAGTATTAGAATTAGTATGCTTAACAATGATTTATTTTTGACTCGTGATTTATAATAATAATAATTTATAACAATAACACCGATATAGTACAATACGGCAGTATGGCCACTAAATACAACTATTAACTACATTTAAAATAGAATTAACATATTTGGCGAAAGGTATCATAAGATGAGTATCCAAAGCACTTAAAGGGGAACTAAATAGAGCCTATTTTGGTGTTTGTATTTATCAAGTTATGTAAATTGATTATAAATTTGAAAAAAAAAAAAAAAAATGATTATATTCAGAGTTATGATGATTTAAATATGAGAAACCATAAACCTGCAAAGGACTTACGTTTGCGCCATCTTGCCATAAAAAAACGCCCTCATGAGGTATAAACAGGAAAGGTAACAAAGCATGATGACGAAATAGTATCTGATTAAATATAAACAACTTAGGGAGCCTTAGTAGTCTAGGTTGTTTCGACTTTTACGTTAATGTTATTTACAGGTGTATCAACATACAAACATTATGGATGTGCGATTGATCGAGACAGGCATTTTGTTTTGTTTTTTGTCTGTCTAATAAGTGCTGTTTCCAGTACTGCACTGTGCGGCGTGCAAATTATTCAAAGTCTGGATGCTGGAGTATGCAATCTTGAGTTCGTAGGTGGAAACATTTTCGTCCATGTATTCACGGGGCTGCACTGGCAAATCATGGGACAATTGACAAAGGAACACCAAGCAGATTGTTCACAGAGTTCCGTATAATTTGAAATAAAACTATCAAGGGGCATCGTCGACGATATACTCTCATCACTCACTCACACTGGACTGATCTGAATCTTCACAGTATACCGTACTCTACACTGTAACTATCTTGCCAACAACGAAAAATAATCCAAAAAAATTATTTGTTCATCACGCCGGGCTCGGGAAAATAATACTTATTTTAAAGAAAAAAATTGCGTCATTGATTTCCCTGATACTTACAATTAAGAAACAAACATGTTCATAAAAAACACACACATTTTATTACAATACGAAAGAAGGGGTAGGGTCTATGGGGAAACAGATGAAGGCATTTATCATTATCTCTCGTTTTGGTATGTTTTCGATCATACGCAAACTGTCGACGTAAAGCAATTTTCTACCATGAGGTTTTTCAGCACGATTTGACCTGAAATAACTTCCTTTGACCTAACAGGTCATGTCTTTCATTAACCAATCAAAATGATGTGTCGTAACGCAATGCGGAAGTGAATTACCGCAATGTTAAAATGCGATCTGTATGTAGCGCTGATTGCTACGAAACAACGATGATTTTTTCCCTAAAAACTGGCGATTCGCAATTTCCGAAATATAAATGACGGTTAACTTAGTGTGGAGGAAGAATTTAAACATCTTTCACGGTCGCCATCATGTTATATCGTTCAAACCCTAGGCCTTTCATGATAGTCTCAAAGTAAACCATGCCCAATAACCAGGTACACGACTGAACGATCACATTTTTGGCTTTTCGAAAGCTACTACTATATGGATTACTCCAGTATTGCAACATTGGGGTTCATCCTGGGTAAATGACAGAATAGAAAGGATAGAACCACGTTGTGTACGTTCGCCATGCACTCTGAAATTAATGCAAGTTGTCTCATAAAAGCACGAACCAAACTACCATGCCAATCACGATTATTATGAAATGAAACACACTTTTTACACGCATATTTTAAAGAATATCGTCAACGTCCAGTAAAAACACTCTCGGCTTATAATCGTGAATTCCCTCAACTCGATAAATACCTGGTAAAAATAGAGGGATGGGCTTCATACTTGGGAGGGACTTACGATCGGGGAAGTACGGTACTTTAACGTAACTGGGCTTCCACTCTCAAAATACTGTGGTTCAAACACATAATGCTCTAACCCGAGTTCTAAAAAGCACATTGTGCATATTAAAGTTGAGTTGATATTAGTAGTACACAATGCTTGGCAGCATGAACGGCTATGTACAATGGCGTATATATGAATGCGATCAGATACTAAAACGTCGCAGCTTTGAAAAGTATCCGGATGTTAAATATGTTCGTTCGTTATTTATTCCCCTCCATGAATGACCTCCATAGTGTTAATTTGCAAGCACTTCAAATGCCTATCCAAGCTACAGTTATAATTAAAACAAAATTAAACCACTGCAATATTATTTCGAATACAGTTTAGAATATACACAACTACCGGTACATGTATAAATTAAGGCCGCATTTAGGTTCGCTTTAACCAATAAATGAATTTACATTCTTGATTTAGTTTTTCAAATTCTGGAAAGCTAATATTGTGAAAAAAACTTCTCTATTTGATTTAATATCTGAGTTTGAACAGTTCATAACATAGTGTTTTTCATCACCCACTTCAGATGAGTCGCACAATTTGCATATTCTTTGTTTTTGATGGATATTATTGTATCGCCCTTTTTCAATTGGCAAGTTATGGCTTGAAATTCTTAATTTTGTAATTGCTGATCTTATTTTATATTTTCAAATTTGTAATTTTTCTTTACCAGTAGGTATGTCTTTAATTTGTTGCCAACATTTTGATTGTTGTCTTTATTGAGTTGTATCATCCATTCATTGTTATATGTATCTTTAAGTTTATTTTGAATAATTCTTTTTATGTTTTTAGAATTTAGATTATTAGCTTCCCAGAGTTTGTTACATATAAGTGTTTCTAACATGTGTTTTATAAAAGTTACAAATGATTTCTGTCCTTGTTCGTGTAGATCCAGTTCATTTTGTAAAGCTATCTTTGTCAGAATCAAGGACTTCCCATGTGCTATCCTTGCCCAGTAGGAGAACACATTGTTAATTACCTCCAAATGTATGGGGTATCGACCTAATTCACCCCGTGAAGCAATGTTTGAGCTTCCCCTATGGACTCCTAATGTATTTTTGCAGAATTTTAAATGTACAGTCAAAACTCGTTAATACGAACTCGGTTACAACGAAATACCGGTTACAACGAACGAACACCGAAGTCCCGTTTGAAAATCCATTATCCCTATGGTAATTGACAACGCTTAGAACGAACTCGTTTATTACGAAAACCCGCTTAGTACGAAAGGATTTTCTCTGAAAAACAATGGTCTGTAACACCTATAGCGAACATTTCATTCGCTCAAACAGCTGCGAAATCCTAAAACGAACCGCCAAATACACGGTGTTACGCTTCCGCTGTTGGCAGTGGGCTTGAGCTGTGCAGCGTAAAATAAAAACAATGTAGCCATTCACTGGGCGTGAAAATCTTTTGTGTACGTGACTTCCAGTGTCTAGTCACTTTCGACGCCCTTGCTGCTCGAGTTTTTAATTTTAAGATTCACAATAAAAAAGTGTGAAGCATGGACGCTGTAAATTTTAGATAAATTACGGCGACTACGAGTGAGATGCCAGTTTCCGTTCTGACTTCAAAATGTCAACTCATGTCAAACGGCGTGCCTTGTCGTTGGACTGTAAAGTCCAAATGATCAAAGCGATTGAGTCGGGCATTCGTCACGGCGATGTCTGTCGAAAATTTGATGTTAAACCCAGTACACTGTCAACGATTTAAAAAAAAAAAACTGATGTTTTGAAGATGTTCGAACACAACAAAATTGAGCCGTGCCGGAAGCGAATGCGATTTTCAGCAGTCGACGACGTTGAGCAGGCATTGCTGAAATGGTTTACCAGTGCCCGTTCTATGAATGTCCCAATCAGCGGTCCTATCCTCCAGGCAAAGGCCGAAGATTTAGGACAGAGAATGAAGCATTCCGAATTCAACATTTGTATTTTCCATTTTAATATTATTTTAATAAACATGACAACGTTTATTTCAATACTATTTGTGTGTTTTTAATGCTTGGTCTAGTGTTTAAAATGGCGCCATAGTTTTGTTTACCCTGACTTATGGTAATTAGTTTGTTTCTGTAAAGCGCCCTCTAGTGGTGATCGGTTATTACGAACACCGGTTATAACGAATATATTCACCTGGGGCCTTGATATTCGCACTAACGAGGTTTGACTGTAGTTTTTCATATTCCAAATTGTCATTTGTGATTGATTTGAGTGTCCCTTTGTGTTTGAAATTGTTGATGGTATAGGCACCCCATATTTCACTCCCATATACTTTTTGTGTATACAAACTGGTTTTACCATGCTGTCAAATAAATAACATAGTACATTGTGTATTTTAATTTGGGTATTGGCATAAATATTGAATTGTTGTCTAATTGAAAAATAGCTTTTTTGTGCTTTCAGAGTCGATGATTTAATGCAGGTTTTGAAGGTACTTTTTGAGTTAAAATTGATTCCTAAATATGGTAATTGATTGTCAGTCTGTATCTTTTTATTATCAATATAGAAACTCTCTGAATTATCAATTTTTTTGTTCATAATCAGAATTTTTGTTTTCTTTACACTAACATTTAATTTCCAGCTTTTACAATAGTTTTGTAATTTAAAAAGGGAGTTTTGTAGTCCAGAATTTGTCTTTGATAGGATGACTATATCATCAGCATACATAAGGCATGGAATTGGTTCTTTACCCAAAATTGGGCTGTCAGCTGTATCTTTCATTAGAACACTTGGTAAATCATTCACAAATATGTTGAATAAAGGTCGGTGATAGTGGACACCCTTGGCGAGTGCCTAACTTACTTTCAAAATAATTTGTGTACCCATCTTCCAATCTAACACATGATTTTAACTCCTTATACATACTGTTGATGACTTTGATGAACTTGTCACTCACCCCATCTCTGTACATTTTGTAAAACAGTCCATTCCTCCAAATTGTATCAAAAGCTTTTGCCAAATCCACAAAACACATATAAAGAGGCTGTGATTTTTTAATAATTTTGCCATTTTTTCTAATTTTGTTATGGTTATTTATAATAGACTTGAGAAAAAATACATGATCAGAGGTCCTGCAGTTCTTAAAGCCAATTTGATATTTAGTTATAATATTATAATCATTAAGGACCTTGTTTAGCCTGTTATTCAGAATAATCAAAAACAATTTGTTATATCTCTATAGTTTGAAGGATCATCTTTGTTAGCTGATTTATATATTGGTACAATATATCCTTTATGCCAAAGGGATGGGTATTTTTCGCCCTGTAGTACTGTATTAAATATTTTGAGTAAATGATGTTTAGTGTACATGAAACTGGATTTTATCATCTCGTTTGAAATTTTGTCAAATCCACATGCTTTTCTATTTTTCAATGTTTTAATTGCCTCTTTGACACCCTTTTCCACTATTGGTTTATCCAGTTCATGTTGTGTACTTTATCTTTCCTCTTCTTTAATTCCTCTAATTTCTTTATAATTGAACCTTCAAATTTGTTATCATAGTTTTGTAGAATTCAGTTTTTTATAAAAATTAAACCAGCATTCCGCGGTTATCAAATTGTGCATACTTTGTTTTCCTAATTGTTTCTTATTGAATGACTTAATCCCACAAATTTTTATTGTTACAATTTCTGTCTTTTAGATCAGCAATTTTTTTCATAATTTGAGACTTGTTCATTTTTTTTTTTTTTTAATCATTTTTCGCAGTGTTTTCTTTGTCTTATAGTATACCTGTCTCATGTCTAATTCCTTTGAATTTGCTTTTATCACTTTCCCTAAACGATTAACTTCATTTCGTAGTTCACTACATGACTTATCAAACCATGGTTTATGTTTGCGTTTACATTTGGATGCTGATATGACCTTCAGTGATGATTCACCAGCACTCACTAAAATATGAGTTAACTTATTTATGTTACAATTCAAATCTATGCTATTATCATTCATTTAATGAGTCTAATTCTAATTTAATATTTCCACTACTTATTAATATGTTTTGAAATAAATCACTTGATCTATCACTCCAAACAAATTTATCTACTAAATTTTGTAACTTATGTTTCATAATACAAACCTTACTGGTGGTTGTCTTCAGATTTATAATTAGAGAAATACCAGAATGATCCGATAAATAAGATATATTACCTACTTTAGATAAAATTAGTTTATTTATGAGTAATTCATTGACGAGAAAATAATTTACTACACTCTGACCATTATACTTATAACAAGTATAACCATCTTCTAGATTGTCCAAAATTCTATCGTTTGCAACGTGCATTTGTGCTGTTTGACACATGTTTATTAAAAGTTTAGGCTGACGTTTTTGAATTCTCTAGTTCGGTTCTCTTACTCTGTCCAAGTTTGAGTTGTGCTGTGCATCCATTGTTACTGTCGGAATAAAAGGGTATTCTCTGTTTTGAATACTGATATGGTTACATTTGCGTAGTGTTTATCATCTACCGAATACAGTATTGGTTGATAGTTACAAGATTCCTGATTCAGTAGCATACCCCGCTATAATTTTGTTAATTTCAGAATCATAGCCATTGCGGGGATTAATTTTCTTATCACTGTTGTAGTTTGGACTGATGGGTACATTTTATCTGAGCTTTCTACAATATAATCAGCAAGTTTTCCTGTACGGGCATTCAAATCACCTGTTAATATCACATCTCCTAGGACACTATATTTTGATATATCATTTTCAATCTTTCTCATTATTTCTGAACTTGCATTAGAAGATGACTTTGGAGGGATATATGCAGCACATATGAAAATGTCTTTTGAGTTAATAAACATAGTTTTGTCCAGCTTAAGCCATAAATAATTTTCATCACCTCCGTCATAGATCTTGACTCCTTTTTTCAAACAAGATTTGATCATAATTGTGATCCCATCTTCATACTTTTTTCCAAGACCAGCAATATTCCATGTACCAAGTCCTAGGTTGCTTGAACTCCAGTGGATCATGTTGCCCTATATGTGGATGTTTTATACATAACCTGAGTGTCTCTCATTAGTATTTTCTGCAGACTGTCCCATATTGTTGACATAATTTAGGACATAATTACCCACCGGTGGCATATATGGGTTAAAGTTACTGTAATATTGACTATGTGGTGGAGGAAACATAAACAATGGGAATTGTATTTAGTCCTATTTTTTTTTTACTCTGATGAGAAAAATTGCCTCACAAAAAAGTCTGAAAATACAAGTGTCAATTTACGAGTGTAAAATGAAATTAAAAATTTTCAGATTGAACTTATTACAACAGAGAATTCATGAAATTGTGCATTTGAAGTCACTTTAGATAGATAACAAAATACTTTATATATCTCTGTCATATCACATTCCATATGCATGGGTAATTGTTTCATACTTTCTAAAGTAATAGAACAATTTTCCAAACATATTTATTCCCTGATGAGAACACTGGTAAATTTATTCACTGTGAACATCACATCACATCACATCACAGCCACCGTCGGGACTCAATCCATTACTCTTAATTGAAAATAACTTCAGGGCAAGCCAATGGACTTCTGTTGTTAGTATAAACAGGTATTTTGTCAGATGTTTTGAAAAAGACTGGGAATTATAACCATAATTGATCGAAGATGTTCATATCTGGAATGTTATTACGGGTAATTTTGAACCCAAAGGAAATACTGTAAAATTTCTCATTGACTGCAGATCTTTGGAAAAAATGTTCATTATTCAAAATTTGTATTAAAGAGTGAATTGGGGGTGGGGGGGGGTGGTAGTAAAGCTGACAGTTTTTTATAACACTGGGTAACCACTGACTGTTTCTATCATATTTCAGGATGTGCACTCTGCCAACAGTTGGGAAACTGCTAATCTTGGCGATGACCAAAGAAGACAAAAATTTCTCAGACTTATGGGTGCAAGCAAGGTAAACTAACTAGCAGTACATTTATTGGTGGTTGGCGCGTGCGTCATTTGTGCCAATAAACATTAATTTTCTCACAATCCAGTGTACTTTTCTAATGAAATCACAAGTACAAGTTTGGTCCTGGGCGTGACTTGCACTAATTACCGCCGACGACTCCTTCGATACCTTCCAATCACCAACAAAAATACCAAATTAAAGCTTGGTAACCTCTCAGTTTGTACTCGTTTGTGGCGCAACAGTTGAAATCGCCATATTTGTTTATACGAGACCAATATATCGCACATGTGTGGCACGATGACCACCACACTTTAAGTATACTGGGCTACCAGTATTAAAAGCCATGGCAATATCAGGTTAACCATTAGGTTTAGTAGGTGCCATGCAAATAGTGTGAACACAAATAAGAAATAAATGAATGTTACATTACCAACATTGTGTTACACACCCATAGTTTATATTGAAGACAAACTGGTTCATTTAAAAAAAAAAAAATATCAATTTCTAGTAGTCCAGTGGGGTTGAAGATATTTCTACCGTGAAGTCGCTCGGTTCTTTGTTCTTTGACAGTTTTATTTTTGATGTTCCTTGTTTCACCTATATGTACCTTTCTACAACCAAGGACAGAATAGTCTCAATTAAATTCTGGAGATATTTGTAATACACAAGTTATCAATACTGTCATTGCGTTTTGTTTTGTTATTTCTTGTTATGTTTCATGTATGACACAAAACAGTTACTGTAAAATCATTTATTTTCACTATTTTGATATTTGAGCGTATTAACTGTGTTGATTTCATGAATGTCATCAAGGAAACAATGAGTTTTATTGTTATTTTACATATTCACTTAAATTTAATTTAGCGGATTTTATTTATCAGGAAATATAGTGAACTTAAATCCCAGTGAATAATCAATGCATTTACAGTATGTAGCATCCTTGGCACAGCGTATTAAACGCATTTTTACAGTCCTCCTATGTTCAGTATACAGCATACATGCAAGCTGTGTGTTCACTTTAGGAACACAGTATGGGAATGCTATCATTACCGTATTTATCCAAGAGCCCATACCTGGGCAAACGCCCACCCCCAATTTTGATACAATAAAGAAATTGAGATCATATCCTGGCATACGCCTAGCTGGTCTTTTTCAACACTTGTAACAAAAAAATAACAACAAATTTTTTGTATTAACAGTTGACTTCCTTGCAGTCTGTTGTGATTCTGATAAAAATTCTTGAAAAATAATTGTCAATTGCATGAAACGAGGAGTGAACGGGAAATAGCTGTGACAGCAAAATAGGTAATTTCACACTCTTCTTCTGGGCAGCGCGTTCATTGCTGTATACGTAATTTACATTTATTTTTCAAGATTTTAGGACCCTGGGCTCTTACCTGGATAAATATGGTAGATTGCTGTGCTTTGGTACTTTACTATGCATGATTCTCAACAAATCTTGATTTTATTGTGTATATTTCTCTTTCAGAAAGAACACCATGGTAGATTTAAAATAGGTGAACAGCAAGTGCACCATGCTAGATCAGGTAATGCCATACTCTGAGTTGTTATAGGTGTTATAATTGATGTTTGTATCAGGTAATGCCATACTCTGAGTTGTTATAGGTGTTATAATTGATGTTTGTATCAGGTAATGCCATACTCTGAGTTGTTATAGGTGTTATAATTGATGTTTGTATCAGGTAATGCCATACTCTGAGTTGTTATAGGTGTTATAATTGATGTTTGTATCAGGTAATGCCATACTCTGAGTTGTTATAGGTGTTATAATTGATGTTTGTATCAGGTAATGCCATACTCTGAGTTGTTATAGGTGTTATAATTGATGTTTGTATCAGGTAATGCCAAACACTTCTTATTTATTTTCTTCTCTGCTATCAATAACGGGCCATTGCTAGTAATGTCTAGATATTTTTAATAGTTACTTAGCACAACGATTACCAAATATTATCTACTTTATATCTGAGCAGCGTTTATTTGTTTACACTTTTTATCCTTGCCCATAGTGTTAATGAAAAATACAATATGTACTGCTGTGCTTAATGTGTCATTGTCGTTGTCATCGATAACAATTTTTGTGTCCAGGATAACTCCAGTAACTTTTTGTCCAATTTTTCTTAATTACAATTACAGTAAAACGTTTGTTATCCAAACGTCAAATATCCTGTTATCCTAATGTGTCTTGTGTCCCCTGTCAGTTATCATTGTTCGGTGTAAATTTCCCAGTAATCTGTGTCACTGTTTGTTGCCCATCCTGTGTCTCGTGTGTCAGTTTATTATAATGCTTTGTGTACGTAAAACGGACGTTTTATAACATAAATAACATAAGTGTTGCATTTTGAAAGAAGTGTTAAACACCGACGTGGAAATTACCACCCGGACTTGTCAATCAAATGGTCTTCCAAACTTGGAGGTTGTTTGAGTGTTTATTATATTGTTCGAGGTACGATGTGAAAAACTCATAACGTAAAAAATGTAATAATAAAATATATTTGAGAATCTGACATTGAAGCTTGCCACTGAGTATGGAGTTGGAAAGACTACGATTTCAAACATCAAGAAATCTAACTTGCGTGAATTTGCAAGCAAGATGAAGACCGAGGCAGGACTAAAACTAAAATTTTAAAGGGCACCTAAGTTGACGTTCTTGAAAAAGACATGTTTATGTGGTTTTAATACACAAAAAAGAAGCCAGGGTATTGCAAACTTCCACCACAAAAAAAACCTTGCAGCGGCCTCAGAGAAATCGGCCCCAGGACAGCCATTTTGGATTGAAGTTAAATCAGAAGTAGCCATTTTGAACCTGTTTTGGATATAATAAGTTGGATGAATCACATGATTTGGCTACTATCTTGGATATCTGTCTAAAAAATGTTTTAAATGTTTGGCATTATTTCTTGGGAGTACTTAAAGCGATCAACTTGATATGCAGCATTTAGAGCCAAAGCTTCCTACATGAGAAAAATATAATAATTAGTTTTGGTGGCCATCTTGAATTTTTCGCATATATGTCCAAAAGTCAAGCATTCATTTAATTTTTTTTTGTTTGATCGACCTGGAATGTTGTATGTAGTATCTACTTGTAAATATAGAGAGTTGCTTATGTGAAAAATAAAATTATTTTAATCAGTCATATTGTTTAGCAGCCATTGTGTTTTTCTGAAAAATAAATTTACGCTAAAATTGGTGCTCAATACCTCAAGTTTTGTAAAAAGAAAACTTAACCAATATGTCATGACGTGATTTGTAGGGTTTTATGATTTACAACTTAGTTTTAGAGATTTTAAAAGTGACAAATCCCCTGTTTTTTTGTGAAAGCAAATTTGTGCATAATAAGTTGTTGTTTTTTAATTTAGGTGACGAGGAAAAGAAAATTGAAGAGGAATTAGAATCTCAGTTTCAGCATTCATTAGATGAAAAACTGGCAGGTAGAAGTCGCAGACATGTAGGCTTGGGGTTTAAAGAAGAAGAAGCAGAAGAAGTAGTGACTAGGCCTGAAAGGAAAGGGAATGGCAAACCAAATCCACAGAAAAAAGATGAAGTTAAGGATAAAGATGGAGGAGATGAGAAAGAAAAAGATGACAGAGACAACATTAAAGAGGGGAAGAAAAGAGAACAGAAAAAGCCTGAAAAATTAGAAGAGACCTCGGAATGTGATGCTAAAAATACTGAAAATGTAGGAAATAAGGATTCTTTGAAAAGCAAAGATAGTGAAATGGATGAAAAAGTGTCATCATCAACTAATTAAAATAATTTTAAGCTGGTGGAAAAAGGAGATTGCAATTTATTTGAAGATGTATTGAGATTTGTTAGAAGTATTGTGCATTTATGGATCCGATTCTGTTCAGAGAGTGATTGCGTAACATTTTGGTAATATGTTCAATTCACTTTTACACAGGCCTCTAGTCTCAAACAGGAATGATTTGCAACTGTAAAATTGATTTTCGTCATGTGATGGAATGAGAGTTGGCTTGCAGCAGATGACTGGTTTGTAACTTGTATGTGATCAGGATCTTGCAGAAAACACGTACTGACAACGTTGGATGACTAATGTGCCTGTAACTAGTATGATGTGTTTACTGCAGAGTCAACATGTGCACATTTCAACTTTTGATTTGTTACTCCTAGTTCCTATCACATTTTTTTTAAATATTTGATTTTTTTTTCCAAATAAATAAACTGAAGGCCGAAAACATGTAGTAGTTTTTATTTATCAAGAATAAAAAAAGGAAATTTGTTCATGGTATTCTCATCAAGAAACTACACATATTTGAAACAAATCATGTATGTCCCTTGATTGATTTATAAGATGAATGGTATGACGACATGCATTAAAGATATTGTGTCAATGGAATGTATTTTTTGCCTATTGTAGCATAGAACACAGTTGACACTTGGAATGGTCTGATCTTTTCATCGCCAGTTCCCTCTTTCCATCACAAAACAGTCTTGTTTACAGTCTGCGATTTCCTTCAGAAGATTGGGACAAAAATATCCAAATTTTTTGAGTGAAAATTGACTCAAATTTTGTCTGTTGGCTTCAAAATTAGGGTTCATTTCCAGAAATATTGAAGAATATAAAGTAAAGAAGTGCTGAAAAATTTAGGTGAGAAAGTCTGGTGGTGAAAAGGTTAAACAGAGGTCAGCGAGATTACTGCTGTATTAAAAATTTGCATAATCCCCGTTTTGTGAATAAGCAAAGACAGCAATTCTTTCATAGACTGAAGTATTTGTATTAGTACAGTATGTCTAGAAATGTCCATTTGATACTTTTTCTCATTTCATACAGGATCACACAACTTATAAATCTTGGTATTGTAGAAATTCATATGAGGGACATTTCAATCATCTTAATAACATAAAGTTAATTAATAATAATCTAATTAATATAAAGTAGTTAAAGATGATACAAACTGTACAGTTTCCTTATGGTGCCCCCCCCCCCCACAAATTTATCTCATCAGCCAAATGAATGTTATCACCCCTCAGCCATTATTTGCATACCACTAACTTTGAATTTAACATTTTTGAAACAAACATTTCAATTGATAAAGATTTTTGTGATGGACAATGTAAGAGCAATTTGATTCACAAAACTAAAGATAATACTAACAGGAAAGGAAATAATATTTGTGGATTATCCCCAAGCATCTATTGATCAGATTTTGAGATATCAACACAAAAATTGTAAATGAACAATTAATATGCACTGATATCAACCAAAAATAATAGTTTGTGGTTTACCTCAGATCACCTATGTACAGTGTTTCTGCACAGTGGGTCTTGAGATACCTGTAGAACAACTACAAATTGTACAATTTAAATGAATATGCATGGATTGCAATACAAATTATTATCCCAGAGCATTTATGTATTGAGGTAGAAGCCTATACATGATCTCAAATACCCAGAATTTATTCATTTTATAATAAATTGTACTTACGAGCAATATAAGGATATTAACAAAGATATGTCACATCTTCAATTGTAGGATGGTGACAGGCTGAAAAAAATAATATATTCCCAAAATATGTTGCTGTAACACACAAAGAAGTGCTATTTCATGGGACAGTAGCTGCATGATTTTACACAATGAATGCTGTCATGTGATTTACGACAACATTTCTTGGAAATAAGAGTGGGCTTCTACCTTAAGTTTTATTTGTTGGATGGTTCTTGAAATATTACAGCTAAAAATTGGGTATTAATATGCAAATTAGGTCATTAATATGCACAAACTTCAATAAAAAGGAAGGTCTGTGTATTTTCCCAGAGCATCTCATTCTGTGAACCAAGTTTCATTGAAATACAGTATCAGTGGAACAGGCAGACAGATAGGGTAACTGCACAGTCTCTCATTGTGTGTTTTGCACACAAGTCACTAAAATGTTTGGAAATAAAAAAACACTACCGGTACACTCAATATTCTTTATAGAAAATCCTTTATTTAAAATGTATCACCTATACAAATATTTTCAAAGAAAAAAACAGTAGCTTAGTTTTGTTAGGTTACAAATCATAGAAGAAATGTACATAATTAAATAACAGGCAATTTTTAGAAGACCCTCACTTTTAAGGGTGTTAAACGTTTTGGGGTAGGGGGTTAATCACAGCTATTGATTTTGCTCTCCAAACTATGACAGAATAGTTTAGCTGAATGCAATGCTACCTACCAAATGCCTTATTCGATGTGTGGGGGGTTTGGGTGGCAGTTCTGTTTGAAGAAGTACTCACAGAGTTAGATTGCTATATATAGTACTGATAACAATGGATCCTCGTATAAGATGAATGATGCTGATGCTGACAAGAACTTCCATATAAGGCATAATGAATTTCTATTTGATACAGTGGACCAATGGTGACCATAATGTGATGATAGAACAACTGTTTCCCAAATATGGCAATGTTGTGGACTGAAGTATGAACTTCTAAATACAGGAGGACTTCAGTCTGATTGATTGCCGTATATGTTAATATCTGAACAAATAATTACCCAGCACTCTGTATTAATAAGAAGTCAAACAGTTACCATATTACGAGACCAAGGATTTGAAAGATGAGGATATGTTTGTGATATGCGTGAATTGAAGAAGTGACACGGTCACAAAAACGTAAGAGAAACCTACATTAACTCTAACACTTCAGCCCCTCAATGTAATTCAATATGCCCCTCGAAATGATTATAAGTGACCTAAAGAGGGTAACTAGAGGGGTAGGGTTAGAATTATAGTTATGGGTGAGAGGGCCCTATAGAACTATTACCACGTTCTGTGATGCTATTGGTTAGAACTATGTTTGATTAATGCGCAAGGAAAGGGATTGCTTTCAAACGTTCGCAAAACACTAGATTTTGCTTCTCGTACAATATTCATCACATATAAACCTTAATCCCATACATCATTGATGAGGCTATCACATTGCATACAGCAATAATACATCTTAACGACAAAACACAGAAATAAAAAAAGCATGATAAAATGCAATTTTTTTAAAAAAAAACAAACATGCAAACCTAGTTATTATTCAGTTTTTTTTTTACGTAGCAAAAATTGTACATTGTTTTCATGGTGTTGAGATTATTCAATGATATTTGGATTGTACCATTGCTGCTGAGGGAGAGCACCTTAGTATGATGAGAGAATGATATTTGGATTGTACCATTGCTGCTGAGGGAGAGCACCTTAGTGCGATGAGAGAAGTATATTTGAATTTTATCATTGCTGCTGAGGGAGAGCACCTTAGTACGATGAGAGAAGTATATTTGGATTGTACCATTGCTGCTGAGGGAGAGCACCTTAGTACAATGAGAGAAGTATATTTGGATTGTACCATTGCTGCTGAGGGAGAGCACCTTAGTATGATGAGAGAATGATATTTGGATTGTACCATTGCTGCTGAGGGAGAGCACCTTAGTACAATGAGAGAATGATATTTGGATTGTACCATTGCTGCTGAGGGAGAGCACCTTAGTATGATGAGAGAATGATATTTGGATTGTACCATTGCTGCTGAGGGAGAGCACCTTAGTACGATGAGAGAATGATATTTGGATTGTACCATTGCTGCTGAGGGAGAGCACCTTAGTACGATGAGAGAATGATATTTGGATTGTACCATTGCTGCTGATTTCTGGATTTTACCAATGCTGATGAGGGGTAGCCACTTGGTATTATGAGAGAAGGATATCTGGAATGTACCATTGCTGGTCAGGGAGAGCAGCTTGGTATGATGAGAGAATGATATTTGGATTGTACCATTGCTGCTGATTTCTGGATTTTACCAATGCTGATGAGGGGTAGCCACTTGGTATTATGAGAGAAGGATATCTGGAATGTACCATTGCTGGTCAGGGAGAGCAGCTTGGTATGATGAGAAAAGAATATCTCACTCTTGCTAATAACAAATTGGTATAATTATTTACATTTTCAAATGTTAATTTTCGAACAAAGTGAGCCCTTACTTGTCTTGATCAGTAAAAAAAACCTAAAACTATTCTCTGCAGTACATGTACCTAGCTATACAACTTTAAAATCACTGCAGAGCACCACTTTGAGAGACAACGCCAGGAAACTGTTGAAGGTTTAACAATACTGTGCAGTACCATACATTTATATCATACAACAACAAAACTAAAATGCTAACTAATGCCCAAACTATTTTTTGTAAATTTGTTTGATCTTCTGGAAAGTCATTTATGATATCATTTTTTATAATCCTATAGTATCAATTTTATACTCATTGATACCTGGAAGTATGCACATTAATTTAGTTTGTATATGTTGGGCCCCATGTTATGTTACTCTGACTTGCTACTAACAAAGTGTTTATGAAAATTTGGGTAAACTAAAAGAAATGTGCCCAAATTTTCAGCAATGAGTTAGGGAATTTTTTTTTTTCAACTAAATTAATGCAAACACTATCATGTATCAATAGAAATTAAATGGATATCATCTGCAGATATCAATAAACAATACCAGTAAACGACTTTTCCGAAACATCAATGGATTTTCTAAAGTTAGATGCTGTTGTTTCCCACTTGAAATTGGGTAAAATTGTTCACATTTCTGTTATTTTCACTGAATTAAATATCTTAGTCTTGGACCAAACTGACAATATGTGACATTGCTTCTAGTTTTTGATCAAAAAAGTTAAAATTTTTGTCAGCATTTCCTGTGTACAAAAACATACTAAAAATGGAACTACTTTGTGGATGGTGCAAGAGAAGATGACTTTGAGACTCAAAGCAAGCATTCAGTAACTGTCAAAATAATGCCCACTATATACAGACAAAACTAACATCTCCAACTGGCAAATGTACATGTGAAAATTAGATTTCAAAGCGAAATCTGTTACTGCATGCATCCTGAGTATCCATCCATTACATATTTTCAATAACTAAAAATTTCCATGCTACTTCTTGTTGTACAAATCTACCCTGCACGCCATCTTGTACATCAAAGCCCGCAGTGGAATAACAAACTTGATGCCAGGATTCAAATTACTACTTGACACGCTTCTGTTGTCTACTTCTATAAATATCATGTGCAGGTGCTTGGATTATGTTATCATCATCATCTGAGTCATCTCCTATTGCTAAGCCCTCTCGTTTTCTTTTCTTCGGATCACTCTCCAAGGAAGCATCTTTCTCGTTGTTGACACCATTCTCAGTAGGTTCAGAAACAGGAACTGTTTCAAAACAAAAATCATATATAAAAATATTTATACTAGATTATTGCAGAGCTTGGTACAAAATGATTTTTGTTTTGAAATATTATTCCAAGAGCCTTTTATTGGAAAGATGAAAAAAAATAACTAAACTTTATATAAAGCAAAATCATCAAGAAGAATTAATTCTAGGGGACATAACATTACAGATGTGTCCATTTCTGGTGTATGTGTTGTCAATGGCAACGAGAATCAAATCAGGCTCGCCAAAGAAAAACTGTATGCCTTGGAACTGACAAAACACAGGGAACTGTTCAACTCATTTCCTGAGCTTACTACCTAGTGCACATATACATGTTCTATTGTGGAATCTTACAGTGATTCCATTTCATAGTTGTTGTGCATGTTCTTATGTTAAGTTCTATCTACATGTTTAAATATTTTCTACTATGCTATTCATAAAGAGCCATTGCTTGATTACTTATTGTATTTTGAATACTCATTAAGGACAACGATTAACAAATATTATATATCAAATTTATTGATCCGAGTAGTGTTTATTAATCATTTAGTTAAAGAGGGGGAGTCGTCACCTGTGTATGCGTCTGATAGCCATAGATTGTCATTGTTTACAAACAAGCATATACCCATGAGCCTTTGCGTTTTAGAGTGTGTTGTTATCATCGCTTGGGACTCAATTCCCTTGTGTGCACAGGTTGCACCCTTCCGCTTTAATACATCACCCACTGATGCTATTATATACCATATCTATCAGCTATTAGTGGATGCTTTCAGCAGGCAATGTGTTAAAACACAAGCTGTTAGCCAATTCATGAGTTTGTGTGTCAACTTTCTGCCACATCATTTTCTGTATTCGATACATACATGTAGAAAATACAACATAAAACACTACCTTCTGGTATCTGGCATTCTCCTATTTTTTGGATTATCTCATCTACTCGTACAAATGGACCCTGTAATATAAAGAGACATTATCAATTACAATGTACATTTATAGTGACAAAATGAATAGTGTTTTTATACCATATCTCAAAATGAAGAAATTTATCGACAATAATCTAACATAAATGTAATTGTTGGATTATGTGCACTTGTGTTGTGTTTATGTGTAAATATAGTGCTGTGCATGTTTTATGTAAAAGCCTCATTAGCCAGTTAACCTTTTCACCACCAGATTTTCTCACCCTTTCTGCAGCTTTGTCTTGTATTGTTCAGTATTTCTGAAAATGATCCCTAATTTTGAAGCCAAAAGACACAATTTTAGTCAATTTTCACTCAAATAATTGGTTATTTTTTCCAATCTTTTAAATATATGGGACTATTTTGTGAATTTGTGATGAAAATTGGGAACTGGTGGTAAAAATGTTAAAGGAAAAAAGAAATCTCCATGAGACACAACAAATGCTTATGCCTTTATATTTTATACCACCCTTGATCACTTGATCTACTGACCATACGTTTATTTCTGTATACCTGCATGTGTCTCTGTGTTTTCATGCAGATATTACTGGGTTTTAATTTTGCTTATTTTGCTGACTGGAAAATGCGCTAAATTTAAACCCAGTGAATATGTAAAATTTAGCATAGAACACATTTTCTAACTGATAAAATCGTGAATTTAAAACCCACTGAATATGCCTGAAATGGTAAATCAGCGAAATTTAAACCCAGTGAATATGTAAAATTTAGCATAGAACACATTATCTAAATGATAAAACCGTGAATTTAAAACCCATTGAATATGCCTGAAATGGTAAATCAGCGAAATTTAAACCCAGTGAATATGTAAAATTTAGCATAGAACACATTGTCTAACTGATAAAACCGTGAATTCAAAACCCACTGAATATGCCTGAAATGGTAAATCAGTGAAATTTAAACCCAGTGAATATGTAAAATTTAGCGTAGAACACATTATCTAACTGATAAAACCGTGAATTTAAAACCCACTGAATATGTCTGAAATGGTAAATCAGCTAAATTTAAACCCAGTGAATATGTAAAATTGAGCATAGAACACATTATCTAACTGATAAAACTGTGAATTTAAAACCCACTGAATATGCCTGAAACCCAAGACTGCTTCACCTAAGGTGTGGTGTCTTAAGTTTTGATATCTAATTTGTTCTCAACTATTGAACATGTTGAACAATTTTGGTGTTCAAAGCCATGGCATCAACCACAGCAGGTACAGCTTCTAAGGTCTAAATTATTGACAATAGTTGGTCCCTTAATGAAAATTGATGAAAGTGCATCTGAGAAAATTGTAAACCACTTTAGAAAAAAACACAAATTACCACCAGATGGACATTTTAAATCAAATCTGGAATTAAAACAATGTGACTAATGTTAATACCAAATTTAGCCCAGGCACGAATGAGAAATGTCTGTTGGTTAAATGTCAAAAAAACAAAAGAATTCAATGTGCATATCTATACCATGGTGCTCTGTCTTTGATTAAAATCTGTCCAGGCATGTTCATGAAATGAAATCGGTTTTAGAGACAGATAAACAGACAAAACATAAATCTAGTTTTCAACAACATCCAGCATGAAATGGAACACAGTTCAAGTGCAGGGAACTAAATATCCTTTTAATCCCCAACTGTGCTTCATTTTTTGTACTTTATTTTGGCTTTTCCTTTATGGAAAGCTAGAGAACAACATGTCGTACCTGAAAACATATAGGTGGTGGAAGTAATGTCAGAAGATGAGATGCTGCTGGTGGAACGGGGAATATTCCTCCTGGCACTGGATGTGATCCAACAGCTAAGAAATTATTAAGAAAAAAAATGGCTATGGTTACTCTATCATACTACATTGAACACATATATTAGGTGACAAATTTGTGTTTTGATAAAATCATGTCGTTTTGTTGCAACAGGAGATAAGGCCTAACAAAAAAGTAATGTTTCTGGTAAGTGTGCACACAACCAAAAAAAAGTGTGGGCCATTCTTTTATTTAGCACTTATTTCACCACTGCACAGCATTCCCTGTTGACGTATTGATTAAACAAGCAAATAGTTTGCACATCAAATCTTTTAACAAAAAAACAACAACGAATAATTGCCACAACTCTGATTTTTAAAAAACAAATTGACCTGAAATCGCTTTTTTTTATGTGAGGCCAAATGATCAATTTTTCTGGTCATTCACAATACAGCTGACAAAATACTTACGTGCAAATTTTCTTGGTTTAAATGGCATCATTTGTAGAAGGTCTGGTTTAGGATATTCAGGCCTTGCCTCTTTCTCTTCTTCTTGTGGCACACTGTCTTGTTTAGCTGCAGTGATTAGGGGAGTAGCGGTTGGCATGGGAATAAGAGGGGCAAACTTCCTGGAAAGATCCTGTAAAGTTAAGTGACTGTAATGTGAATTCTGGGAATACATCCCTGGGCAGATTAGATCAAAGATCATCTATTTTTTTATCATACTTTTCATCATTGTTTATTTTTTTTTCATTATTTGTATTAATTTTATTTAGCATTATTTTTATTTATTCTTGGTCTCACCATTAAACCCCAAGCAGGGGTTTCACAGTCAAAGAGGAAAAATAAAATGACACCAAAAATGAGAAAGAAATGATGAAATAAGATCTTATTTTACGGTAATCTGATTTCACGTATGTAGCTTTCAAACAAAGAACAGTAATTTAATTATGATTTTGCTTGATGTTACAATTTCTAATTCATTTTTACCATCAATCCATCAATAATCATTATGTAGATTATTCAGGTACACTGGTGGCCAAATCTATGAAATCTATCTTTTACAAGTTCAGAAGTCAAAATTGGTGAGATGCGCCATTATAATGTGCTGACACATTTGCTGAAATACCTCAGTAAAATTAAAATCCAGTGAATACAAGTATACCTTTTTTCTATATTTTACATTCAACTCATCGAAAATCATTGAAAACACCCATATAATCTTTTCAGAATAAATTAATTCTAGCTAAAATAAACAAATTTTACAGTAAGAATCCTTCCCTGTAAATTTGTGTACATACCTCAAGTGCACTGAAATACATACCTTGTAACCTAATGCTCTGAGCTCACCCGGTGAACATGGATACAGATCCATGTATCTGTACCTATCAACTAATAATGTTGTCTCTTTATCATCAAACTCCTAGAATATATAAAAACAAAAACAAAAATCATAATTATGATTCTTCTCATGATTCTCAAGGACAATCATAATATTGAACACTCTGATTGAAACATAGGTACCCAAACCTTGCTGAGGCTTAAATTCCACCCCTCAGCATGTTTTGTTCAACATAAAATAACTGCGCTTTCATGTACGTGTCCAGAAGTTCTTCCCTAAACAATTGTCACGTGAACAATTGAACCATTGATTTATTGAAGGATGAAAAAGCAGTGTGTGCAACATGATAAATGACATAACTGAAGAAAACCACAGTCATTTAATTTTTCCACATATTGAGAATACTGAAAGTGTAATAGATATTTGAACTGGTTTGATTATTCTAGGATACCATATTGGGCTGGTTTGACTGTACAGGACTGGTGATACATGTATTTCATGAGGATACCATTAATATAATAATACATTATTATTGTTTACATACCTCTTTGAAAACAGCATGTCTTCTTTTTTCCACTTTCAGTATGCTGGCCAGGTCACCACATGTTGACTCAAAGTCTTGAAATTTCAGCCATATTTCTCTGAACAAAGAAAACCACAATGACATTTGAAATGCAATGATGCTAATTTTCTCTACAAGAAGTGCATCTCCAGTAGTCTCAATTAGTAGTTCATGTATTTACATAAATGACAGAAGTGTACCTTCAAAAAGATCCTATATTATTTATCCAGTACCGGGAAACATTAAATAACATTTTTGGTTTATACAAGCTTGTTTTAGAGCTGCAGTTTGAATAAGTTTGAATAAAACAGATCTAGTTTAAAATATCTGACAAATTTTGAAAAAAAAAAAAAATTGAAAAGAATACCAAAGTTGATGTGTGAACTCACCCTGATTTCTCAGGAGGAAGATTTCCTGATGTCAAAACTCTCTCAAATAGAACTCTTGTATTGTTGTCCTCTGTATAGAAAATCAAAGAATGAGATTACATACCACACTGGGTGAGACAACTGAGAAAAGAAAAATGTTTTGTGGTGTATCCATACTTCACTTTGCTCATGAAAGTACAGCATCAGGATACACTACATCACACGTAAAATGAACTTCCATATACATCATGGCGTTCTGTCATAACATTCAATTTCAGCCAGAAGCTTCTTAATTTTTTTTCAAAATAATTTTGAAACAATATTTGGTACTTTTTTATAATTTCTTTGTTGATATCAGCCCAAATGGCTATAATTCTCTATAGCACTCATTTCAAATGACATTTCTAAGCATTATGTCATGTAATCACATTATTCATAAACATCTTGATTTTTGAACAAATTAAATGGGTAAACAAAAATAGAAACAGTCATATTTATATCTTGTGGTGTTGAGATAATTTCTCAAGGGCTATGTTCATGCAATATTTTCCTTGAGATTTACAATAACCAAGGAAATAACAGCAAAGTTGACTTTGTGAATGATGACAAAAGCCAAAGAATTAAGGAAGTACACTTACCATTGAGATGTGATAAATAATCGATATAGGCCAAAATGTACTCTGGAATATCACCATATTTCTTGAGGCCAAGTTCAAATATCTTGAATGCAACTTGTTTGTCCTGGGAAATAAAAAGAAAATAATATTTCAGAAAAAAACAAATACATAGTCAGATATTAATTGTAACTCTTTCGCATCTAGATTTTTGTTTTTACCAGTAATTGTGTGCAAATATATTTTCAGTTTTGCAGTAAACTGTTACAGTATCAAATCTGTATCAAATATGTTTAAAGTTCCATGTCAGGTGACCCAGCCACAAGATTTACCTTGATTATTGGTGGTGCCTTTCGTGTATGAAATCATCAAACACATATGCAATTTAAATTGTCATAATTGCGGGCTGAAATCAATGCTGTAATATTCATAGTCACATATATTCAATTATATCCAATTTAGGGTCATGAATGTCGACGAAAAATTACTTGTTTGAAACCTGATAGGAGTTGTTTCGAACAGCTAGACTTGAAAGGAAACTGAGCGGCATCAATGTTTTGTTATATGATTCTTTCACTGCAGATTTACCAACATGAGCTTTTAAATTTCCTGTAACTGTCCTCAATTTCAGTTTTGGATTTTACAAACAAAATATTATTTGGATTCACCATTTTGATGACCAATAAAAAGTTAATTTTGTGTTATTTATTATTTTATTTTATTATTAATGTGTTACATTTTTTATGATCAAAATGACGCCCTCTAGTGGTATGTACAAGCCCTCTAGTGGTAGGTTTATCAACTTACTTTACTACAGTAATACTCCATAAGAGCTGCGGCAATGAAGACATGATATCGAGTCCTGGCATCTTCTCTTGCTTTCTTAAATGATATCCTAGCTGATTTGATCCCTTCAGCACGCCGCGCAAAATTCATATATTGAATATGTACCTGACAATGGAATAAATCATGTCAATATTAAATGATCTAAAAATGAGGCTTTGTCTTGAGTATGTTGAATCTGTTTCAGACTTGACTATCCAACTCTCCCGTCTCTCTTATACCCAATGCAGCCATAATGAACCAGATAAAAGTAGACATTGAATTTATGATAGACACTCAAAACAATAACGCCAATTCATAAGTTCTGGAAAACTTTCATAATTGTATGTAAAATAATGACAACTGAACCTCTTGAACAAGAAACTGAGCTTATGTAGACAATTTTAGAGAATGCTCTTATGTCCAAAACATCCTCCAGTGATCAGAATGAGAAATGTGGTTAAAGAGACTCAGGACTCTAGTAATCATCAATTTGTCATTGCATGGAATTTGATATTCTGGAAAATTTACCAAGAATTACAATAATACTTTAAATATCATATCTATTACACAGTCTTAAGATCTAATTAGCTAATATAGCATTACTTACAAGTGTTGGGTCAATATCTTCTATTGCTAACAGCTTTTGGTAAATACTGTGAGATTTCTGAAATTTCATTCGACTCTGAAAGAAAAAAAAATACAAAAATAAATGTGACTAAATTCTCAGAATCACAAGTATGCACACATGCGACATTTGAATGTTTCCCATCTCGGTGTTGTGCATTGTATCACGAACAAATTTCAACACAGAATATATTTACATCAAACAAAAACAGTCTGACATAGCATGTAAAGGAACTGTGAGCAGAACACAACTAATATTTAACTTCATCACCTTGGAAAAACCTGACTCAACCAAAACTGTATCATTGGGCAAGGTACATGTACTTTACACCTACGGTTTCTTTTTACCCAGACGTAAA
Source organism: Saccoglossus kowalevskii (assembly GCF_978046115.1). Lineage (NCBI taxonomy): Eukaryota > Metazoa > Hemichordata > Enteropneusta > Harrimaniidae > Saccoglossus > Saccoglossus kowalevskii. Next base: position 8,600,390 of record NC_140652.1, on the reverse strand, counting down.
TGGAAACCTGGTATGGAATGTTGGCACCTAACCCATGTACACCTGGAGAGCATACAATCACAGCTCAGAGATTGAAAATAAGTTTGACAGGCCAACTAACCAGGGTAGTAATGTGTAGCACTATATAAATACTGTATATGAGATCTTATTATTTGGTCTAATGTATTTGTGCCACAATAGAGGTGCACAATTCTTTAACACAAAACAGTTTGCTTCAGTTTATGTTGATTTTGTACATCCAAACAAATTGTCTTTGAATTTTTTTGAAAAATATGATACGCACATAAAGCAGGATCAATTTATGACATTTTGGTTTTCATATGAGTATTGTAAGATATCATGCATAGATATCATCTTGTGTATGTACTCAAGTTAATACTGTATTGATCATTGCTATGGATTATTGCAATGCAGAGAACAACTGCAGCTATCACCAAAGTTCAGCTGAATTTTGTTACCTGGTGATATATGTGCTTTTTTTAGGGAGTAAATTTCACATACTGTAAAAAAAGTTATTTTACTGGAATTAATTTTCGCTGATAAGTTGAATGTAAAATATAGGAAAAAAGGTATATTCGCTGGATTTTATTTTCACTGAATCATTCCATCAGCGAAAATACAGTATTTTACAGTATAGAGCCATGTAATAATATGAGGTTAATACGAGGATACCTCAAAGTATGCACGAAGACAGTACAGCTGGAGAATGCACGCCATACTCTCTGAGTACATACTTTGAGGTATACTTGTAATAACCTTATTATTATACATCTTTTCCTTCCAAGGATACACCATGGGAATGGTGAAATCCAAAATGTTTAGAACAGAATCAGCAAACTTTTTTTGTGTGGAGTCCGGTCAAACTCTGGTGGCAGCCATGTTTGTTTCTATTATTAGAGGATGCTTACAAACATACCTGGGTAATCATTCCATATTTGGAATTCACATTTCATAATATGGTAGGATGCAAATACCTCATAAAACACCTCAAAATTATGGCACGCTGTAACTTATGGTGTTACGGTGACAGATGAATAATAATACCATATAACAGGCTGAATATGAGAACTTATACTGTCATGCAGAGATCTCTTGCAGTCTGGCACATATACAGGTATATATATAAAAAAAAATACAAATTAAAAACTAACCTCTTCATAATCTGCATAAGCAAAATAGAGTAACATATTTTTCTTCATTAATGTCGTAATTGCTCTTTCATAAATAGTAGCGGCTTCATCACTAAATATCTTTGAATTATTTACATCCTGAATGGTGATAATAAGAGACATGACATGATTACATAACAAAACCAGAGGTAAATATATATCTGATAACTTAATCATGCAATCAAAGTGGAGTCTCATAGCTCTGAACTTTCTATACTGAGTATATATGTTAGCAACTTGGTCACATGACTGAATAAATATGTAGATCATGTTTAACCTTTTCAGCTCCAATTCCCTCTTTTCATGAACAATTCCCAAAATACAGTACTCCGTTAAATGTAGTACTCCGTTAAAGTCTGCACTTTCCTTAAAAAAATTAGGACAAAAATAGCCAAATGTTTTGAGTAAAAACTGAAAGTTGACTCAAATTTTGTCTGTTGGCTCCAAAATTAGGGTTCACTTCCAGAAATATTGAAGAAAAGAAGAAAAGAAGAAAAAAAGTGCAGAAAATACGGTGGTGAAAAGGTTAAATCTTGTATGATTGATATGCTATGATATCTGATAATATGTTACAAATTTTTGTAACATGTTTGTAGTATGCATTCTCTGATTTGATGTGTGTCAAATGCAGACTGAGTGGGAGAATAACAGTTTCCTGTTCTTGAAATATTGTATAAAACCATATAATTTTCACTACTAGGATATTTCAAGATTTTACGACATTTGAGTAGACAATATTTCACAAAAGCCACTCTGTGTCATAGAATGCCAGAAGAATTTTCCCTGCTACAAAATTAGCAAGTACTTTGCTGATTTAGTGAAAACATCACCAACAAACCAAATTCAAATATCAAATCAGTCAAACCTCGAATACAAATACATGTTGTCACAATTGCCAAAAAACAGCAATTGTGGCAGGTATTAAGTTACAATACCTTTTTGAAAGTACCAAGATGTGTGACCTGTAGCGGTCATGCATATAGTGATTTCATGTATGCTGACTTTTTACAGTCGAGGTAGGAAACTTACCCCTTTTTCTGACATGAGTTTACTTGCTTGTTCCAGATACTGAGCACCTTCATACCAGACATCAGGATGATGTCCAAGACACAATAAACACTGCTCAAATGCAAACATTACTAGAAATAAACAAAAAAGGTTACCTTTTTAAAGTTTAACTGTGTACAAAGTGTGAATGAACAGTGTTTTACCAAGTATGGCCACCAGTCGGCCATCTAGAATCAAACGGTGATAAAAATGTATGTGCACATGAACATACAATGTATGATGTATAAACAATATGTGAATTTAATCATAAACAAAGTTTCAATTCATTCCCAGGAAGTATTTTCAACAAGTTATTTTACGTTCACTGCGAAATCTTGTGTATTGTGAGAAATGTGTGAAACAAACATCTACCACAAAGGATTTGATTTGAATTTCTTTTTTTATAGTTGAATGTCAAAATGCAAATTTTTCAGATGGAAGTATGGCATGGAGAAACCCTTACTTCAGCAAAATTGAATATGTATAGCACATTATTAAACTTGAAAATACCCCCCAAATACCCCAATGTTCCTATGACCTTTATTTGTCCTGTTTTTACAATCAATTTCACACACAACTTGTGATCTTGTGGTGGAAATACTCTATTTATCACAAATACACATACATATGAATTCATCTCACAGTTTGATACATGCTTGGTTGTCATTGCATCAGAATTGTGCATTTTTGAAGAGCACAGTGTCACCATTGAAAATATAGTTTGGGAGAACCAAAGAGACGTTTTATTACATACACCCGGTACATGATATCATATCAATTTTTATAGTCACTCTCACCACAGATGATATGAAAAGCAAATATACAGGAATTCATAGGGGTGTGAAAATATATATAATTGTTAATACTTTCAACAATATAGTTAAATAACTGTACCTCTTTTTGTAATCAAAGTTTGATCTTCTGTTCTTAGTGGATTTGCTTTTTCCCATGCGATATATTTTTTCCATAATTCGACTTGTTTTACTTCATCTGGAGTACCAGTTGGGGGCACTGATGGCATATTACGATTCAATCCTTTTGTAACTACTTCATATTCCTGTATTTTGAAATAAAATTTATATTTTAATTGTATGCAAATAAATCTCTATGATTGCAGACAGCATGCAAATAAAACGAACGTGTTTTGAGTTATAGCGCAATCAGTCAGTTTCCGTGCTACAATGGGGGGGAGGGGGGTTTCTGGCTTGCACAATTTTTTCACTGGTTTCCCTGGTTCCTGGTGTTTTGAAGAGCAATCCAATGTTTATGTGGTGGAATAAACTCCCCCACACAAAGAAAATTAAAATCAGAGGCACAAGTTTCTAAGGTAATGGCAGATCTCAAAACTTCATCTATTGTCACAGTAGTTGACTGGAAGTGTCTTTTTTTAGGTTGGTGGGTTGCAGTAAGATGGGAAATGGTAATTATGAATTATGCAATGAGGAAATGATCCTAGTCTTCCATTGTCAGTTTGTTGCATAAATTCTTAGGTACATTTTATGTTTAGCATGTTCAATATTCAAACATAATTTCATAGATATAGATATTATATTTATAGATATTTTTTCACATTTTGAATGACACAATTTTTCATGTTAAAGGGGAAGGTGTCAATCTCAGGGATTGCATCAGAGAATCATGGGTTACCAGTGTTAATATGTTTACTGGGAGATAAAACTCTATTAGAGGTGCCTCTCAACATTTTGGTGAAATATTTGAATTTTGAATCAAATGGACATAAATCCTCACTGGTTTTGTTCACACATTTAGACAGCAGGTCTATTTTGGGAAAAGTAACAAAGTTAAGTTTGTTGTTCCAAGTGTTTAAGATTGGATGCCTGCAGGGTATAGTTCTGAATACTTTGAATGTAGCTAATAGGCTACACAGAAAAATTGCCATGTGAGATATTTTGTTGAACTGCTAGAGATGCAAATGTTAATTTGACCAGAGTGATATGAACAATTCTTGATGAATGCCTACAGGTGAATATTAATTTCATGCAAATGAACCGTTATACATGTATATGAAGTGTATATTGAGTATACCTTAGCAACTCTTCTCGCATTCATGTAATCTCGACTTCGGTCATCTATCATTTTCTTTGCAATTATTGGATTAATGCCCTGAAAAATAAATGTATATTTGCAAAAGATAGAGCATGTATACAGTAATTGGAAGTTCACCTCCAATAGAATGGCATATAAACCCAAAATATTAGATATTTTTAACATAGAAACACCTCTGTAATTTACGTAAGTGCGCTACTAGTAGAGCAAATACTATAGTTTGAGGCATTTTGCCATGTCAGTTGAACCCATGTTAAAGGACAGTAGCCATTGTGCTGAGAATATGTGGCATTTGTGTTGATAAACATTAATTTTCCCACAAAGTTTTGACCTGTCTGCTGCATGAACTAATTACCACTGGTGACTCTTTAATACCTTCCAATCACCAAAGAAATTACCTAATTAAAGCCAGGTGACGTCTCGGTTTGTACTTGTCGGTTCGCGCAACAGTCAAAATCGCCATCTTTGTTCATATACATGTACAACTGGTAATTGTAATTTATCATCTTTCACATACATGTATATGTACTATGATATATTAACTCATACATATATCATCATGATAGTTACATGATAAAGCAGCATAATAAATTTCTATATTTCATGAAATAGTATTTTTTCATTTTCATCATAAGTATATATAAAAGAGTGCAGAAATATATTTGCATGTACATGCCCCATGATATGTATTTCCAAAGGGATTTGGATTTTGTACAGTTCATGAAAATTTAACTCAACAGAATCCCAAAATTGATTTTAAAAGAATCTCCCAAAATAAAGTAAAGTGGACTTGAGTGAATACAACAATGAAAAGTATGCTGAGTTGGTGATTAGACATGATGGCCTTCGAAGCAGGTTAGAGTTCTAATATCTGCAGATCACAAAAATCAGTGTTCTGCATAAACTACATAATCTGAATGCGAATTCAAACCTTGTTTTGACAAGCCATTGTTACAAAACTCATGTTATGAATTAACCTGAATATCAAAGAATAGTAATTAAAATAAAAACACTGACTTACCGTTTCATATGTATTGTATTCTCTCCATAGCTGCTCAATATTGATCATAGGATTAATACACCCTCTTTGGTATACCCGTCTAACTGCAGTGATTCTTTGATTTTCAGCGTAAGAACCAACCGCTTCACTGCCAAGAGAAAATAAATAAATACCATTCATATACATCCGGCACTTAAAGGGTGATGGTCATCATGCTGTGCATGTGCGATAGTTGTGTTGATAAACATTGATTTTCCCACAATCTAATGTGCTCTGAATCGGAATCACAAGTATGAGGTTTAACCTGGGCATGACTTTCACCAATTACCGTCGGTGATTCCTTCAATATCTTCCAATCACCTAAAAAAAAATCTAATTAAAGCTTTGTAATGTCTCAGTTTGTTCTTGTTGATCTGCAAACAGTCAAAGTCACCATTTTTGTTTATATGAGACCCATATATCTCGCTATTGCCATTTAAATTTATGTAAAAAGCTCTGTTTGTCCCGAAAAGTATATGCACTTGTTCCAATATTCCTTATTTGGGCTAAAATGCATCGCCAGTGTTGACGTGTTACAGGTTATTGATGTCACATTCAAACACTTTGCTTACACTGAACACAAAAGTGCAATATTGTGTGGTGGTACCTGACAGTGAATGTTCACCAAACCAAATGTTCATGCAGAGTAAAAAAAATTTGTTTGCATTTTTGGAGGTTGTTTATCATTGAGTTATTACTACAAACAGAAAGAAGATATGGTTATCATAAAAATACTGCCAAGTCAACCTCGCTACGATTGCAATACTGCCTTTCGCAAACTTTGACCTTATAGTACATGTAAACACCAACTAGCACAATGAGCGCAAGACAGTTTTCCTTTACGGCAGAATTTTACACGAATATACAATCTTACACATTGAATGGTATACTTACACTCCTTTAAGAAACTGTACATAATCTGCCCATATTTGATATGACATGATATCCATACCCATCTTATCTAATGCAAAGTCATACGCCTGGGCCATCTTTTCACGATATGATGGTAAACTACCCTTCGTCTCTTTTACATATGAAAGATAGCATTTCCACAGGTCTATATTCAATACTTTCATCAGGCAACGCTGAAATAACTGAAGATAACAAAAAAAAAAAAGTATGAATATACTCCACTTTTGACTTGTTCCATTTCCCCTTAATGTAAATTAAAAAAAAAATCCTTCATTACAATTATGCCAAAACTGCATTGTACACATCTCTTTTCCCACAATGCCATCAACATCAAATCATAATCACACTCATTACAATTTAAAAATAAGATACTAAGTTTTTAATTGTTCCAACAATCTGTTTTGCAGCAGTAAAGAGGATATTAAAGTCCCCTCTACTCTTCTATTTCTAACAAAACCCATGTACAACAAGTCATTGTCAATGACACGTCCCCGTTTCGTTCATATTTGAGTGACATATACATTCAAAGCAGATCATGACCGAAATCTCAGACCACTTTCAGTGGTCTGATCTGAAATGCACCTGCATATGTACAACACATTGTATGATGTGTGTGAAGTGTGGTCTTGATCTGTCCAGGCATGTTCGAGATATGGATCGAAAACTAAATTCTTTAAAACAAAATGGCCGCCAGACGGCCATTTTGAACTTGATCCGAAGAAAAACTGGTGTGCATCAAGCTCATATTATGTTTAATATATGCACTAAATCTGAACAAAATCCATCCAGCATAACTGAGATCCGGTTCCGGAATTATGAAAATACGTGATTTTGATGCATTTTCGGCCTTAAAATGGCCATCATTCAGCTATTGTTAAGTGGATCAGGAAACAAGTGCACATATCTATTTGTGACATGATGCACCATGTGTGTGTGTAGTTTGAACTTGATCAATCCAGACTTGTCTCGGATACGGATCCAGAACAAAATTCTTTAAAACAAAATGGCCGCCAGTCGGCCATTTCGAACTTGTTCCGAAAAAAAAAAATGACGTGCATCAAGGTCCTATTATGTTTAATGTATTTACCAAATTTGAACAAAATCCGTCCATGCATAACTGAGATCCGGGTCCGGAATGGTGAAAATGTGCGATTTTGATGCATTTTCGGCCTTAAAATGGCCGCTATTCGGCTATCGTTAATCAGATCATGACAAAAATGCATGCGCATATGTCCCATATAATGTGTGATGTATGAGTGAAGTTTGAACTTAATCGGTCCATGCATGTTCGAGATACAGGTGATCACGGACGCACAGACGCACACAGGGCAAACCATAAGTCCCCGTTTTCGGACTACGTCCGAACAGGGACTAAAAAACAGACGAAAAATAAACATGAGTATGGGTAAACCTAAAACAGAAAAGTACTTTAATCATAGTACATGGACAACATAGCTCAGTTACCAAGAACTTACCTTCTCAACTCTTTCGTAGTTTCTAGTTTTCATCTGCCAAAAAAATAGAACATTAAAATTACACAATAATGGTGGTAATGATGTCATGTAATTTACCTGTATCAAGAATCTTGCACAACAATTTTGAACCAACACAGAATTCAGCTTTCTATGGAAAAACCATTCCTCAAATCCTTGCACACTTCAATGTCACTGCATCCCTCTACACCTTGCACACTTCATTGTCACTGCATCCCTCTACACCCTGCACACTTCATTGTCACTGCATCCCTCTACACCTTGCACACTTCATTGTCACTGCATCCCTCTACACCCTGCACACTTCATTGTCACTGCATCCCTCTACACCTTGCACACTTCATTGTCACTGCATCCCTCTACACCTTGCACACTTCATTGTCACTGCATCCCTCTACACCCTGCACACTTCATTGTCACTGCATTCTTCTACACCCTGCACACTTCATTGTCACTGCATCCCTCTACACCCTGCACACTTCATTGTCACTGCATCCCTCTACACCTTGCACACTTTATTGTCACTGCATCCCTCTACACCTTGCACACTTCATTGTCACTGCATCCCTCTACACCTTGCACACTTTATTGTCACTGCATCCCTCTACACCTTGCACACTTCATTGCCACTGCATCCCTCTACACCCTGCACACTTCATTGTCACTGCATCCCTCTACACCCTGCACACTTCATTGTCACTGCATCCCTCTACACCCTGCACACTTCATTGTCACTGCATCCCTCTACACCTTGCACACTTCATTGTCACTGCATCCCTCTACACCCTGCACACTTCATTGTCACTGCATCCCTCTACACCCTGCACACTTCATTGTCACTGCATTCCTCTACACCTTGCACACTTCATTGTCACTCCATTCTTCTACACCCTGCACACTTCATTGTCACTCCATTCTTCTACACCCTGCACACTTCATTGTCACTGCATCCCTCTACACCCTGCACACTTCATTGTCACTGCATTCCTCTACACCCTGCACACTTCATTGTCACTGCATTCTTCTACACCCTGCACACTTCATTGTCACTGCATCCCTCTACACCTTCCACACTTCATTGTCACTCCATTCTTCTACACCCTGCACACTTCATTGTCACTGCATCCCTCTACACCTTGCACACTTCATTGTCACTCCATTCCTCTACACCCTGCACACTTCATTGTCACTGCATCCCTCTACACCTTGCACACTTCATTGTCACTGCATCCCTCTACACCCTGCACACTTCATTGTCACTGCATCCCTCTATACCTTGCACACTTCATTGTCACTGCATCCCTCTACACCTTGCACACTTCATTGTCACTGCATCCCTCTACACCCTGCACACTTCATTGTCACTGCATCCCTCTACACCCTGCACACTTCATTGTCACTGCATCCCTCTACACCCTGCACACTTCATTGTCACTGCATCCCTCTACACCTTGCACACTTCATTGTCACTGCATCCCTCTACACCCTGCACACTTCATTGTCACTGCATCCCTCTACACCTTGCACACTTCATTGTCACTGCATCCCTCTACACCCTGCACACTTCATTGTCACTGCATCCCTCTACACATTGCACACTTCATTGTCACTGCATCCCTCTACACCCTGCACACTTCATTGTCACTGCATCCCTCTACACCTTGCACACTTCATTGTCACTGCATCCCTCTACACCTTGCACACTTCATTGTCACTGCATCCCTCTACACCCTGCACACTTCATTGTCACTGCATCCCTCTACACCCTGCACACTTCATTGTCACTGCATCCCTCTACACCCTGCACACTTCATTGTCACTCCATTCTTCTACACCCTGCACACTTCATTGTCACTGCATCCCTCTACACCTTGCACACTTCATTGTCACTGCATTCCTCTACACCCTGCACACTTCATTGTCACTGCATTCTTCTACACCCTGCACACTTCATTGTCACTGCATCCCTCTACACCTTGCACACTTCATTGTCACTCCATTCTTCTACACCCTGCACACTTCATTGTCACTGCATCCCTCTACACCTTGCACACTTCATTGTCACTGCATCCCTCTACACTTCATTGTCACTGCATCCCTCTACACCGTGCACACTTCATTGTCACTGCATCCCTCTACACCCTGCACACTTCATTGTCACTGCATCCCTCTACACCTTGCACACTTCATTGTCACTGCATCCCTCTACACCTTGAACACTTCATTGTCACTGCATCCCTCTACACCCTGCACACTTCATTGTCACTGCATTCCTCTACACCCTGCACACTTCATTGTCACTGCATTCTTCTACACCCTGCACACTTCATTGTCACTCCATTCTTCTACACCCTGCACACTTCATTGTCACTCCATTCGTCTACACCCTGCACACTTCATTGTCACTCCATTCTTCTACACCCTGCACACTTCATTGTCACTGCATCCCTTTACACCCTGCACACTTCATTGTCACTGCATTCCTCTACACCCTGTACACTTCATTGTCACTGCATTCCTCTACACCCTGCACACTTCATTGTCACTGCATTCCTCTACACCCTGCACACTTCATTGTCACTGCATTTCTCTACACCCTGCACACTTCATTGTCACTGCATCCCTCTACACCTTGCACACTTCATTGTCACTGCATCCCTCTACACCTTGCACACTTCATTGTCACTGCATCCCTCTACACCCTGCACACTTCATTGTCACTGCATCCCTCTATACCTTGCACACTTCATTGTCACTGCATCCCTCTACACCTTGCACACTTCATTGTCACTGCATCCCTCTACACCCTGCACACTTCATTGTCACTGCATCCCTCTACACCTTGCACACTTCATTGTCACTGCATCCCTCTACACCCTGCACACTTCATTGTCACTGCATCCCTCTACACCTTGCACACTTCATTGTCACTGCATCCCTCTACACCCTGCACACTTCATTGTCACTGCATCCCTCTACACCTTGCACACTTCATTGTCACTGCATCCCTCTACACTTCATTGTCACTACATCCCTCTACACCTTGCACACTTCATTGTCACTGCATCCCTCTACATCCTGCACACTTCATTGTCACTGCATCCCTCTACACCTTGCACACTTCATTGTCACTGCATCCCTCTACACGTTGCACACTTCATTATCACTGCATCCCTCTACACCCTGCATTGTCACTGCATCCCTCTACACCCTGCACACTTCATTGTCACTGCATCCCTCTACACCCTGCACACTTCATTGTCACTGCATCCCTCTACACCCTGCACACTTCATTGTCACTGCATCCCTCTACACCCTGCACACTTCATTGTCACTGCATCCCTCTACACCCTGCACACTTCATTGTCACTGCATCCCTCTATACCTTGCACACTTCATTGTCACTGCATCCCTCTACACCTTGCACACTTCATTGTCACTGCATCCCTCTACACCCTGCACACTTCATTGTCACTGCATCCCTCTACACCTTGCACACTTCATTGTCACTGCATCCCTCTACACCCTGCACACTTCATTGTCACTGCATCCCTCTACACCTTGCACACTTCATTGTCACTGCATCCCTCTACACCCTGCACACTTCATTGTCACTGCATCCCTCTACACCTTGCACACTTCATTGTCACTGCATCCCTCTACACTTCATTGTCACTACATCCCTCTACACCGTGCACACTTCATTGTCACTGCATCCCTCTACATCCTGCACACTTCATTGTCACTGCATCCCTCTACACCTTGCACACTTCATTGTCACTGCATCCCTCTACACCTTGCACACTTCATTATCACTGCATCCCTCTACACCCTGCATTGTCACTGCATCCCTCTACACCCTGCACACTTCATTGTCACTGCATCCCTCTACACCATGCACACTTCATTGTCACTGCATCCCTCTACACCTTGCACACTTCATTGTCACTGCATCCCTCTACACCTTGCACACTTCATTGTCACTCCATTCCTCTACACCCTGCACACTTCATTGTCACTGCATCCCTCTACACCTTGCACACTTCATTGTCACTGCATCCCTCTACACCTTGCACACTTCATTGTCACTGCATCCCTCTACACCCTGCACACTTCATCGTCACTGCATCCCTCTACACCCTGCACACTTCATTGTCACTGCATCCCTCTACACCTTGCACACTTCATTGTCACTGCATCCCTCTACACCTTGCACACTTCATTGTCACTGCATCCCTCTACACATTGCACACTTCATTGTCACTGCATCCCTCTACACCTTGCGCACTTCATTGTCACTGCATCCCTCTACACCTTGCACACTTCATTGTCACTGCATCCCTCTACACCATGCACACTTCATTGTCACTGCATCCCTCTACACCTTGCACACTTCATTGTCACTGCATCCCTCTACACCTTGCACACTTCATTGTCACTCCATTCCTCTACACCCTGCACACTTCATTGTCACTGCATCCCTCTACACCTTGCACACTTCATTGTCACTGCATCCCTCTACACCCTGCACACTTCATTGTCACTGCATCCCTCTACACCTTGCACACTTCATTGTCACTGCATCCCTCTACACCTTGCACACTTCATTGTCACTGCATGCCTCTACACCTTGCACACTTCATTGTCATTGTATCTCTTTATACCTTGCACACTTCATTGTCATTTTATCCTTCAACACCTTGCACATTTCATTTTATTCCTCTATACCTTGCACACTTCATTGTCACTGTATTCCTAACATCTTGCACATTTCATTTTCATTGCATTCCTCTATACCTTGCACACCTCTACAACTTGCACGCTTCATTGTCATTTTATGCCTCAACACCTTGTACACTTCATTGTCATTTTATGCCTCAACACCTTGTACACTTCATTGTCATTGTATTCCTAAAACACTTTGCACACTTCATTGTATTCCTAAAACACCTTGCACATTTCATTGAATTACTAAAACACCTTGCACACTTTCTTGTCATGTTAACCATCAACACCTTGCACAATTGTCATTTTATCCCTCAACATCTTGCATATTTCATTATTTTATACCCCAACACCTTGCACACTTGTCATTCTATCCCTAAACACCTAGCACACTTGTCATTGTATCCCTCAACACATTGCATATTTCAGTCATTTTATATGCCAACACCTTGCACACTTCATTTTCATTGCATTCCTCAACACCTTGCATACTTCATTGTCATTTTATGCCTCAACAACTTGTACACTCGTCATTGTATCCCTCAACACCTTGCACACTTCATTGTCATTGTATTCCCCAAAACCTTGCACACTTCAGTGTCATTTTATCCCTCAACACCTTGCACACTCCATTGTATTCCCAAAACACCTTGCACACTTCATTGTATTCCTAAAATACCTTGCACAATTCATTGTCATTGTATTCCTCAACACCTTGCACATGTATCATTGTATCCCTCAACACCTTGCACACTTCATTGTCATTGTATCCCTCAACACCTTGCACACTTCATTGTCATTGTATCCCTCAACACCTTGCACATGTATCATTGTATCCCTCAACACCTTGCACACTTCATTGTCATTGTATCCCTCAACACCTTGCACACTTCATTGCCATTGTATTCCTCAACACCTTGCACATGTATCATTGTATCCCTCAACACCTTGCACACTTCATTGTCATTGTATCCCTCAACACCTTGCACACTTCATTGTCATTGTATCCCTCAACACCTTGCACACTTCATTGTATCCCTCAACACCTTGCACACTTCATTGTCATTGTATCTCTCAACACCTTGCACACTTCATTGCCATTGTATCATTCAAAGCCTTGCACACTTCATTGTCATTGTATTCCTCAACACCTTGCACACTTCATTGTCATTGTATCCCTCAACACCTTGCACACTTCATTGTCATTGTATCCCTCAACACCTTGCACACCTCATTGTCATTGTATCTCTCTACACCTTGCACACTTCATTGTCATTGTATTCCTCAACACCTTGCACACTTCATTGTATTCCTAAAACACCTTGCACACTTCATTGTCATTGTATTCCTAAAACACCTTGCACACTTCATTGTCATTGTATTTCTCAACACCTTGCACATTTCATTGTCATTGTATTCCTCAACACCTTGCACACTTCATTGTCATTGTATCCCTCAACACATTGCACACTTCATTGTCATTTTATGCCTCAACACATTGTACACTTACCATCAGCAATTGAATTTCTTCTAATGGGTTGACAAAATTTTACCTGAATTAGGGCTTACTAAATGTTTCATTGACTATCATTCAATAATAGAATGATTGAGATATCTTAAGTTGAATGATGTTTTTCGATGACCACCTTTGATTTCATCTGGGTTTGAGTTTTTACAGGACCATGTTACAGTGTCCATTTTTGTGTGTGTAATCAGCATCTTGACTAAAAAAACATTCTAGATTTGAATGTACCATCTAGTGTTACTGCTTTCCAGTTTATGCTTTTACGCTCATTGAAACATATGCAGGATATGATCTTCAATTGAATGTTTCATCTGCCGTGGCATCTACATGTATACCGTATACCAACTTTAAACAAAATCCATCAATATCTGGTCCTGGAAAGGTAGAATTTTGATGACCTTCCGGTCCACATTTCTGTATACTCTGTATCAAACCTTGACAGGAATGTACAAGCAAGGATGTCTGCTGATATGAGCATAAAAGCGTGTATTCAGTCCAGAGATAATGTAATCAAAAATTGCTGCCAGTCAGACATTTTGAATAAGATTATAGATCTATGATTGAATTACAAAGACAAGCAGTGTGCAATCTGTTACGCTAGTTATAAAAACAATCCTGCTACGTCAGAAAAAAAGAAGAGTTTAGTTGTTGAACAAATAGATTGAGACCAAATTATTAAGTCCCATATAATCGACCTACACAATGGAAGACAAACTGTTTAAACCGTGGCTCCGGGTGTATAAAAGGAAAGATGGCTGCCAGGGACAGGAAAGCATGATTCAAACAGTCGTTTTGACTACTCAAAATGACTGTCAGTCATGGGTTTATACACATGCAAGGTGTTAATCCTGAGTGGTTTGTTCAATCTCTAGGTATGTTTATGTAATTACGGAGTTGATCATGTAAGTGATACCATGGAGCTACTAGTATTAAGAAATGATATGCTGTGAGCTGTTTGTCCAGCCACTTTGTCAGTGCTGCACAAAGTGGTCTGGCCCGAGCAAGTGGCACAAGATGGGGTGTGCACAAGAGGGAAGGGACTGTGCACAATAAGTTCCTTAGTGTATGTGCGCAAAGAAAAACATTCACGGTTACAGGACTTGTAAACTTGCTCGATTCTTATTTTTCCAGCAGCAACAGAGGAGAACCAGATCAGTCACGAGAAGGAAAAAAAAAAAAGTTTTCACCCCATTGTCAATGAAAAGACGAACCAAGCTGTGGGTACTGGCCTAGATTATTTCACTGGTGGACGTGACAGGCCCGGTTGGTCATGATAACATGATAATAGCGGGGTTCGTTCAAGGCACTCGTCAACAAATACATCCTGACAATATGTTGAGTATGCTTCTCAAATTTAATATATGATGTTCCCAACAATTTAAAAAGTACAAATGTTTCTCAAAAATAAACAAGTCATTGTCAATGACACGTCATTGTTCCATTCATATTTGAGTGACATATACATTCAAAGTAGATCATGACCGAAATCTCAGACCACTTTCAGTGGTCTGATCCGAAATGCACCTGCATATGTACAACACATTGTACTAAATCTGAACAAAATCCATCCAGCATGACTGAGATCCGGTTCCGGAATTGTGAAAATACGTGATTTTGATGCATTTTTGGCCTAAAAATGGCCATCATTCAGCTATTGTTAAGCGGATCATGAAACAAATGCACATACACATTTATGACATGATGTACCTTGTGTGTGTGAAGTTTGAACTCGATCAATCCAGGCATGTCTCAGATATGAATCCAGAACTGATTCTTTAAAACAAAATGGCCACCAGTCGGTCATTTCAAACTTGATCCGAAAAAAAAAATGACGTGCATCAAGGTCCTATTATGTTTAATGTATGTACCAAATTTGAACAAAATCCGTCCATGCATAAATGAGATCCGGGTCCAGAATGGTGAAAATGTGCGATTTCAATGCATTTTCGGCCTTAAAACGGCCGCCATTTGGCTATCGTTAATGAGATCAGGAAACAAATGCACATACATATTTGTGACATGATGTACCTTGTGTGTGTGAAGTTTGAACTCGATCAATCCAGACATGTCTCACATACGGATCCAGAACTGAATTCTTTAAAACAAAATGGGCGCCAGTCAGTTATTTCAAACTTGATCCAAAAAAAAAAATGACGTGCATCAAGGTCCTATTATGTTTAATGTATGTACCAAATTTGAACAAAATCCGTCCATGCATAACTGAGATCCGGGTCTGGAATGGTGAAAATGTGCGATTTCAATGCATTTTCAGCCTTAAAATGGCCGCTATTCGGCTATCGATAATCGGATCATGAAAAAAATGCATGTGCATATGTCCCATATAATGTGTGATGTATGAGTGAAGTTTGAACTTAATCGGTCCATGCATGTTCGAGATACAGGTGATCACGGACGCACGCACGGACGGACGCACACAGGGCAAAACATAAGTCCCCGTTTTTTGACTACGTCCGAACGAGGACTAATAAATTGAAAGAAAGCACAAACAAATTTATGTTCCCCGAAATATATCCCTGCAGTGAAATGATGGTGAACGACAACAGTGTGTGAAAAGAAATGTATGCATATCCGTGTTCAAGCCGTTTGATAATAGCGTAATGCAAGATGTTAGCTTACAGAATTAACACCTTTAGTTGAAATGTAAACAACTAGGCGGACCAAGCAAATTACATTTCCCATGACACACTTTAACAGCAGAAATTCCGGTCAAATTGTTTTTGTCGGTCACTATCTGTGACTATGAATATTACTGCAGTGATTTCATGCTACAATACACTAGGATTATATTACTGAAGACCAAGTTGTCTTACATAGGACTTAACGGTCATTCACAGCTAATAGAACAGATGATATTTATATTTCTAGGATATTAACAATACAATTGTTGACACCTGTGTACAAAGCACACAATGGGAGTCTGTACGTGTAGTACATGATATCTCAAAAACCAATTGTCAGATTTCAATGTAACTTGATGCTCTGGGATAATGCTCAGACCTGATTATTTTTTGGTTGAAATTAGCGAATTTTTAGCTCTTTCAATTTCAATGAAACTTGGTACATAGGTGCTTTTAGATAATCCACAGATCTGATTACTTTATGGTAGAAATTCATTTACATTAATTACCCACCTTGTATAAATGGGGTCATGTGACCTCATTAATATTAAGTATAATAGTGTTGTTGCAGACAAGGATATGCAACTAGTGTTATAATGATGCATTTGACAAGACATACGACTACCAATAAATAACACACAACATGTCCATGTATAATCATGTGACTTCATTAATATACATAACTGTAATATCTCAGACAAAGGCATGTCTGTGGTCAAAATAAGACACTCTTCAATGATTTCTGCCTGTGCTTCTAATATAGTAAATACAATACTTATTATTTGTACTCCATACCTCCAACATGAGAGTTCTTTCCAAGCTTTCTTTGATATTTTGTTGTTGTTTACTTAAGTCGTGGTTCTCCGGGTGTATGAAAGAGAAAATGGCCGCCAGTCGGCACTCAATGAAGTAGTCCGGCCCAAGTGAGTGCAGATGGCACAAGCTGGGGGTGTGCACAAGAGACGAGAATGATGTTCGGCCGAAAAAAGTGGTGTGGTCCTGCACTTAGAATTAGTGACAAATGTTGAAATAGAGACAATTTGGCCTCAATGCACAATAGTAATAACAGTTGTAAAAGTTATATGCATTGATGTTTCACGAAACACCATCTTTTATACTGCATACTTATATTTCGTAAATATTCCAATAACTTCCTTAGAGAATTTATGTAAAGAAAGACATTCATGGTTACAAGGCTTGAAAGCTTGGTCAAATCTTATTTTTCCAGCGGCATCAGAGGTGAACCTGGTTCTGAGATGCAAGACTCTTAATTCAGGTACAGGAAGGAATGGTTTTCAATCTATTGTTGATGAAAAGACAAACCAAGCTGTAGGTACTGGCCTAGATTAGTTCATTGGCGAATGTGATGTATATGGTTGACATTAGGTGGTCATGATAACGGGTTTGTTCAAAAGGCTTGTCATGCACTCATGTGTGTCAGTCAGACAAAAAATACGCTCCTGACAATAAGTTGAGTATGTTCCTTGAATTTTAATATACGACTTTTCTGACAATTTAAAAAGTACAATTGTGTCTTGAAATAAATAAATTGCAAAGATCTCGCAGAAAAAATTTATGTTTACTGAAATATATAGTGAAATAATTGGTGACAGACAACAATACATATTCTATAAAAAAAATGCATGTGTGTCTGTGTTCAAGACTTTCTTGTAACGTACGAGTCAAATCGGTTAATAGTGTAACGTATGATGTTAGCTTACGGAAATAACACCTCCAGTTGATATGCTATGGATCAACTAAACAACTAGGTGGACCATGCAAATTACATTTCCCATGATACACTGGTGCAATTTCTTGGATTGCAGAGCCATGGTTTAACTCACCGAGAAACATACATGTATAAAACTATTTTTCGTACGAGAAATGGCTAAAAAACGGCATGAAAACAGCAATATTTAAGCCAATTGAAACTGGTTCTTGTCTTTTCAGAAAATATCTTTCAGTGACATATATTGAAAAAATAAAATGTTTGACTGTCTCAAACTATTGGAAGATTCTGGAACGTTTTATTTATTTTTCAGGAAATAATGCATAGATTCATATGGAAATTGTTCCAAAAACGCCAATAATAAGTATTTTCTCTAAAATCATGATTTGTAGCAGTAAGTAACACTCAACACGCTATGACATGTATTCAAATCTATAAGTAGAGGGTGGAATAAGGGTGAAAATTTCATCACAATATTTTACAAAGACTTCAAGTCCTTGTTTTGAAGTTTGAAAATAGAGTACATGTATATGTATAAACATTGATCAGAATTAACTGTGCTTAACAGCAATGGCAATAGTTGTTTTCACTTGGTTTTGAAGTTTTAAAAGTGTGTATGGTAATATGGATCAAAAACTTGTGTAAACAGTTACAGGTAATACAATTCTCATATCCTGCTGCTTAAAAATTGATCTAGGCAAAACTTGTTTGAAAGCTCTTATCATTTTAATAAAAATCTAACATGCAATTTACTGAAAGTCTTATTATTTTCACTACAATAAATCTATTCATGCATTTTTATTTCACTTGCATGCTAAATATAATTACAATACATGTAGGAAGCAAGTACGGCAAGTGTGTGCTCAGACACAGTGGTAATATTCATATCCATAAATTGTCCTATAAATTTAACCTAATGGCTATACAGAAAACAACCCAGGAGTCTGGTGTGCATTTGTGTGCATTTCTGAATAATCTTTATTGAAAACACTTCGAAAGTTGATTTTATAATACAGTACGTCTTTGATTATAGAAGGAGGAATCTTGCATGCAATTTGATGACTTGAGTTTGCAAGAGGGGAAAAACGAGTAAAAAATTGATTTTTAATGCATATATTCTCTAAAATTTCTTAAAGGGTCCTTGCACCACGCATGCGTGTTGATAAACATTGATTTTCCCACAATTCAATGCGCTCTACTAAGTGAAATCATGTGTACGAGTTTGAACTTGGATGTGATGTGCAAATTACTGCCAATCAATTATAACAGTGTGAACTATAAATACTAATTTAACAATTCCTTCTGATTTTTCAGCAGTTTTCCCGAACTATTATGACAAACACATACAAAATAGCTGATGTAGCTAACCTCAACAAAAAAGCGTTAGTTTCTAAAGTTACGATTGAAATTAGTTAAGATAATTGTACTTCCACATTAAAATACTCAACCATTAACGTAATAACGAATAAGTTACATCTTAGAACATTCGCTGACAGATTTTTTGGGGTACAAAATGCTATGGTCAATTTTGATTCACAGACAGCAAATCTTTCAACAAAACAAACTATCGGTATTTTTATTTTTTTTGAGAACAAAACCTTGAATATCACACAACATTCGCACAGAAGTCGGTGATGTTTCTACATCGATCTTTTGGCTTAATGAGCTCTATTTCTTCAATTTAGTGGACACACATGGAAAAAAAATGGAGATGGCAATATAACCGATGATGTCAGTGGTTGGACATGCATCAAAGTAAAGTCAATGGATAATTAGCATATCTAACAATATAGTTTATTGAAGTTTTCTAGTAACAGCTGTTTTGGAGTTTTCCTCTGACCTTTGGCAGATTCAGAATTCACTGAGAGGTTGTGGGTGCATGTTCCTCACAAGCAAAGTCTTGACCATTTAAGGTAGTACACACTGTGTTTGCTTGCACCGAGAGAGGAGTGTAGCAATGTGTTACTACCACTGATTCTGCAGTGTTGCCGCTAACATTGTCTCCAATCATACTATGGCCATTAGGTACTGAAAGAGTTAAGATTGGTGGCAGGTACTGAATGGTTACTGCCTCAGGTAACCAAGACTTTTTTTTTAAAGTGGGGTTCATGTTACCAGAGTTCAGTTGTATCCCATCACTCACTGCATGTGGCTTTATGCTTTATGATTTTTAACAACAACCAAAAGTTCATCAAAGAAGACCCACTAGCCCTCTCTGTTGTTCAACATGTCTACAAGATCCAGTTTACCATCAACCCCATTAACAACATCATCAGTGTCAATAACCTCTCTGAAAGATCTAAGCGGGATACTACAGGAAGTGAGAGATTTGTTGACAAAATTTTATCTTATCCCCTCTTTTATCACTGTAATATTTTTTTTTCGTGGACAAAAAGGACGAGGGTGAACACAGTCATAGTTCTAAGCCACCAATTGGTAGAAAGTGCTATCTGGTGTTTCTGTGGATAGATTTTGACACGCTATTGGTCACACATTTCTAAAATGTGGGTGGGCGTGGGGGGGGGGGGGGGTTAGATCCCAAAGGAAGCAAAACATGCCATAAACCATCTAGAAATGATAGCCCTGAAGAGGAAGTATACTTCCTGGATGAAGACGGAATAAGAAAGTTCTAGTTTGATGCAACAATTCAACCATGGTGAGTGGAGTTAGAAGGGTCAGGAACAGGTGTGTGGCCAATGTGATATCCCAGAGATGCATTGAATTCAACAATAACTGGCAAGTATCCCAGGGTTTAGCGAACAGTCTATTTTCTCTGTGGGGATTTCTTGATTAACCTGTTTGCCTCTGCCAGAAACTTAAATTTCAGGCGGTATGTGCCATTTTATTTGGATTGTCACCCATAAGTGATGGATGCCATGGAAAAAATAAGCAAATCTGGACGTGCATGCGTTCCAACCAAACCCATGATTCATGTTGTACTGGAGAAAGTACTGTCGGCACTCAATATTATAATGACTGTGGTTGTTCTGAATTAGCTAGCAAGACTTTGGTTTTCACTACTCGCACTGTTGTACCTGCCAGACCACAGGAAGCTCTCTATGAGTCCAGTGCTGTTCCAATTACAAGTCTCTACAGATGGAGGCAGTTCTGTGGTATAGCCAGTGGAGTCATCTGTGCCCCTTGTAGTGAGTTTTTTCTAACTAGTGTTTTACACAAAGGACATATTACTCACCGCAAAAATATACAGTGAGTAGTTCGTGCATGTATACACTGGTCTACAGATAGTGTCAATTGTTCAAAATAGCATCCAATGGAAGGGTTTATGAATTTGGCATCACCTGATTCCTAGACTCCTTTTAAGCTGATGAGGTTTTCAGATGAGTCAGATAACAGCCTCTCTCTTTTCTGACTACTATGCTTTTTGGAATAATCATGGCATTTACTTGAAGACTAGGCTTGATTTCTTGGAGTAAAACATGTGCTACACAAGCATACCGTTACACCTAGAGGTGGTCTCTGACCCTCATATTCACTATGTCAAGAGATTAGCTGTCTGGCATTCAGAATGGTACCATGTTTCATGTACCAAAGTCATACAGCGACTTTTGAATATTTCTGGATCTGTCCCAGACTGTTACTGGCAATCTGTTGAAATAGTATGTTTGATTGTAGCTAAAAACTAAAGCAGATACAGAAAATCCAAGAGTTGATCATCTTGACTACAGCTTTATGGATATCTTGTGCAATTTGTGATTCATTCGCATTCACAAAGTATAAAAAACCTGTAGTTGGAATATTCAAATCAAAGAATGCTTAGAAAGAACTCCCGTGTGCTGAGAGTATTGAAAACACATTAAATCAAAGAAAGCTTAGAAAGAACTCCCGTGTGCTGAGAGTATTGAAGACACATTAAAAATTCAAAATTACTTGTTCATGAGATATTGATGAAAAAGCTGAAAAACTAATTATGTACATCAGGTAACTAATATGAACAGAACAGAACAAAACAAATTATGAATTATTATGCTAATTAGAGAATTAATATGAACAAATTTTAACCCAAAATTAATCAGGCCTGTCTATTGTCCTAGAGCATTTATGTACCAAATTTTATTCAAATGTGATGATCAGTAATTGAGATATCAGTGTTAATTAATTAGGTGATTAATAAGCATAAATATTTACCAAAAACTAATTAGGTTTCTGCATAGTTCTCTTTAAAAGTTTCATTAAAATACAATTTGTGGTTCTTTATATATCAGTGGAACATTATGCAAAATAGGTAATTAATATCTAATTAAAACTAATCAGGTCTCTGCATAATCCTAGAAGATCTATGTAGCAAGTCTCATTGAAATATGATGATTACTACTTGATATATCAAAAGCTGAAAATTAATTAATTATGCAAATTAGGTAATTAATATGTACTCATATTACCCTAAAAACTATCAGGTCTGTGCAGTGTCCTATGACATCTATGTACCAAGAGTCATTGAAATGTGATGATTACTACTTGAAATATCAAAAGTTGAAAATTAATTAATTATGCAAATTAGGTAATTAATATGTACTCATATTACCCTAAAAACTATCAGGTCTGTGCAGTGTCCTATGACATCTATGTACCAAGTTTCATTGAAATGTGACAATTACTACTTGAAATATCAAAAGCTGAAAATTAATTATGCTAATTAGGTAATTAATATCTACTGATATTACCCTAAAAACTATGAGGTTTGTGCAGTGTCCTATGACATCTATGTACCAAGTGTTATTGAAATGTGAAGATTAGTACTTGAGATATCAGTGGAAAAGCTCTAAATTGATTAATCATTATGCAAATTAGGTAATTAATATCAAATCTGCACATTAGTTTGGAGCATCTATGTGCCAAGTTTCATCAAAATCCAATGAGTGGTTCTTTAGATATCAGTGGAACAGCTAAAAATCAGCTAATTATCATGCAAATTAGGTAATTAATATGCATGGATTTTTACCAAAACCTTATCAAATCTGCGCATTGGCCCAGAGCATCTATGCACCAAGTTTCATTGAAAATCAATGTATGGTTCTTGAGATATCAGTGGAACAGACACACACACACACACTGCAAAGACTCCCTTTTTGTGCTTCGCACACGGGAGTCAAAAAGCCATCAGGTAATCCTTCAGATAAACATTGGTATGGCATATTCACCACCAATTTTCATCATTTCAATAGGGCGATTGTAAGTCTGCTAATGACCATTACCCCAAAAATGCATCTCGAAACATTTCACAAGTTTGTTTTGTATATACTGAATTAGAATCTAAAAGTCTTTTATGAGAGAATTATGATAGTTTAAACAATGTTAGTTTCATTTTCTCAAAGTTTGCAGACATTCCTCCAACCCCCCAAAAGCAATGTCAGCCATCTAATTTGTTTTTCCTTACCAGTGCCAGTGTAAGTGATACAGGAAGTTGTATCGTTTCATTGTGTAGTTTTATTCAGAATATTTGTTTTTATTTCAGTGTTCATATTCATACCAAATCTTGACAATGCTGTATAAATCGATGGAATCGTCTTCAGGCGAATATGTAATTTTATGCAAATTACGATAGCCACAATGTCGGCAATATGCAATTCCCTTTGTTTTAAATGTTTACCAAAACATGCATCTTAACAAAATAACCTAGAGTTTCCTAACCGTTCATCTAGTAACCGTACCAAAAAGAGCTACTCTCATAGTCAGAACCCTGCTTCTTCCTAGATTTTTTTTTTATTTATGGTGTTTCTTAACAATTTAGAGTCAGCAATTACTGCTGCTCTTTGAGGCCTGTGTTCAATTTAAACTTCTCATACCTTGATTATCCTCAAGGCATGCTTGATAGATTTGACAAAGAACATGCAAATCACTAAGCTAGCACACATACATCTTGTAAACAAACACTGAAAAAAAAGCTGAGTAACAATTACGCATGGTTGAGAAGAGACTGCCAAAATGGCTGCTCTGATCTAGAAAAAATATTTTGAGATGAAAGTAGTAATCTGAAAAAATACAAGTTCACTGTCAGAAGTGTAGACTGACCTATTTTTTCGCAACTACTTGTCAGAAAAAATAGAACTGATCATTTTGAGGTGCTAGGGCTATTAGCACCTTGGGGGGGGGATCTCTGAACCAGGGACAAACCATGGAACTATAAGTTTATAGTTCCATGGACAAACCAAGTTCATTTGGTACTCAAATATCAAAAGTTTGATAAGCTAAGTATGAATGAGCATAGTAAAATCTGCTTTGAGAGCTTCCAAAAATTACATGTATTGGTTTATAACCATTACTAAACAGCTTACCAGGTACCAGAAAATTACTGAAGTACTGAATTTTTAAAATTGACCTCTTCTTTCTCGTCTTAAAAGCCGAAGTTTTGCTGTGTGACTGACCACCTATTTACCACCAGATATGATGTTATCAGTATACGACTCATGAAGACATTTTTGTTATCAATATATTTGGGGATGTAATAATTGAGTTTTTCACAAGTGGGCAACAATTGTAGATTGTCGGAGCAGTCAAATCCTGATCTCCCATCAATATAATCATCAATTTGTAATACCAAAGACACGAATATTTCAATTGATTTTCCATATTTTGGGTTTTGGGAATGCAATTTGAAAATACAGGTGTACACAGGGGGAAATACTGAATATAGATCCATTGTAAATTCGTAGTCATTTCTGAAACTTGTCATCTGCTCTGCTGCATCAAATTAGACCGGTTAAGCTTAAGCCATTGTCCGCATGCACGGTGTTGTTCCGTCCGGACATTCCCCATTTTGTGCGGTAATTCTATTCATAACCGTGTATGTGCAATACGTGGTTGCACAATAAAAAGTTTACCAACAAACAGAAAGCTGTGTTGCAATGACTGCCAGAAAGCGCTTGGAGCTTTGCATTTCTGATGTCTTCGGCTTCATTTCTGCCGATATATGTAGCAGTGACATCATGAGCTTTGAGGTATAACACCTACTCTTCTGACAACACTATTACCACGCTCGATGGTCGCAAGGCCGGTAAAGCATAATAACATAAAGATTTACTATTTCCAATGCGACTAAAAACGAACACATCCAACTCGGCACTAAGTATCGCTTACATAGCTTTGGTTGAGTTGCTTGATGTATGGATATCGTCGCTGTATTGCCTCGACATCCAAGCCAACACACCTTCCACTGTGCACAGCAACATTTATTCTTGGGTCGGGCATTTTCACCACCTGGCAATCATCATGGTGAAAACAAAGGCAATAAATTCTCAGAAAACGGTATTTTGGGATGGTTGTTGACACCCCCCTGAACTGTGCAACAAGATTACCCCTATATATGCAACATTTGGTTGTTCAGGATTACTTCAAAATTAAGTTTGTGCTGTTTTCTCAATTTTAATTTCACCGGCTTTTCGAACGGTGTTTCACAGTAGCTCGCGCAAGGCCCATAGAAATACATTGAAGAGTGTTATACATCTTAAATAGCAAAGTGGAGCGTCTTTGTGACTTAGCTCCGCCTCAAAGATTTTGAAGAAAGAAGCAATATGATTGACTATTGGTAAAATGATTCTAAACTGTGAGGGCATTGTCACATACACATAGTCCTAATGAAATACTTCAAGGTGATAGTGGAGTGCTTCACCGGGACACTCATCTTAAAAATTCAAGATGGCTTAACCAGGTGACCACCTTTGCCTCAGCCCAACTGATTTTGATGGGTCGTATGACACCAAACGCATCGAGAAATTTGAAACTACAGCAGAAGTTGCGGAATCGTGGCTAACAACACGACTGTTCATCATGTACATCAGAAGTGCTTGTGTATAACCACACTACATCTATCGTTCTTGTAGAACAAGCAGCCTCTCGGCTGAGATAGCTCCGCTGTTAGCAATGCACATTTCAATTAAAGAACAGAAGATATCATTAGAAAATGAACAATATGTATAGTATCAAGCAATGGGACTTGCTGTTTTCAACAAGAATTCAAAAATATCACTTTTTACGAAAAATTAAAAACATATTCACCAAAATTAGAGAATTAAAGATATCATTACAAAATGAACAAATCTGAGAGAGGTCCACATGTAGTACCTATATATGTACTATAAAAGCAATCAGACTTACGGTTTTTAACAAGAAGTTGAAAATATCACTTTTTATCATAAATTACAAAAATATTCACCAAAATTAGAGAATTAAAGATATCATTACAAAATGAACAAATCTAAGAGAGGTCCACATGTAGTACCTATATATGTAATATAAAAGCAATCAGACTTACGGTTTTTAACAAGAAGTCGAAAATATCACTTTTTATCATAAATTACAAAAATATTCACCAAAATTAGAGAATTAAAGATATCATTACAAAATGAACAAATCTAAGAGAGGTCCACATGTAGTACCTATATATGTAATATAAAAGCAATCAGACTTGCGGTTTTTAACAAGAAGTCGAAAATATCACTTTTTACCAAAAATGACAAAAATATTCACCAAAATTAGAGAATTAAAGATATCATTACAAAATGAACAAATCTGAGAGAGGTCCACATGTAGTACCTATATATGTATTATCAAAGCAATTGCACTTGCGGTTTTTAACAAGAAGTTGAAAATACCACTTTTTACCAAAAATATTCACCAAAATTAGAGAATTAAAGATATCATTACAAAATGAACAAATCTGAGAGAGGTCTACATGTAGTACCTATATATGTAATATCAAAGTAATTGGACTTGCGGTTTTTAACAAGAAGTCGAAAATATCACTTTTTACCAAAAACGACAAAAATATTCACCAAAATTAGAGAATTGAAGATATCAACATGAAACGAACAAACCTAAGAGAGGTCTACCCAAGGTACATATACACCAAGTATCAAAGCATTCAGGCTTGTAGTTTTCAAGAAGAAGTCGAAAAAGTAAAACATTGACACGGATGACGACGACGGACAATCACTCATATGATAAGCTTCGCTCGACAAAGTCGACAGCGGAGCTAAAAATGGTTAAACATAGTTTTCACTGGCTTGAGAAATGGAGTGCCTTTAGTACAAGATCATTTTAGATAATGTCATGGTACTTCGTTACATTATTCTGCACTTGTATTCAGTTGCATGTGGCACAACTTTTTCTACTGACCTTTTCTCAATTTTGTTGTGATTGCTATTGATGAAGAGACAATTCTCTTTATCATTGAGAATCTGATATTGGCACGCATTAACCTTATCACCACCAGTTTCCTCTTTTCATCACAAATTCACAAAATATATATATATTTTTCATTTTCCTTTTTTTGACTAAAAACTGAAAATTGACTCAAATTTTGTCTGTTGGCTCCAAAATTAGGGTTCCTTTATAAGAAATCAAAGAAAGCTTAGAAAGAACTCCCATGTGCTGAGAAGAGTATTAGAGACACATTAAAAATTAATTCAAAATTACTTATACTTGAGATATTGATGGAATAGCTGAAAACTAATTATGCAAATAAGGTAACTAATATGAATAGATTTAAGTGTAAAACTAATAAGGTCTGCACAATGTACAAGTTTCATTGAAATGTGATTAGAACCAAAAAAATATTAATTATTATGCTAATTAGAGAATTAATATGAACAGATTTTAACCCAAAATTAATCAGGCTGTCTATTGTCCTAAAGCATTTATGTACCAAGTTTTATTCAAATGTGATGATCAATACTAGAGATATCAGTATTAATTAATTATGTTAATTAGGTGATTAAGAAGCATAAATATTTACCAAAAAACTAATATGGCGTATAGTCCTAGGTTCATTGAAATATGATGGGTACTCTTTAAAAGTTTCATTAAAATCCAATGAGTGGTTTTTAGACATCAGTGCAATAGCCATAAAACAGCAAAAAATTAACTAATTATGCAAATTAGGTAGTTAATACATGTAGGCACAATTATTCATCCCAAAATTAATCAGGTCTCTGCATAGTCCTAGAATATCTATGTTGCAAGTCTCATTGAAATGTGATGATTAGTACTTGGGATATCAGGTGAAAAGCTGAAAATTAACTAATTATGCTAATAAGGTAATTAATATGCACACATATTTACCCAAAAACTAATCAGGGGTCTGCACAGTCCTCAAGTAACTATGTACCAAGTTTCATTGAAACGTGATCATTACTACTCGAAATATCAAAAGCTGAAAATTAATTAATTATGCAAATTAGGTAATTAATAAGTACTGATATTACCCTAAAAACTATCAGGTATGTGCAGTGTCCTATGACATCTATGTACCAAGTTTTATTGAAATATTATGATTAGTATTTGAGATATCAGTGGAAAAGCAGAAAATTGATTAATCATTATGTAAATTAGATAATTAATAATATTAACAGATTTTTATCCAAAACTAATCAAATCTGCGCATTAGTTCAGAGCATCCATGTGCCAAGTTTCATTGAAATCCAATAAGTGTTTCTTCAAAAATCAGTGGAACAGTCATGGAACAGCTTGAAATCAGTTAATTATCATTCAAATTAGGTAATTAATATTCATAGATTTTTACCGAAAACTAATCAAATCTGCGCACTAGTTCAGAGCATCCATGTGCCAAGTTTCATCAAAATCCAATGAGTGGTTCTTCAGATATCAGTGGAAGTGTCTTGGAACAGCTAAAAATCAGCTAATTATTATGCAAATTAGGTAATTAATATTCATAGATTTTTACCAAAACCTAATCAACTCTGCGCATTATTCCAGAGCATCTATGTACCAAGTTTCACCAAAATTTGATTAGTGGTTCTTGAGATTACGGTGGAACAAAAAAGTGACATACATACATACAGACATACAGACAGGGTAACTGCAAAGACTCCCTTTTGTGCTTCGCTCACAGGAGTCAAAAAGTACAGAAATATTAAGGCGAGAAAGTCTGGTGGTGGAAAGGTTAGGAATTTAGACACACCAATATCAGCACAAGCTGAATAGGATTCTGCATGCAAGTTGATTCCAGAATGTGTTATCTTTGTCAAGATAAGCAAAATAAGTGAATTGTAAAACCAAATCCACTTAATCAAGTGCATAATTTGCATTAAATTCCATGTAATATGAGGTTATCACAAGAATAATACAAAGTATGTGATCATAACGACTAACATGCAGCAGAGGACAATGTGACCAATTATTGCCCACGTTCATTCTTCGCTGTATTTTCGTGACATTATTTTTTCATGCTTATAGTAATAATTTACTAGTAATGAGATTACAGCAACAAAGAATGTTTTGCACTGTTTCCATTACGTGTTATAGCACTTTTGTGTCCAAATTGAACAAATGAAAAAGTTTAAATGCCAATAACCTTGAACATGTTAATGCCGATGATGGAAGTTATCCCATATTTAAGGGGAAATTAGAACGAGTACAGATACCTTTACAAGAGGTTCTGATACACATTTTCATGGAACAGCAAAATCTATCGTTTTCAGTTATCTTTTATCTGAGGATATCAACAAGTTGTGATCAGACAAGATAGTGTTTAATTACGTCAATTCTTTTAAGCAATATAAACCAAACAAAATGTGATGTACTAGAAACTCAATAAGTAGTGGTACACTTGGGTTAAGCTTATTTTGTTTGGTTAACTGATTACATAATGCAACGATTAATAACGTGGACACGACATGTCGTGTAAATAATACACTACAAGCGAAGATTGGATAACCAACGAGACTTTTAATATAGAACATTTTTGAATTTATGTAATATCTCGTATTTGCTTTACATACAAGAATTGTACTTGGTATGAATGTAACAGCAGATTCATCATGATCATGATTACTTCCGTAAATCTCTACAAGTACAATCACACAGACAAATACACAAGTGACACACAATATATCAAGTTCCATATTTCTTATTTAATGTCTTTGGAAACTGTACAACTAGAATTTTCATTGTAAGATCAGACAATTGGTATTCAGAGGGCACCTAATTTCAAAGCAAAAATTTGACAAAATGTCAAAAATTAAACTTGTGAATGGTTTTAGTTGTATATGAAATCGATTGATGATATGAAAAAAAAAGTATGTACACACGAGTCTAAGGACGTATTACTGTATTTGATTTTTAGTAGCTAATCTCTTCTAGGAGTTCATGTAACCAGTGTCATTTGCATAAAAGTGTATGCTACAGAGCAAATACAGTACTGTAATATACTTTATTTAAAATTAAAAGACATTTTAGCAGTTTTGTATGAAGTTAATTTTCAGTGTTTTTTGATGAGTAAAAATATAAAATATAGGAAAAAAAAGGCACATTGGCTGGACTTTATTTTATTTTATCCTTTCAGTGAAAATATTTATAAGTACATTGCCATATTTGATATATCTATATAACTGTACAAATTTTAAAAACTGACTTATCACGATTTAGAAAAATGAATAGCCGCTCGTCAGCCATTCTGAATTAAATCCATACAAAATATGTCATATGACAGAGTCCCTAGTGTTCAACAGCAAACAAGTCTGAAGTAAGTTGGATATGTGACATGGTTGATGTATAATGTAGATGCAAGGTTTGATTGCAATCAGTCAAGGCATCTCACAGATGTGATTCTGGAACAGTATTTGTTACAGCAAGTCTCAGAAGTATTGGGGCAGCCAATTTGCAAACTCGCTAGCGAATTGGCTAACTGCTTTGGTTTTGGCTAAACAGTTGGCTTTCGAATCTCGCTGGCGTCGTCTTGCGGCCACGCCCACTTAAGGCGAATCTATGTAACAGTAGGGGACGATCCTCATACTTTAGGAGCTAATCAGCGACGGTCTTACAGTTGGATGGCGATTTCGCTTTCAAATATACCAGGGAAAGTGTTCTATGCTCTTCGTGTACACAAAAACGACGAATGAGGTCGATTTTTCCAGCGGTTGGCTTAATGTTACCCCAACGGATCGTTTGAGTGTGAAAGTTTGTTATTTTCTCCCTGATTTGTAGGAAACTGTTTCTGAACCTATCTATTTAGTTTCAAGCAGTGTTCAAGATGGTTACCCTCATATAATAAATATTGTATTTATCATATCATCACTTGTACGCCAGCTGACTGTGACCAGTTTCGGGCTCAAATCATTCAGGGGAATCCAGACATGTACCAGGCTGTCCCCTAATGCAATATAGACTCGCCAATAGTGGACGCGATCACAAGCCGGCGCCAGCGAGATTGGAAAGCCAATCGTTTAGTCAAAACCAAAGCAGTTAGCCAATTCGCTAGCGAGTTTGCAAATTGGCTGCCCCAATACTTCTGAGACTTGCTGTAACACAAAATGTCTGTCAGTCAGCTATTTTGAAACCGATTTGAAAAACAAAGTGATGTTCATCAAAATTCCATTATGTCCAATGTTTGAGCATTTGTCTTTGCATGGCCAAGATCAAAGTACAGAACTGGCTGAAATGCATGGTTTTGATGTATTTTCAACATTAAAATGGCCACCATTTGGCCATTTTGAATCAGATCATTAAACAAATACTTGTGCATGTTTGATATGATGTATGTGGCAATAGAAGCGCATAAAAACAAAAATTATTGTTGTATACTGAATAATTAAAATATTACTTATTATACATCTGTTGCCTTAACGCCATAAGTTACAGCGTGCCGTAATTTTGCGGTATTGCACTGGGTATTTTCATACCACTCAGACAGTACACAACCTGAGAAATTGCGGATGGCACAAGCTGGGGTGTGCACGAGAAGGGAAGGGACTGTGTACAAATATTCCAATAACTTCCTTAGTGTATGTGCCCAAAGAAAGACATTCGCAGTTACATGGCTTGTGAACTTGCTCGATTCTTATTTTTCCAGCTGCAACAGAGCAAACTAGGTCAGGTACGATGTCAATGAAAAGATTAGTTCATTGGCGGATGTTACGGGCCTGGTTGGTTATGTAAATAGCGGGGTTCGTTTAGGAGCTCGTCAACAAATACGTCCAACAATATGTTGAGTATGCAATTGAAAAAGTACAAATGTGTCCCTGAATAAATAAATTAAAAGATCCCGAAAAAATGGTATATTGTATAACCCCTGAAACTTCGCAGTGAAATGATCGATGACCGACATGTATGCATGCCAGTTTTCAAGACCTTTTATAATAGTGGATAATAGCGTAATGCATGTTAGCTTACGGAATTAACACCTTCGGTTTAAATGATAACACCTGTGTACCCAGTAAACAACTGGACGGACCGTGCAAACTGCATTTCCCATGATTCCCTGGTGCAATCCCTGTGATTGCAGAGCCGCGCTTTAAAACAAAAGGCCACCAGTCAGCCATTTTTATATATGTATATCAAGGTCCTAATCTGTTCAATGCATGTTCATAGTTCGAACACAATCTATTCATACATGAGCATGGAGACCCTGTTCCAGAATGAAAAAAATACTTGATTTTTATGAATTTTAGATACAAAAATGGCTGCATAGTTATCCAAGATGCATGATGTATGTGTGAAGTTTGCATGTGATTGGTCTAGGCATGTCCAAGCGAGATGTAGGCACAGAAACACAAACAGATCAATCCAATAGTTTTTGGTTTCGGACTGCATCCAAACAGGAACTTAAAATGACACGCGTTCATGTGTTTGAAACATTCGATATTGGTGCATCTTTACAACTAAAAAGGCTGCTATTTCGCATCAGTGCATATGTGTGGAGTTAGAACTGGAGAGGTTTAAGTATGCTTAATCACTCATCAGGAAGAGACCATTGCTGACTAATTTTCATTTCAAGCATTGCTATCAGGTCCCCTGCAGCAATATGCACATTTTATTCAGATAAGTTTTGTTAATGTGTAATTAAGGCTTGGACTGCAAACAGAATCAGACAGCAAGCTGTAGTTTCAAAACATTGGGTCACCATGGCTATGAATTGTGCATAGAAAATTCAGTCACCAATCAGACAATGTCCAAGCATTGTCTTACACACAAAGAAAAGTTTAAAGTGAATAGTATATTTTATCTATTTCATTGGAAGTTGATTTTTTTTTTTGAGCAGACAGTTTTCTTTCAAAAGGATTGAATGGAACAGGGCCATTTTGTACGACTGAAGTTGGTTGTGGCTGATTGGATGATCGATTCCCTGAAATGACACGAGGTATTTTAACACGTTTACAGTACCATTCACATCCCAGAATGTAAATCAATGCAGCACATAACATGACATACCGCGCAAGATAAAGATTTTACACTTTGCATGTTTACTTTGGCCCGGTATTCAATTGAATCCAACTATGAAAATTTTAAAAAGTTTTATCAAGACAATGATACTACTAGTATGAACTACATACATTTTGAGAATCCACCATACTTTCCCAAGGCTCAGCAAGGCTTGCTTGCCTCTGGCATCGACTGGAGATGTGAATCAAACATTCATGTGTGGAAGATGCAATTTTTATATATTTTTTTTTAACAGTTGGAAGGCAGGCCATCGTTGGGGAGAGGATGCAACTTTTGGGTAACTGAATATTTTACACTGCAGTAGGCCACATTACGTGTAGTAGACTTAAAACCCTCAACCCACCCAGCCAGCCACATACACTTGATCAGATATGGAGTAAAAACTTTGAGAGCACTGCCCAAGCTTCAAACTGTATATACATGCATGAAATTGTTGAATAATCGATTTGTTTCGGAAATTTCGGGGAGGGTTTAGCAGAGCATAGATCCTATACATTGCATAGGATAATCCCAGGAGTCGTAGTACATGTACATGCACTTGGAAAACAATTTAACGGACCTCTGTATCACAATATGTAAACAATAATATTGCAAACTTGAATCACCAGAGGGACTGTGCTATCACCCATTTTTTTTTTCTGGGAATTTATTTGGCTGGTTTTATATTGGAGATGTGTTAATACAGAGTAACAATTATTGCAGTATTGTGTATAAAGTTTATAAAGAGAAAACAATGTGATAGTAGAAACGTATATGTTGCATTAACAGGATTCTGCCAAGCTGCTTTCAGTATTGGTTGCTAATTAATATTCATGAGCTGATTATATTAATTTTTGTCAACTTAGTTAAATTAATCTGCTTGATAAATATGAATAGATTTTATTTCAGAATCGCATCTAAAATGTGTATCGAGACATTGACCCCAATCATTACAATCAAAGTGGAAATGAGAATTTTTCTTTCTTTTAATGGAATACTGATAAATCACATTTATAGTGTGAAGTGATTATTCCTTGGATTAGTCTCAACACACTTGGTTCTGCATTTAATTTTATGGAGGAGTCATAAAAACTAAAACCTCAAATAAGTTTACTACACTCAAGTGCAAGTGCAGATTAGCCCTATTGTCAATTCGGGCAAGTTATTCTTCAACTCTAACAAATCCTGCACTGCAATGTTAAACTTATTTATCAATCACCGTTTGGCTTTCCATTATCCAGATGTAACAGAACGTCAACAGTGCATTTCATTCAAGTTCTGCTCTGTGTAAATGTTTCTAAAGGAGTTATTGTGTTAAAACAAACTAGGACAATAGATGGTCCAGAGGCCGACATGAGTTGTCATCGTAGTGTTGGTTGGCCACTTTTGTTCTGGTCAGGAATTTTAATTGCCTGATGTTAGCGACCAGCAAGGGCAGATCTCCGTACTAATCTGGCTACATTCATTTTTAGGACTGAGAGAATGTTGAATTTAAAAACATGTCCCTTAATGTTTGTTGGGTTGTCATTTCAAGACGCACGTTACACAATGCACATTACCGGTACATTGAATGAGTGTAGATGGCCAATTTGGGGGCATTCTGGGTAAAATTCATCACCAACTTGTTTCTCAAGCACACTGTAGTGTTCACTGGAACAATTCAATACTCACACACTTACCCGAATATTATCTCGTAGCTGGGTAGCTAAGATAGGCAGCCATCACCGTCAATTGTGTTATGCAAGTATGTCACACAAGTTTCCTTTCATGAGGGCTGTCACTTCATGCAGACTTTACCCGCAATACAATGCATACAAATACAAACTCGTTTCTCAGGTCTGAAGAATCCAGGCAAGCATTCAGTAAAACATCCATTCCTCATACAATTCACTTCACAAATATTACTCTATAGATAAGCAAGGCAGCCACCACTCCATCATCCAAAATCAATTTAAACAAGCATACTACTGTGACACATACCATACAAGTTAGAATTTACATGGTGTCATTCCAATTTGGGTATCAGTGGAAATCTTAATGTTCCAAAACACATTATTTCATGTAAGTACTTTAGTACTTTACTATCCAAATAAAATAAATTCTTTCATGGTGATAACCAATACATTGAATTCAGTTTTGATGAAGGCAAATCGACTTAGTTACTTGCAAATTATGAATGAGATCGGTTGTACTGGGGTTTTTTTCCGAATTAACCTCTCAATGCCTCACAAAACATGCATTCCATGCAAGATATACATAAATTCAACATTCACAATCATTCCATTCTGATCAGCACAGACCAACCAAAGAATGAGACAATGAGTCAATAATGACACAGACTCACAGAAGACACTAAGACCACTCATTAGGTTCAACATTTTTGAATTATTATAAAGTCAGTGAAAAAAAAAAAAAAAACATTATGGCAATTTTTTTTTAAATGTACTCTGCAGGTTGACTGTAAATATAATGTAGTTATATTTGTAAATACTCCAGTGGCAACAGTTGTACCGATACTAAATATACTACCATGGGACTACTCATTACGATAATCCCACATTAATTGTAAAACACTGTCTGTAATAATATCATCGGTTGTATGGTCGCCATCACATAAATAGGTTAATAAATTTCCCGGCCACTCACAAGGTAAGTCTATGCCCAAGATGGTATGCATACAAGCATTGAAGCTTAATTTTGTTATATAATATACCATTATTTGAAAAGTTTTTGGTTTCCCAATGTTATTTTGCCTCAATACATGCGTGTGAATCAGTCATCATAGCAATAACTTATTGACCAGAAAACGCTAAATTTTAAGCCATGAACTTGTTTTTAGGCTCATTTTTACTAAATATAGCACACCACTTTTGAGTAAAGTCTTGCCAAAAGACATGCACTTCACTAGAAATTAATGGGTTAATTTCTAGAATTACTTTACAAAAAAAATCCAAGTAAAATAAGAAAATAACTAATAGTAACCTCTGCTTCAATGTAAATCTTCCAGTATCTTCCTGCATTTGGAAACTGTGCTACCAGACGTTCATATACTTTGCGTGCTTTTATAATCTCTTGTCCCTGAAGAAAAAATTTGTAATGTCAACATTTTCAATTCAGACCCTATTATCTATGAATTGAAAAGGGTAGCTAATAAATGTAATTTGATTTAAAAACAAATGTATTATGGGCTTACAGTGTATTTACTTTGAAAATGCTGGGGCTCAATAAAATTGTAGCAGTAATAAATTTAGTTTGCAGTTAATACATCGCAATGGACCTATATCAAACATAACACAAGCCAAGGAATGCCACTTGAAGGACAGTCTCAGATTGTCTCGAAACCTAAAAAGTTTTTTTTTTACATTTTGGAAGGCGTAGTGAGGGTTAGTGATTTTATTTGCTGAACTTTAATTTCACCCTTGTACTATATTAGTCATTAGCACATAAAGTGATATGAAGGCATGTTAAAGAAAATACACAAACATCAAAATAAACACTGCGAACATTTTAATGAAATGTACACTAGTTAAAAATCAACAATGTAGCAAATGTTTTCGCACAATTAAAACATCGTTTATGGAATGAGGTCGGGGAAAAACGAAAAAAAAATTATCAGCTGTCCCCTGACATCGCAAAAAAACAGGGTACAGAAATGAAAATTGTTGTTTTAGGATAATGCCAAAATTGCTTGGATGTGATTTTTTTGGGTGGTGGTGTTTGGTGGGTCATGCATGAATTCTATTGAAATAAATAACTCCCTGAATTTAACCACCACTTTCTTTGACTTCCATCAAAGGAGTTGTTTGGTTTCTGAAAATATCAATGTTGTATGATGCAAAATAAATAACATCTTATAAATACAGACTTTACTATAGACACCACAAACCCATTCCCTTATTTTTTTTCACAAATATTTATAAATTTCACAATTCAAACTAAACCCACATGTTTCTATATTGCCAATTGAATAACTTTGTAACACACACTGTGCTGAATAAATGCCTTTGAAATCAAATGTATAAATATTTGTAAAAATTGGAGCTTGTTGTGTCGGGAGTAAACAATGAAACCAGTCTAATAGCGAACCATTCACCAAACATGAAAAAAAAATATTTGGTTTACAGCTCAGCCTCTTATTCAAGTGGAACAGGGAAGGAAAAATTACATTTCTCCTGGTTTAGAGTACAAGCTCGCTTTCTGAAATGAAACTGTAAAGCTACTCGTGGCCAAATTTGTTGGCCAATTTCTAGTTCGGTCATGTATGGCAAGTCATACTGTACTCTGTAACACTACCAACACCCCAGGGGAAACAGGTGAAATAATAAAAGAATGAAACTGAGGAAAAACCAAGAGCTACAGATCTGCAACTAGATTATTGTCTGTATGTATGCGTCATCTAAAACGATTGATCTGCTAAAGTCAGCTTGTGTAGCCACAGTGTCTTGTCTATAAGTTACATACCAGTGTTTTGTGCATTGTCTGTCAAAATGAACGCCAATTTAAATATTTTCCATGGTAATATTGCATTGTGCATACAGTCAATGTACAGTCAAACCTGTCTATAGCGGCCACCCAAGGGACTTTGAAATTTTGGCCTTTATAGACAGGTGGCCTTTCTATACAGGTTCACTAATTTATTCATGAATATTAATTAGGCACTGAATGTATTAAAACGGATCTCGCAACCCCATTTGACACACTATTACACTACTGTACACAGTATCCAAACACTTTATTACAAATAAAAATGTTGATTTTAAATTGTATTATGTAAACTAAAATCATTTCACAAAAAATCGATCATTGCACAATAATGAGTAGTATGAAAATTATTTGAAGATTTGTACAGTAAAGTTGATGTTCAGCAGCAGTTTGAGTCTCATTTCCTACTAAAGAAATCACTCCGCTTGCTTTGCTTAGCTATTCTGAATTTCTTTATTTCTTTAAATATCTATTGTGTCTGGTAACTGTTCTAATAAATCGGAATGTTTCTGGGCTATAGCAAATTCTTTCAAGGAGAAGGAAGAGGGACAGTTAGCAGTGCTTTATTGATCCCTACAACGTTACGTATACGGAAAGAACACTTATCTATTGTATTCTTCCAGTTACATGTACGTGACAACTTGAAAGTTTCCTCCCAAATCACAATTCCCTAAACATTTCGTTCATTTTTTTTCAAAAATTTTCTCGACCTACCTCACTTACGAAATGGTTGATCCCTAATCAAAACATTACTTTGCGCAATCGAAATCTGTGCGATTTCCATGTTATTGTACTGGTGCAACAATAGGAACATGTGAACTATGCCTGGCGGCTTTGGCCACCCATGGAGGTAATAATGGGCCGGCGAACTGGGGTCAATTTAACATCATTGTTAAAAGCATCTATTGTTACATGTACCGAGGCAGTAGCGACCGAAAAAAAATTGTTGAACGAATTTAGTTTAGACAACGAGACGATACTGCACACACATTCCCTCGCAGTGATCGATACACACTAACGCAGGGCTAACGGAAACGACTCTTCTTTTTGACCCGAGTTATCATAACCCCGGAAGAACAAGAACGCACATGCGCAAGGCTAATTAGCATAATTTATTTGGATGGATAAACAGGCATGGCCGTTGCGTTGATTTTTTTACTTTTTGCTATCAGTTCCAGTTACATGCGTATTTATCGGTAATTATAGGAGTTCAAAGTGAATAAATATCGATACTAAATAACAAGTGAGCTGTTATGTTTTTTTTGTTGGTAATCAATTCGATCGAGGATTTACCGTCAGCATTCCGATTCACCCCAGCCACATGCATAGGCAGTGTAGGAAATTTGTCCAGATTACATACCAGACATCAGGTTTGGTAACTTTCATAAGTTACAAGCCCTGCTAAAATGTTACCAGTCCCGCACATTTTTTCAATTATTTTCGCACACACACACACACAAATAAACACAAGTTGTATACAATATACTATGCACGGTTTATTTTAACAACAAAGTAGCTGTAGAGAACATGTATATTCAGAACATGATATATCAGACGTCTGTGTCACTGTTGCTCTCGGCTAGATCAGAAAAATCTGAACCATAGTCAGAATCTAATCCAGCTACCAAATGAGCATCACCATCACCATCTGTTTCAGCTTCTGCAACTTCCTCCTCATCAAGTGCTTCAGCAGCTCTCTGCTGCTCTACTGCCTGTATAGCACTCAACTTCTTTCTCCTCTGTCCTTCCATAAAACTTGGTTTTTTAAAAAAATTAGTATTTATTGATTTTCAGCCCCCAAGTGACTGTGGGTGGAGCATTCTTTGCGTCGAATATCGATTTGGCTTGTTTATGACCAATTGACATTTCATGGCATGTGAGGGCATCATGTCTTAAATTGGTACAGCCGGTTACAAACGATCCCTTTCCGTACTTACGGAGTTTGTCTGGTATTTTGCGGTTTGATAACGGCCCGTAAATAGCCCAGCAGATACGGCAATACACCGTATGATTACCGGTGTCATCGGTGACTAGCCCTGCGTACAGTGCTGTGTGTACGGGGACGCGTTCGGTTGATAGATGTCCCCACCACAGCCCTGCGTACCTCCATAGACAAAGTCCGGGACTTTGAAAAATATAATTTTTTTAATGAAATAACATGCCCAGGTACCAAAAATGATGATCGATCACCAGATATATCCAGAACTCCCAGTTCGGAGTCCAATTGTGGATGGAATCGGCTACTTTGCCCTAAAAACAAACACATTCTCTTGCGTGAATGAAATTAAAAATGGCGGCGTTTGGTGGATAATTCCTCCGGTATCAACGCGTTTACATTTTGTCCGTCTTTACTAGTCGCTTTTTAAAGACATTTCAAGTTTCAGATAACTTTGTAATGGTTGTTACGGATAACTATCGTCATTTCAACCGATTTCGGCTGGGAAACTACTTATTTTTAACTTGCGCACCAATTACGGTGCGCTCCCCGACTTTGTCTATGGAGGTACGCAGGGCTGTGGTTGGGACATCTATCAACCGAACGCGTCCCCGTAAACACAGCACTGTACGCAGGGCTACATCGGTGACCAGCCATTCTTTGAACTCCGTCTTCCAGCTTGGAACGATTTTGCGAGTACGTTTTGACTGGTCATACTCCTTATTTGCCGCAATTCTATCGATGCTCGACTTCTGTTTCTTTGTTGGAGGGTCTATCCCCAAAAAACGATACATGTTGTACGCGAAATGAAAACTTTGTAAACAAACTACTCAACGATAGAACTGGTCAGGGGTCACCGGAAGTGTCACTGCACCATGGGAGATAGGACCTGACCCGAGGTCACGTACCTATTATTATGTTAATAAGTCAATGGATTCCGTGTTGTGGGTTGAGAATGCGTGTCGGCAAGTCGCGATGTGCGACGGCAATGCAATATTTTCATAGTTTTGGCTGATCACGTTTCTGTTTAAAATGTTTAGAGCACATATAAAGAATGGTAGCTTGTTTTTATTTTAATTTCGGCGGAAGAATGTGGTAACATGTTACCCGACCACCGGACAGGGAAGTTTGAAATTCAACCAGTCCGATACGAAAGTTACCCGTCTCGGGCGTGCGGACGGGCAGGAATTTCCTACACTGGCATAGGGACCGTGACTGTGTCCTGGCGACTCACAACTTTTGCGGGTCGTCATCGTTGTGATTGCTCGATTCATTAATTGAACAAAATTGTAAGTTATTCCAATGGTATACATATTTCAACAAAACATTAATGACAGCATGTTTTTTTATCAAGACAGTTTCAAATTCGTAATTATGTTTTTGGCGTTCCATAGCCATCGGTACGGTGTGCTTGCCGTGGTAAACTGAATTATAAACAAGAATAAAACATAATTGCCGAAGCCATCGGTTGAATGAAAGGTGTGAAAACGTGCTAACTTTGTCCTTTGTGAGCTTATTAGTTGTCTGAGGTGGAAGGCAGTAGTCTGCAAGACATCCGGGAACTATGTCCGTTATATGCAGTTCAACTGTTCACTGCGGCCGCTGAAGCGTGGCCGTTGGCCGCGTTAGGCAGGTGGCCGCTGTAAACAGGGTACTTTACATGTAAAATTTGTAGGGACTGTTCGGTTGTGACCGCTATAGGCAGGTGGCCGCTATATCCAGGTGGCCGTTAACACAGGTTTGACTGTAGTTGGGTTTAGACAGATTTTATTGGATAGCTTTTTTAAAGCAGCGATATGCAAGTGACAACTGAAAGCAATTTTATATTCATATTCACCATTCAGAAATATTGAAAATATTGAAGACAGACATACATGTCTGTCCAGTGACCACATTACCTGTGCTTCGCGAATTAAAACACTCCATGCCTCCGTGTCGTAGGAATGCGATTCTATTCTCTTTTCAGCTTTTTTGACTTTTTCAGGAATATAATTCTGGATGGACAGAAATAAATAAAAGATAGTACAGACTATTATGTAATAAACGTGTAAGTACTCCCCCTTATTTTGTTAAATGAGTTCTGAGCCGAGTGACAAATTTGGGAGGTTGGGTCACATCCGGGGGTCACATCTTCGACGTCGACGATATTGTCACAACAAACATAGTTGGTGAGATGAAAACATAACAGAAATGATTATAATAACACAACTATTGGCGGTATGACTATGTAAATTGGTCCCTGGATAGCTGCAGAAAGGGCGTAAATTGATTTATTTACTTATGTACGGCCATGTTGTTATTTTTAGACGCGACCTCTTTCGTCACGTGCTAAACAAAACATGTAAAATACGAACAGAAATCGGTTGTACTCACCTCGAGATCCACGTCTGCGTCTTTCTTGGACATCTTAGCGTTTGAAAGAAAACAAATCAAAGCATCTACACACAAAATATTGTAATTTAGTTGTTTATTTTAAAAAGTCGAACCCAACAAAACAACGCACACAGTACAAGAAGCCTCCAATATGGCGGGTGTAAGAGTTCCCGGATGCATAGTATAGAGGGCGTTTTTACAAAACAGGTTTTTTCAATAATCTGACGAATTGTTTAAAAAATAATAAAGACAACACGAAAATATATCATAAACTACTCTCGAGGACAGTTATCATAAGTTATAGAAGTAAAACATGTTACGGTATCATTCAAGATCAAATCGGCGTTGATTTGACAATCTTTTAGAAGAAATCAAGTCAGAAAAACCTTCAAATTAGAAAATTTCCTTACAAAGCCAAAATATAGAAAATAATTACTAAATTAAAAAATGTATGCTCACAAACTACCAGCACACAGTAACTTTACTGCGAATGAAAAAACAACCCAACCTACAGGTTTGCAATATAGCTCACTTTTTGCTAACAAAATAGCAAATATTGATAGTTCAAACGTAACATTTTTTTTGGTAAGCTGATATCATTATTGCTACTTTGTTAGCAAAACAGTGAGCTATATTGCAATCCTGTGAGTTGGGTTGTTTTTTCGTTCAAAGTAAAAATATGTTATGTGTAATATCGTTGATAAATTATGCTGCTCGTTTAATTGCACTAACAAGTACACTGGAAGAACTGATAATAATTTTAATTCCGAGATTAATATAATCAGCATGCAGACAAAAAGTAAATAAAATAGATTTCCCAGACCAGTTTTAATATCTTTCAGATTGATTCAACATTATACTGTCGTAATTGTAATTTACGAATCATTAAAGTTGTTATTTTATTGTAGGGTCGATCAGTGGGTGTAAATAAAAAGTTGATCACGACGCTAACTCAGGAAATGACTCAGGAAATGACTGTACGGAAAATGCAACCCGACAAATAATTTCTTTTTTTGTGCGGGTACTCGAGGGTTTACCTCCCTCTGGAGCGTTTTTGAAATTTTAGGTGTAAGTATGGTTCCTATTATACAGGCTATTCTCACAGTCGGAGCTACATAACGATCCCCCAAACGTTGCCAGGACCAATCACAAACTGGAGAAGACAATGAATTTTCGGATTAACACCTCTGTTTTCCCCCACCCTAACCAACTTTCCCCCACGCTAAGGAAAAAATCTTTTGTCTTCTACTGATTTCCTGTTCCGGTCCGTCTGTGAGAATAGTGTTTTATATTGTTATTTGATACTGACTTATCGTAGACAATACACAGTGTTCTTGTAGCACAAAACTATAAGTATCCATTCGATGAAACAATGACATCACGTCTGCACTGGTTATTTGGTATGTACAATAAATCATATATATTTATTAGACACAACACTGTCCCCAGAGAGATCAACAGTAAAGTTACATGACGGGAACAAAACAGAAATGAACACATAATTTAAAATATAATATAATGATTTTGCTGCCTTGTGTGAAATTTGCATTTAATAAATATGGCTTTTTTAGTAATTATGTCATTTTCGTTCATTATCAAAATAAATTAGTTTTTTTTTGTCTTGATTCGTAATGCCAGGGATGGATTTTGAAGCAGCTTCATATAGCCGTTTTCTTTGTTGTTTATAATATAAACGAACAAGATAGGATGAAATGGAATACATCTTCTGTTTCCTCTTTATCACATAGCTCCATGATTTTACATAATAAACCAATGAACATTTTCATACGATTTATGATCTTTCTCAAACATAATGAGTAGGCTTCTAGGTTAATTTATTCCCTTTTTTCTAATGTCTTCTAGCTTTAAAGCGGGGGTCATCACCTGCGCATGCGTCAGATGGCCATAACGTGTCGTTGTTTACAAACAAACGACTACCCATGAGCATATGTGTTTCAGCGTGTGTGTTATCGTCGCATGGGATTCAA
Organism: Saccoglossus kowalevskii; assembly: GCF_978046115.1. Taxonomy (NCBI): domain Eukaryota; kingdom Metazoa; phylum Hemichordata; class Enteropneusta; family Harrimaniidae; genus Saccoglossus; species Saccoglossus kowalevskii. The sequence goes on along the minus strand of NC_140652.1, from coordinate 8,556,092 downwards.
TTCCCGTGCGTGCGCACTCGTTTTATACACAAGTTTTACTATTGCCCAGCGCTTGAATGGAAATTTATTTTGCTACTGCAATCTGAAAATACACACACAATACAAAATCTTGCAAAATACGTATTCTACACTTTACAAAAACGTCATAGTTTGTTGGAAGGAAATTTAACTGAAATATAAATTTAATTTGGTATTCATAGGTGAAGTATAAGTTTGTAATATTCAGACAAGCAGTAGCAGTGATTATTCTTGTCAAACGATTCATTTATTTATTTGTGTTACATTTAAGTGTGTACATTATGGCCTATGGCCAATGGTACTGAATAAACATATATATAGCGTGCGCAAGTGACAACCCTTCCGCTTTAAATTAGTATGCTCCAAGAAGAATTCAGATGGCGATATTGATGGTCCCATTGTTCTACGCCTTTTATAAGTGTCTAACTGAACAATGACATGCAATAAGCAGCCTTTGTGACCTTTGCAGAATATTGTCTTTTTCCCGCTAAGGGGTCGACAACTTCGCGCGGGGTGGTCAGAATATTTGCTGTAAAAATGCAAGCTAGACACAGAGAGAAAAAGTCACGGAATTTGTCACAGGGAACAAATATTGTCACATTCAAAAAACGTATAGATAACAGACCGCGGGTAAAAATGTACTGGTCTTACTCGTTCAGCCACACCCTATTATTTCAAATGGGTGACCCGTAAGCACAGTCTGGATATATGTGGGTCCATAGAAAACTCGCATTCCAACAAACTGCCAAAATTTGTGCATACTAGTATATGATCGAAATTTACAACCATGCAGGAAGTACTGTATACTAGTATTTTTTTCAGTGTGGTAGAGGAGTACGAATTCACAGTTGGGACATTATACACTTTAAGTTAACTAATTAGTTTTATTAGCTACAACTGCTGTTGTTGATACTATGAACATAGGTGAAATACAATGGCTTACATGAAAGGTGTTAAGTGTTACGGTAGTTCTCTATTTGGAGGATGTGGTGGCCCTGAAAAGGGCCGTTTGGTTTGCGTACGCTAGGCATACATTTTACTTGGAGCTGGTGTACTTGGTGACGGCTTTTGTGCCTTCACTGACAGCGTGCTTGGCAAGCTCACCGGGCAACAAGAGACGGACGGCTGTCTGGATCTCTCTGCTGGTGATGGTTCTACGCTTGTTGTAGTGAGCCAAACGAGAAGCTTCTGATGCGATACGCTCGAAGATATCGTTGACGAAGCTGTTCATGATTGACATGGCTTTGGATGATACACCGGTGTCAGGGTGAACTTGCTTCAACACCTTGTAGATGTAGATACCGTAGGATTCTTTCCTTCCCCTCTTTCTCTTCTTCTTGTCACCGCTACGAGGGGCGGCCTTGGCCTTACCGCCTTTCTTCACTGCTTTACCACTAGCTTTGGGAGGCATATTGAACGTTAGAAATAATGTTCTTAATGATAGCAACGTACAAAGGTTCCACTATAAATAGTGAACGACATGCAAATGAAGGATTCGACAAGCAAGGCGGGAAACGCAGCGAACGCAAGAGAAAACACGACTTTAAATACTAGTACATGTGTATACATATACATAGGTCATGTATTATTTACCCCGCCCTTTACTTTAACAAGGTCACCCAATACTGTATTCTGATTGGTTGAAGTAGTACATGGTCAGAATCCGAGCGGGAAGTATAAATACTGGGGACTATGCAACCGAATACTCATAGCTTTTTTATCAAGCTAAGCTGACACTATTATACCAATATGTCTGGTCGTGGTAAAGGAGGCAAAGCAAAGGGAAAGTCCAAGACTCGTTCCAACCGCGCTGGTCTACAGTTCCCAGTTGGTCGTGTACACCGTTTCCTGAGAAAGGGTAACTATGCCGAGCGCGTCGGTGCCGGGGCTCCAGTCTATTTGGCAGCTGTACTCGAATATTTAGCCGCTGAAATCCTCGAGTTGGCCGGTAATGCCGCCCGTGACAACAAGAAGTCGAGAATCATCCCCCGTCACTTGCAGTTGGCTGTTCGCAACGACGAAGAATTAAACAAATTGATGTCCGGTGTAACCATCGCACAAGGTGGCGTACTGCCTAACATCCAGGCCGTACTTCTGCCAAAGAAAACCCAAGCCAAATCCAAGTAAATCGTATGCTTTAGCGTACATTAACCAAACGGCCCTTTTCAGGGCCACCACATCCTCCAAAAAGAGAACTACCGTACAATGTTTGCTATACGTGTCTCTGTAAACTCCGTGTTAAATCATGTCTGTCCCCACTATTTTTTTGAGCAGGCTGAGGGGTAGGGTAAGTCACCCCACACCCCAGGATAAATCCTCATTTGTTCATGACATTTTGCCACTTCTGTCACCATATTACTGATCTGTTTTTTAAAACGTTTATTTAATACATCCCAACTTTTTTATAAAGATAATTTAATAAATATTTCAAATATCCCACACATATGCAATTCCACAACCGCCAATGTGTCATGCCATCAGCACACGTTTCCAGGTAAATTCGAAATGAATCAGATGTGGCCAACGACTTGCTAAAAAGTGATATTCTAACTTCGAATTAATCATTAAACCCGAATTAAAATGTTTATATTTGTGTTCTAGAGCTATAATGAGAACTATATACTTATATTGTACCGCTGTTGTTCATAATTAATAACAAAATTTGACTTTACGCGAAATGTTCAAAGCTGTAGCACGAAAAGACAGATTTGTTTTACTGTGTAAATGTACGTTTTTTATTCGGGACATAACAAACTCGCTTTCTCGTTTTTATCATTATGTATGTGAATTTGGTAAAGCAAGCCAAGGGAAACCATCAACTTTTGTAAACACACACACAGAGAAAACTAGCCATGCTATGAGTAAGCTTATGAAATACACCATGGAGGTAAAACCTCCAAGAATACACGTAGACATACTTTCATACATTCACTCTGTATGTGGCTTTTTTCATTGAAATGCTATAGGAAGTGTATAAATGGGTAAAGTTGGATTACCCCGTGGACACTTTTAATAAACAAAAGACTGTACACAAGCATAGAATCAACGACACACTACAGTAACGGCAGTTCTCTTTTTGGAGGATGTGGTGGCCCTGAAAAGGGCCGTTTGGTTTGGTTTGTGTTTAGCAAGTCTAACCACCAAATCCGTACAGAGTACGGCCTTGGCGTTTCAATGCATAGACAACATCCATAGCGGTGACGGTCTTTCTCTTGGCGTGCTCGGTGTAGGTGACGGCATCACGGATGACATTCTCCAAAAAAACCTTCAATACACCACGGGTTTCTTCGTAGATGAGACCAGAGATACGCTTTACACCACCACGACGTGCAAGACGACGGATAGCTGGCTTGGTGATACCTTGGATATTATCACGAAGAACTTTACGATGACGCTTGGCGCCTCCTTTTCCTAGACCTTTTCCTCCTTTACCACGGCCAGACATGTTTGATGAGTACAGGAATATAGTCAACTGATGATTATGTGCAATGCGTCCCGTACTTTATACACCAATTGCGAACGTGAAAGAAGTCACGATATATGGCCTTGAAATTTTACCGCCTTTTTTCGGCCTCGCTACTGATTGGATAGGTTTTCGGGCGTCTCGTCCAATAGAATCATTCACAATCGGTCAATACACTTTTATAAATCAACCAGATTCCCCGTTTTCTCACTTTGGATATATACTGTCCTTTATACCCCCTCGTCAAACTTATAAATAATAATGCGTTACTATGGAGGTACAAATGTTAAAATTGTGTTCCTTCGTTCGTATCGTTATAAATGAAACCATTTCCATCTAAAAAAGAGCCAATTGATCCGATGAGTGATGAAAAACTTTGGTGCCCTGCTTTGGCGAGTCTAGATAGTCTATAGTCATGGGACTATAACCTTCCTGCCTCCGCCATGCATATACCCCTCCAATACCGTGTTCTACTTGCTTCCAAGAAAACACTGTAAATACAATAACAAAAAGAGTTTCACGCCGGAGATTCATCCGAATCTGTATTTCAAGAAATTGTCGAGCTTGAGTACATTTTCGGATTCAGCTGCCACAATTTTAACCAATAACAATTCGTTAATTTTGACCAATCAGAAACAACGCTAATGGACCAATCTTAGAACGTCAATAATCCGGTCCTGACCAATCACAATGGTTCTTCTGTGGTATAAATATTGTGGCGCCATTTGTCGAATCCATATCACTTCATTCTTGATCGAGAAGAAGGTCTCAACATGGCACGTACAAAGCAAACTGCACGTAAATCTACTGGTGGCAAGGCTCCACGCAAACAGTTGGCAACTAAAGCCGCACGTAAGAGCGCACCAGCCACCGGAGGAGTGAAGAAACCTCATCGTTACAGGCCAGGTACCGTAGCTCTCCGTGAAATCCGTCGTTACCAAAAGAGCACCGAACTTCTAATCCGTAAACTTCCATTCCAGCGTTTAGTGCGTGAAATCGCCCAAGACTTCAAGACCGACCTTCGATTCCAGAGCTCTGCTGTCATGGCTCTACAAGAAGCCAGCGAAGCCTACCTTGTCGGGCTTTTCGAGGACACGAACTTGTGCGCCATCCACGCCAAGCGTGTCACAATCATGCCGAAGGACATCCAACTTGCCCGCCGTATCCGTGGCGAGCGTGCTTAAATAGACAGCCAAGCACACACAAACCAAATGGCCCTTTTCAGGGCCACCACATCCTCCAAAAAGAGAACTACCGTCATTAATAAGTGTCATAACATCATGTGTGTTTTATTGTGTTGATCAATGTGTGTGTGTATGTACGAGAACGCGTTTGCTTGATAGATGCCCCGACCACAGCCCTTGCGTACCTGCGACTGAAAAGCGCAAGTTAAGAATAAGTTACAATTTCCCAGCCGAAATTGGTTGAAGTGACGTAACGGCCATTGACAAAAAAACATGAAACTAGCCAAACTACCCCAAAATATGAGCCAAATAACTTAAAACTAGCCAAACGGGCCATTGACAAAAACGAGCCAAAATTAGCCACAAAATCAAAAAAAGATACTTCGAAATGGCAATTGGGGGCGCTGTCCCCAAACGATACAATAAGATTTAAATAATAAATTAATAAAAACCTCTTGATAATATGAGCAAGTAAATGCTAAATAATTATGAGACAATAATCTAATACAAAATAATTTTAAGTAATAAATCAATCTTAACAGAATAAACACTATACTAGATAATTATTAAGAAGTAACTAGTAAATTAAATAAGGCATCGCAATACATAAATAAAGTCAGAACCTACTACAAAAGGCGTCAAAACAACTGTCAATACTGTAAAATTACAGGCGCCATTTATTATGTTGCTCTGTATCGCCCGGCCTGTATCTTAAAGATGGAGGGGTATTACAACGCGTTTTTCACATTTTGAAAGGACAGTATCATGCGTTGTGAAATTGCGTTGTAACTTGTGATAAGGGTGATCAGTAAATTTTGCTGGGGGTGAATTTTTAAAGTGCCTGTGAAATGGCTGCTATTTTCACGCCAGAAATTATCCATTTATACATAAATATTATTATTTTTTATGTTTCTAAGCACAAGTATTTTTGTTTAAGTGAAAAAATATGTTTTAACTTAGTCTATGGAAACTTTATTTTTGTTTATTATAAAACGAGGCTCCTCATTAGCTTCTCATTTGCATACAGAAATTCCCCTTGTGACGTCAGAAAGGGAAGTCGCTGGGCAGCTTGCATTGCCGATACGTTTAAATAAGGCAAATTTCTTGTGCTGTTTTCTCGTCTTTGACTAAATTGCCACTTATGTACTTGTTCGTCGAGGAAGAATGGACCATAATGAACACATAGTATCAAGTTTGTTGCATGGGGTTGAGTCAGATGCGAAATATGTCCGGTCTGGTGTAGCTAGTCACCGTGACTGTCACCGTCACCGGAGCACGTTTGTACACTGTTGCTGGACTCCGGCATTGGACAAAATCAAATTTGACGGCTGAATCGTCTTGTTATTTAGCAGGTTACTAGACACTATTGATTTATAAAATAGAGAAATATTTTTTTAAAAACGACAAAACACAGTTACTATATAAATGACTGCCGCATTGTAAAGGTTGAACGCGTGAGTCATGAAGGGGACAAGTGCGTGAATGGCGGCGTTTAATTGGATAACAAAAATAATTGAGAGCGACTCACATACAGACAAATTCAGAGTGGATTTAGCGTGATTTTAATGATTATGACATCATATTAAAAAAATACATTGACAGCTCAAGCCCGGATTCTTATTCCGTAAATTATTACGCCGATCAAGCTGCAAGTAAAGGCAACAAAGGTGTGAATTCGACATTCAACACCAATAACCGAACAATTCAGACACTTTTTAGCTGCAGTTTTGTAGCTCGCTTGGTTTCGCTGTCGGTTATTTTGTTCGTCGTGATGTTAACGCGAAACCAAGCGAGCTACAGAACTGCAGCTAGACACTTTTAGCCTGCGAAAATGAAAACAGCCTAAGGGCTGCGTAATTTCCTGTTTGTCTGACGCTTCGTTTTCGTGTCATTATCAAAATTACTGCTACCTTTTTACATATCACGGGTGGTCTCTATAAAGCGATAATCAGGATCGCAAAAAAAAATCAAATCAATTGAAACACATACCCGAAGTCTCTCCCCCTTCTGAAATCCGTCTCACTGATCATGGGCTGGTCCGAAATCTATTTTTTCGAAAACGTTTTGTATTGTCGGCGTTTCTCGTTAAAACCTAGTTGTTTTGTCATAGACAAGGACAGTTTTTCAAAAAAAAAAAAAAAAAGAATCTGAGGTGCAGAAGTGGACACTGCATATGACGCTGTTAGGAGGAAGTCCACCCCAACCTTTTCTCGTTATTTTCACGGCTTTCGTCCACTTACACTACGACTATACGCATTACTGCAACCGCCCACAACACAACGTTTAACCATCATAAAAGTTTGTTGTGAAAACAACTTCTAAAAATTCGCTCTCTCAAAAATAAAAATAAAATAAAATAGACAAAAGAAACGCCGATTAAAAAATGTATATCGTTTAAAAGTACAGTTGTACGTTGAATGACACAGTGATATAAAAGTACGGCCCAGGGGTATGGCTTCCTCTCATATTTTTGCATTTGGTGGCGCCCTTTCGGCGAGAGTCGGAAATCCGGAAACAGTCGACCGTTTCAGGATAGGTGGGCGTGGCTACAGCACGGGAAATATCTCAAATTTACTTGGATACGAGTAATCATATTCAGCAAAAAAATCAATAATTGCCCATTTCAGTGGGGCACAGATCTAAAATGGGAAGCGTGTGGGTGGGCATTGCACAGGCACTTTAAGCAACGAATTTGAGGGGATTGTTGTATTCAGATCGCAAAACGGACTCACCCATTAGATTGTCTGAATCTCTGTGAATGACGCTGACATTATAGAAAAAATATAGAGTTGAACAATAAAAATGTTGGAATGTAAAAAAGGCAATTACTCTGTTCTTAAGTTTTGAGCTGGATTTTTTACTACGGTGCAGCTGTAATATTGTATTCGCTCTATTATAGGAGTAAGTTATTTTTTTAAACGTTTGTTTTATAAAATTTTCTCTGTATATTGTTTGACAAAACCTACTCACGAGTTTTTAAGGTAGAAGCCTACTCATAAATAAAAAGACCCAGAATTTATTCATTTTGCAATAAATTGTACTTCAAGCCAATCTAAGAATATTGACCTAAAAAAAAAATGGGGGTCACTAGCCTTTTTTTTTCGAGAAATTGATGGTTCTATTTTTTAGTGGAAAGTCGTCATTTTGACACTATTATAACACTTTTACCACAGGTTCCTATGAGATATTAAGCAATATTTCAAAATCTAGCCTGGCGACATAGGCTGAAGAAATCATATATTGTTAATGATGGAGTACTTTTTGTTGTTCTGAATTATTTAACAAATCTGGGTTTTAAAAGTGTCAAAAAATGCATTTTTTTGTGTTCTGGAATTGTTCTAAAATAGCAATTTTCAAGAAATATTAGAACACATTTATCAAAAAGCATAACTGTACTGTAACACACAAAATAATGTCATTTTATTGTACCATGGAACATTAGCTTCATGATTGTACATAATAAACTAATGAACATTGTCATGCGATTTATGACCAATTTTGTCAAAAATTATGACCAGTATAGGCTTCTACCTTTTAATGAAAAATCCCCGATAGAATAAATATCACCGCGCGCATCGCGCATGATTGTTAAACATCTAAACGCTAAAAAGGGTAAAGAGAATACCCGTGTTTATATTAATATAATCCAGAACACTCAAAGGGATAAAAGGTGTTTAAATATTATCGATCCGTCATTATGAGATGACCGCGATTGGTCATATGTTACATTAGCCCCGCAATCATCCGCCCATGCGACATGATACATTGAGTGATATGATGCCAAGTATGTCAACAGATGCCAACTCAATACAATGCACAAACTATTTACCATTATGCCCGCGGCAGACTCCGTACTCAATTGCAAATGTAAAACGGTATAGATATTTATCTGAAGCAGATGACTTATGAGTTCGCCTGGCGTCTGCTAAAAGATGAGATGTGTTAAAATGTGTGTTACTCTTTCACCAAGTATCGCTCTCGGTAAATGATTTGGAACATGGTTCCGGTGGTAGGTGTGACGTCACAAATAATACAATAACATCCATTATTGTTAAGGTAAGGCACCTTTAATGTGTCTGTTGGTAACTTTATCCACATTGCATTATATAGTTATATAATATATTTGGGACAATATAATACAGGAAAGGTTACACCATACATATACTTTGTGCCTCAGTAAAATGTTTTAATTATGTTGGATATGGCCAGAAACGGGCCCACTATGCTCCTTCACATAACGTTTACAGCTAGTGTTTATCGGAGTTAAAGGGAATGTTGGCATAAAACATCTTTTACACGTGGCGGGGTATCCTAGATTTCATGATGTAAATTACAGTTTTTGGAAGAATGAGCTATGTTATGAGCGTTGCTTGTTGAATTATGACGTATCATTCATGTGAGAACGGTTTTTGGCTGCGTTGACTCCCTTCCGCCGAAAGACAGCCTGACTGTATCCACGGAAGTTCTTTCTAAACATAAAAGTAGGCTTTTTTTTTAGCCGTTCATTTCAAAATCCTATTTTTAAAAACCAAATGTCACTAATACAGGTAAAGCTCTGAAAATCACAGCTAAACTCTAAACCTAAATTGCTTACTGCTAATTAATTCATTGAAATTACGCATTGTGTCAACACAGGTGGCGCTATTCAGCACAGCGATCTGCGTGTCAATGGAAATTACGCCAAAAACCAAATACTAGTAGTTTTCGGGAAACTTAGGTTAGCCATGGACCAATTTATTATTTGTTGATGTATTATAATTGTGTATTAGTGTCTTTATCATTTTATTATTTAATTATTTGCATATGTAATTATTTACTTGAGTCATGGGCGGACATCCGGGCATTTTCACCGCCTGGCAACCCGCGGCGGTGAAAACAAAGGTCAAAAACTCGCAGAAAACGGTACTTTTGGATGATTGTTGAGACTCCTCTGAACAGTGTAACAAGATTAGCCCTACGTGTGTAACATATATAAATTTGGTTGTTCGGGATTACTTCAAAGTTGAGTTTGTGTTGTTTTCTCGAATTTTCACCGGCTCGACCAGCGTTCCACAGCAGCGCGCACAGAGCCCCCGAGGATACCTTGTGTTGACTCTGGGACATCGCCAAATTAGCGAGATGGGAACAGCACCCCCAACTGCCAGTGCAAAGAATCCTTTCAAAAATGGCTGATCGCTCACCCTTTTTGATTTTGTGCCTAATTTTGGGTCGTTTGTCACTTTTTTGGCTTGTTTTTGGGGGCCATTGACAAAACATGGAACGTCCTAAAACAGGCAAAACGACCCAAAACGAGCCAAAATAGCCTAAAACGAGCCCAAAACTAGTCATTGTGTCGTTTGGGGACAGCGTCCCCAACTGCCAGTTCGAAATATCCTTTCAAAACGGTTAATCGTTCACCTTTTTTGATTTTGTGGCTAATTTTGGTTCGTTTTAGGATAGTTTGGCTCGTTTTGGTTCGTTTGGCTTGTTTTGGGTCGTTCCATGTTTTGTCAATGGCCATCCGTACCAAGCATTACAAAATTATCTGTAACTGAAATGTCTTTAAAAAAATGACGAGTAAAGACGGACAAAATGTAAACGCGTAGGTACAGAGCAATCATCCATCATCCATTTTTAATTTAATTCACGCGATGTAGCCGATTTCATGATCCACAATTGGACTCCGAACTGGGAGTGCTGGATATATGTGTTAATCTATTATCGTTTTTGGTACCGAGGCACTCTATTCCATTAGAAAAGTTGTATTTTTCATCATCCCGGCCTTTGTCTATTGAGATACGCAGGGTGTTGTGCCGTGGGAACATCTATCAACCGAACGCGTCCCCGTACACAGGTACGATCTATGCACAAGGTTAAGCATTTTTTTTAATCTAGATAAATTGTACTGCGCTCTCGGCGCACCAAAGGAATTTTCTTCTTTTTTATGTTTATAAAATTCACAATTGAAACGAAGTTTTTATTGGCAGCTTGAATAACATTGTAATATTTCAAATGACGTCATTGCGTATAGGATGGCAATACCGCCAAAATGAAACCCAGGTTCGTGGGCGCTTATATTCAAACCTGTATTTCACAGTGAGAATGGAATTTGACTACCTACATGTATTGTTGTACATTTTAGTTAGCACTTGGAGAATTGTGTGAGAATGTTTTTTTTTTACTCAAACTAGTTAAGTGTATGTCTGTTTCTCTCGAAAATATGCTTTTTTTGAGTTTCCTCCACTCAAAACAGACGTATGGTAAATATACTGAATATACTAAATATACTGATGTTACTGAAGTCTATGGTTGTAAATTGGGAATCAGACCGTGCCCGGACTGTACAATGCGAGCCTTTGTTTTCTTGAAATGGGATTCAAAAGTGAAAACTTTTGAAATTTTTAAATAAATTACCGTTTGTTTTTATTATATTCATGGAGGTATAAACATAAATAAACCTCCAAGATTTCTGTCGTTTTAATTTCATCAAATACTAGTAATGCAATACGTACAGTTATTGGTATATAATCTTCTGTTGAAATGAAATGTTCCATCGATCCGGCGTCTGTCAGACAATGGGCAAATTTGCATAAAAGTAATTTCTTGTCTTTCTACGTCTGGACTTATTTGAAACGATTATTTTTGTTCATGTTCGCTTGGATAATACTCGTATATTTGACATCCCAAACGACGAAAATAATCATACTGCGACGGATATTTTTTGGGGAAATGCAACAAAGTTTCGGAAACCACCCGGTAAAATGGCGTCATATATTTACTGAGTAAATAGGGGGGGGGGGGGGCAACGATTTAATCTTATCACAAAAATAAACACAAAGTCGAATACGTGCTTATGGGATTAAGTCCTTCGTCCTATCGCGTCCGTTGAAAGTAAAAACAGCTGTAAGTTGCTGCAGCTGCACCGAAATGAGATATCTAAATTACGAATATATTACATTAAAGACGTCGATTCGTTTAATTTTCTTGAACGGTATTGCTGCTTCGTCCAAAGCGTCACGATGATCAGAGCCCGAATCGGAGTCAGAACTAAAAAAAACATCTTGGTCGTAATAAGAACCAGCATGCAGCATAAGATAATTTTAGGTCGAACTGTATTCATACTTTTTTTTGACGGACTAGGTTTTCTAGTTTTACGAGAATCTTGCGATATAAACGTGTTAGCACAGGCGGTAGCCATGTTGTTGATGTTATGACTGAGTGGAGCATGCACGGAACTTATCAGCGAGAAGGAGGCAGTGATTTGCATAATCGTCTGTCAATCCATTTCAATCAATCCCGTCATTAACTTCGCAGAAAAACAATGACACGCGGAGCTGTTTATCGTTGCGTTTTTATTAATATTTAGCACTTTTCTATGTACATAATTAACTATTTTGTTTTACTAGCGTGAGGACAACTTTGCAACATTTGAACTTGAAATTATGCAAAAAAAAAAAATATATGTCCAAAAATATATAAAAGGACAAATGGCCGCCAGTTTTCAGTATGAAACCAAGGGTGAAACATCGCTTCGGGGTGCTCCACAAAATCACAATTTTAGAAAGCAGAAATGTGAATTTGTACGTTCACTCTTTATATTTGTACGGCCGATTTGCTTGCATTACCGGACATAAGTTGGGAAAAGCTAACTCCGTTAACTGGATTATCCGGTAGCAGAGGCGCGTTGTAATTGCCACTGTGAAATTTCGCTTGGTTTACAAGGTTCACGATAGAAGAAACAGTGGTTTAAAAAAATGCTGCTCAGTATCACCACGCAATATATTTACGTAATTTCCAGAAATAATGAAATTTCTCACGGTACATCGTATTCTCGGGGCGGACATCCGGGCATTTTCACCGCTTGGCAACCATCACGGTGAAAACAAAGGTCGAAAACTCAGGATTGTTCAGGACTACTTCAAGGTTGAGTTCCTGTTGTTTTTTCGAATTTAGCTATTTTCTCCGGCTCCTTTTCCGGCGTTCCACAGCTCCGCCCCGAACTTGAAGATAAGAAGTACATTTGTAATTACTGTTTTGTTGTCACTAGATGGCGCTATATCAGGCTGAAGAAATCAGTCAAATTGTTTGTTTAATCACAGTCCCTCTATCTGTAATTGTCTATCAATGAAGATTGTGTTATATTCTAGAAGACAAACTACACAGTCAAATATTGTTACCCATATACGTCACTTTGACGTCACAGAAGCGTTTTGTTCATGCCAAATGTTTTTACCCACAACGATTTCACACAACATTTGCAATACAGTTTGCTATTGCATGCATTCTCAGAAAATGGTCATGAACAGTGAGTAATTATATATTCATCAATCCATGGAGGTAAACAAGGCGTCCATGATAAAATCTGTCACTTATTTTAACTTTTTCAACTTACATTAGATTGCACATTACAAATACTATTCACACATGTTGTTATCAGGTTTGACTCTTTACAAATGAGTTGTGCCCTAAACAAATCACACTTTATCGCAACTCAGTATAAAACAAAGGACTCCAAACAAAGAAGTTCGCTGATTTTGTTCTAAACATTTTGGATTTCGGTATTTCCATGATGTATGCTTGGGTGAAAAAGATGTATACAGTTGTAATAATGTTATTACGAGAATACCTCAAAGTATGCACTCAGACAGTACGCCATCGAATCGACCTCCACTGTGCGTCGGTCGATACTCCCGCTGTACCGTCTTCGTGCATACTTTGAGGTATCCACGTAATAACCTCATAATATAATTGATTTCATTTGCATATGTTGCAACTAACATGATTTATGAATGCTCTTATGCTCGCGTCTACGTTGTTGCAGTTTAAAAGTCCTCGGAGTGTTTTAGTGAACTATGGCCTGTTTTTGGAGACAGCGATTTTTCCACAACTTTGCTAGACTGGTATGTAGAATGTAAACTCAGTACCGTAATATGGCATAATGCAAGTTACGGCCACTAGTGGTGAAAACGCAGGGTATAAGCTGGTATTTATAAAGTAACGTTTCCTGAGTATTGTTACAGTCTGTCTCCTGTGTTGTTTTGCCAAGGGATTTGGCACTACTAGGAAAACAATAAAAAAAGTAATAAAAAGGTCTGATAAAGAAAAGTGCATTACACTTAACATATCACGTGATATCACTTGTCGTCATTGTTGTTCACATAGGGGCAGCACATTACAGATTCAGCTTTGCTCAGAATTCAAGAATTCGTCGATTTTATTTCGGAAAAGGTAAGAATTACAGCTTGCTTATTCAGCTGATTTATTTTAAAATGTTCTCGACAGTCTAGTATGGCCATATAGTAAACTTATAGTTACGAAATTTTAATTGAAAGTTGTGGTATGTGGCTGTACGGACGAATGACGTATTATGCGATTACCCGCGTAAAATGGCTAACAGGAACGCCTCCCACATATTTAGTGTTTAGATTATTATATATGAAAATCTCAATAATAGTTTCGATCTGCGATAATATCTGAACTGTGAGATTTTATTAAACTCACAAATAATGTATTCAAAACTCTTAATCTGACACTATAACTGCGTATGTCCGTATTTAACTGGACCAGATTCTAAAAATCCATTAGATTTAACCTGTACTTAGCGTTTCTTAGCCCATGCTATGCGTTCGCGCACGTTTTCTTTGCACAGAAAAAAACATGCCTCACTAAATTGCGTGTATTGAATGGCTTCCTAACATTTGTATTAACTGTTTAGCTAATGATTCCTTGCGCCATGTACTAGTATTTCAGTAGCCGTTAAACGGTGGGTGTGAGACAAACGGTGCCAAAGAGTTGTCAACCCCTGTCGATATCATCAACATAAAACTCCGATTGTCTCGTTAATTATTAAGTTACAAACGCTTTCGGTGACTAGACTAAAGATGTAAACTCGTTTGTCGGCCAGAACTTTGATAAGGTCTTATAAAACTCAATACAATGATATGCAATCATTACTCTCGCTCTTGTTCCAGTACATATAGCAGATTTCTACTTTTGACGAAACGATATACCATTTGTCAATATGTTATTGTGTTGTCGTGTTGTTTTTCAATGAAGGAAGTAAATACTATAAATAAACCCATATATGTAGCAGTGTTATTTATTCATTCACGATGCGGAAATATTGCCTTTTTACGAGGCTCTTCGGTAAGTGGTGACTTTTCGACGAGTCACATTATTGCTTGGATTCCGACACCCACAACTTAGATATGGGTTACTGTACTTAGAAACTGGTATTCATCAGTCACCACTTTAACGCACCGCACCACAATAAGTTTCAAAAAACAATCCAACAAGCCTGTTCATTTTTTAACTTCGAGAAAGAAAAAAAAACTCAATCCCATGTCATACAAATATATTGTATTTCAGTGTATTGTTAATCAGAATAGATTGGCCTTCCTATCGGAAATAAGTTCTTAGACATAATATGCATGTGTAATGTACTTCTAACAAAATAACAATAATACATTTTTTTATTACAGACCATCATATCAAAATGAGTTGGCAAATCACTCTCTTCATATATGTGGTGCCTATATTGCTGATGAATTCTGGTACACTGAAAGGATGTCCATCTGTATGCAGTTGTGAAGACAGTGATGGAGAGATGCATGTCGATTGCAGTCACGGTGGTCTGTCTGAAATTCCTTCAAATATTCCATCTGATACTACGAGATTAGTATTGGAATATAATGATTTAACAACAATTCCGGAACATGCTTTTATCGAATTGTATGGGCTGGGGTACATAAACCTCGGATGGAACGGAATTACCGAGATTTCACCAAGTGCTTTTGCTGGCGTAACCAGCTTAACAGAACTTATACTACATAGTAACGAATTAACATCGTTACCGGAAACTGTTTTTAAAGAGTTACCAAACCTAAAGCAACTTAATATATCCCACAACTCATTGACATCTTTACCAAGTGAAATATTTCACAACTTGACTGATTTAACAGAACTTGACTTGTCCTATAACAATATCCAATCACTGAATACATCATTATTCAATGGGTTATACAATCTACTTGTGTTACGCCTCTACGACAATGAAATAACATTATTACCATCAACGATATTCCATTCATTGACAAAACTAACATATCTGAATGTTCATAGTAATGAACTGACATCTTTATCTGCTACTCAATTCATTACATTGACACATTTAAAATTACTCGACCTTTCCAATAATAAATTCACTTCTTTACCACATGATATATTTCAACCATTGACTGAATTGTTGTGGGTATTTCTTATGTCAAACCAACTACATTCTCTGACAGTCCATAATATCACAAAGTTGGTAACCTTGCATGTTGCCAATAATAGATTCACAAATGTATCTTTTACACAAGACATACAAGAAAACGGACTAAATATTTATGGATTGCCAAATCTACATTATTTATATATGGAGGGCAATGACATTACACATCTACCTGAAACAATTCAAAGTTTTCCCGAAATATATAACTTGGGACTCAGATTCAATAAACTTACACAATTACCCCGGCTACCATCAGGATTACGTTATTTGAACATTGCATTTAACAAATTTTCACAGTTTCCTGACACTATTCAGAGTTTATCAAATCTCCGTTATCTATACCTTACTGGCAATGAACTAAACCATTTACCAAGTTTTCACAATCTAACAGCACTAGAATTTGCACTACTCGCCGAAAATCCCTGGTCATGTGACTGCCACATGGAGGCTTTCAAGAGATGGATACACAATAACACACAAGTAGATACCAAACTAATTTGTCAATATCCAATCGGGTATACCGGAACAAACATTGCCAATTTAGCAGTATCAGATCTTCAGTGTGTCCCACCGACATTTAACAACTCATTTGAATGGGTGTATGTTGGGACAGGTGAATCCATAACACTGACTGTTGATGTTACCGGTGTCCCACTTCCACATATTCAATGGATACCTCCTTATGACATTGTAATTGGTACTGAAGGCGATTCTGTTCCCCGTCTTGAACCAGACGGCAGTCTTTTTATCCCATCTGTACAGAAAGACTTAGTTGGGTCATATGTGTGCATTGCGGATAACGGGAAGGGTCAAGCAGTAGCAGTACGATATCTACAAATACGTTCTCAACCACAAGCCACGATCACGGCTGCGACTGCATTACCGCCCACTACCTACATACCTGAGACGACCATTAGTAATGTTAACAACACAACAACGAAGGATGCCCACGAAACAGCACCAGCTAATCAAGATTACTTACCAACTTATGTAGGATACGTTGTATCATTTATTATGGGGTTGGTGCTTGGATCAGTTATGATAGTGTTTATTCTTTGCTATCAACATCATCGTAGTCGTAAACAAAATACAACAACGGAAAGCACAGAAGTAAACATTTGTATTCCTTCTCTGAATAAGATTAATGATGATCCTCATCTTCACTAAGCCGAACTCACCAATGTAGATTCCATCATTTACCAACAATTAACACCGAATAACAACGCCTTTGGAGATTACGTTAATTCGAACATCTGCAGAAGATCATGAATATTTCTAAAATGTGGAGTTGTAATCTTTTAATCCACAGCTCCTGAGATAAAATTGAGGTCAATAAATACCACCGGGGTCAAAATAAATCGACTACAACATAATATTGTTAATATCACAGCGACTGTTAAGGTTGTATTCAGATTATAGCGAGTGGTATATTATATTTTATTTTCATGAAATTTAAATCATGACAATTTTCACTAAACATCTTACTACACAATCTATAACTTTTAATCTTACAGCCATTGTAATCAGATTTGTAATATTTGTAATTTACTTTATCCGAATGTTAACCAGAAATATCTCACTGACTTTCTCAAAATATTGGAAAAAAACACATATTCCTTGATACAGAATCGAGTTGATAAATGTTATACATTCGATGTTTGTCTGCCTCACTTTTGTAACAAATACCACTCTAGTAACAACCTAGGAGTACACTTCAGTAAAAGACGGCTTTAATCTAAGCTAAATCCCACAAATAAAAGTTTTCATAAATAGTTGCCGAGATCGCGTTGTATGCCCGAGCCATGCCCTCTGTTTTTTTATCTAAAAACTACTAAAATGAACTTTTTTTCGAAAACACTTAAGTTTATTTGTTTTAAATTTAGTATCAATGTTGTATATCTGATGTATGTTCAGTTTTTTGTATATTTCAATTCAAAATGAACTACTGGCGACCATTTTGTTTCATGATCTTGTATTCCTGGAATCATTCGGTTCAAACTTTTACAATGTCAGGTCATAATATATGCTTTCATAGTGTCACAGTGTAAGGCCTGCCTATCGCAATTGAGAGGGCCACCCGCAGAACTCACACTGGACAGGGAGTTCTTTCACTGCTAGTATGGAGTAGACAAGACAATAGTAATGGAAATGAAATACACATACACCAAAATATCGAGTTAAAGCTCCTGGCTTTAATACCTCTCAAAATAATTACAAGAAATAAAGCACAGAAAAATACAATGAATAAAGTCACTAAAATAGGGGATTGCTTAAGAGAGTGTGCATTCGTGATAACACACAGTTCCAAGATGTATTAATGGACAACAGTCAATGTCTTCTGCAACACAACAACGAAGAAATACAGGAGTCTTGCTTGCAGAGGAACGCTGGTATTCTGGAGGGCACTGCTGAATGCAGGAGATCGCAGCGCAGTGTATACATGTCTCACAGAATAATGGTTGTAGCCTGTATCACTAGTCAAACAATATCGTAGCAGAACACACAGGAAAGCAAGTTGAAGTGACGGACACCAAGTTGAAATGATCGACGACCCAAACTGTCCTGAGTCTGTCCAATTTATAGGCATGATTCAGTGTCACCACCTGGGTTTCCACATAAGCCAATCAGAATGTGATCTTGCTAGCAGCTGGGTCACGTAGGCTCAGTAGATCATAAACATCCTTTGTTATTCATATAACAGCACACCTGGTAGATTCCAATTCTCCTTATAAAGTTGTAAACACCCTTTGTTATGTAAATTACAAGCACACCTGGTAGAACCCACTGTCCTTCCAGAGTTGAAAACAAGTATGACCTGTCAATCACCTTTATGACACTTATCACAATGCACACCGTTTCTTCCCATGATTCCATGCACACTTCCATTTGCATGGTTTGAGGTAATATGACAAAACATGAAATAAAGGATGCTGACACATAGGATAAGCGATTTTCCGCTCATTCCATGCTTTTGACTTTTTTGTCATTTTACTAGATATAATTACGTGCGATGACTGTTATTAAAATATCACATTCTCATTGGTCAATCTGTACCACGTGCATATAACGATAACTGGGCAGTTCTTGAAGCCAATGCATAGAAATACAGTCAAAATGATAAATCTGTGATTATGTCGTATGATTGATCTATAATATTTAATGTTCTTTGAAAAGCATTACAGCCACCAATATTTTTTCAGGCTATGAAATACTAATCGTTTTTATCTTTAAATGTAGATTGTTTAATAATTGTATTCAATAGCGACAATTTTGCAATGTTTTAACTGTGGGATACATTTCCGGTAATCACGTATCGTGCCAACGGCTGCAGGAAAACAAAACTGCTTAAACGTAAACGTTGAACTGTCACAATTTGTGTCATTACAAAAAATGAATTTTCATCATATTTAGAGCAGATATAGCATAGTACACCCGTTATACACTGGCAAATGTGAATATTGGCTCAGAATAACTTATCAAACTTATACAAAAGCGTTGAAAGGTAACAACTAAAACTGTTTCTGTTGTATAAATCTTCTAGGTATATGTATTAATGGGATTATTTATACAGGATATTATAACCCACATTGCACACAGGAAACTTGATTTTCTTTTGTCTCAGAGAGAAGTTACACGTCCCTGTTTTCTAACTGTCATGATAGTTTGGTTTTAAATGCAATACAAACGTGCAACCAAACAGAAGTCGACATAGAGTTTTATCTACCCGCAAATACTGACGTAAAATGCGCTGAGGACATTAATAATGACTTTGTTATTTATTGTTGGATCATGAATATTCATGTAATTTAAATATTTAGATACAGCTAAACTATTGCAAACGCTGTCCACGACACATGTATACATGTTCGAAACGCTTTTTTGTCAAATGAACACATTTGTATAACATAAAGACATGTTTAACTAAGGTGCCCTGGTCGTAGTAATACGATGAAATAAATAGTTAATAAGACAGACAAATAGACTAATAATAATAATAATAATAATAATCCACTAAAAAATCTTTCGAAATGAAATGCAATACAATGACCTACATGAAATTGCACATTACAAATACTATTCACATAGGTTGTTATCAGGTTTGTACCTTTACGAATGACCTGTGCCCTAAACAAATCACGCTTTATAACAACGGCTCAGTATAAAACATAAATTACACTCTATACCAGGACACTTCACATAGAGATTTTTGCTCGTTATGTATAAATTATCCGTTGTAAATTACTGTCTGATATTTAGATACTTTTAAATATAATATAATATAAATAAAATATAGATACTTCTAAATATATTTAGATATATTAAAATATATTTAGTGAACTACTATAGTTAGGACTCAACTTTTATTCGCAAACAGTGATTTTTTCACAGCTTTGCTGGACTGCTATGTAGAATCAGAACCAAATTAAAATAGCATAATGCAAGTTATGTAAATATTGCCGAAAAGCAGGGCATGGTTTAGTTTCAAATTCAAACAAGTAACGTGAGATTGAACATATTTTCTAGATACTGTAGTATTATACAAACAATATGGTTGTATTTTGTATTGCCTTATATGCAAAATGAAGTAAATCTTCCTAAATATTGTTACAGTTTGTAATCCTGCCTTTCTTTGATCTGGCACTACTAGGAAAACAATAAAAAAAAGTAATAAAAAGGTCTGATAAAGAGTAGTGCATTACATTTAACATATCACGTGATATCACTTGTCGTCATTGTTCACATAGGGCCAGCATATTACAGATTCAGCTGCGCTCAGAATCCAGGATTTCATCGATTTTATTTCGGAAAAGGTAAGAATTACAGCTTGCTTATTAAGCTGATTTATTTTCGAATGTTCTTAGCAGTGTAGTATGGCCCTATAGTAAACTTATAGCGACAAAATTGTAATTGAAAGCCGTGGTATGTGGCTGCACGGACGAATTATGTGGTACCCGTGTTAAAATGGCTTACAGGAACGCCTCCCACATAGTTAGTGTTTTGATTATTGTATATAAAAATCTCAATAATAGATCAGATCTACAATAATATCTGAACTCTGAGATTTTATTTAACTGTTCCCAGGTTAGTTGCAAAGGTTGAATCCAGTGTTTCTTGTGCAGATGTTCGTATATGTTCTTTTTTATTTCTATTAGTACATTATGCAGTACACTGAAACAAATTACAAGATGACAGGAAGTAATTTCTATTCATGGGCAAATATACAAACGTTCGACTGAAATGGTCAAACTCACATTCTAGATGCTAGTGATAATATTTCGCCATATGTTCCTTTCATACCATGTAATTCATGGGCAGGGCTTGATTAATGTACGACACCATAAATGGATCTGGATAAGGTTCTAAAAATCCATCAGATTTAACCAGTACTTAGCGTTTCTTAGCCCATGCTATGCGTTCGCCCTCGTTTTCTTTGCACTGGCAAATACATGCCTTAATAAATTGCGGGTATCGGATAATAATTCTATTAATTGTTTTAGCAGTAGCTTTTTAAAGAAATTAGCTAAGGGTGTCAAAGATTTTTCAAATCCCGTCGATGTCATCAACATGCAACTCCCATTGTCTCTTTAATTACTAAGATAAAAACGCTTTTGGTGACTGGATTAAAGATGTAAACTCGTTTGTCGGCCAGTAATTTGATAAGGCCATATAAAGGTTACTGCAATGTGATGCAATCATTACTCTCGCTCTTCTTCCAATACATGTACCAGATTTCTACGTTTGACGATACGATATACCATTTGTCAATATGTTACTGTGTTGTCGTGTTGTTTTTCAATGAAGGAAGTAAATACTACAAATAAATCCATATATGTAGCAGTGTTATTTATACATTTACAATGCGTATATATTGCATTTTTACGAGGCTCTTCGGTAAGTCGTGACTCTTCGACAAGTCACATTATTGCTTGGAATCCGACACCAAAAACTTAGCTATGGGTCACTGTACTTAGAAACTGGTATTTATTAGTCACCACCACCACGCACCTCAACACTATAATATTGGCCGTACCGTTAACAACCGTTAATGTTCATCTTCGAAAAAGAAAACTCAATCCCATGTCGTACAAATATATTGTATTTCAGTGTATTGTTAATCAGAATAATTTGACTTTCCTATCGGAAATAAGCTCTTAGATACAATATGCAGGTGTATGGTACTTGGCTCCCAATCAAATAACAATAATACATTTTTTATTACAGACCATCATAACAAAATGAGTTGGCAAATCACTCTCTTCATATATGTGGTGCCTATATTGCTGATGAACTCTGGTACACTGAAAGGATGTCCATCTGAATGCAGTTGTGAAGACAGTGATGGAGAGTTGCATGTCGATTGTAGTCACGGGGGTCTGTCTGAAATTCCTTTAAATATTCCACCGGATACTACAAGATTAGTGTTGGAATATAATGATTTGACAACAGTTCCGGAACATGCTTTTATCGAATTGTATGGGCTGGTTTACATAAACCTCGGATGGAACGAAATTGCTGAGATTTCACCAAGTGCCTTTGCCGGCGTAACCAGCTTAACAGAACTTATATTACATAGAAACGGATTAACATCGATATCGGAAACGGTTTTTAACGAGTTACTAAACCTCAGGACACTTAATATATCATACAATTCGTTGACATCTTTACCAAGTGAGATATTTCACAACTTGACTGATTTAACAATACTGGACTTGTCATATAACAATTTTGAATCATTTAGTTCATCATTATTCGATAGATTATATAACTTACTTACGTTAAACCTCTGCTACAATGAAATAACCTTCCTATCTTCGACAATATTTCACTCATTGACAAAACTAACATACCTGAACGTTAGTGGCAATGAACTGACATCTCTATCCACTACTCATTTTATTACATTGACACATCTAAGATCTCTCCGACTTGCTGATAATAAATTCACCTCTTTACCACATGATATATTTCAACCATTGACTGAATTGTTGTGGGTATTTCTTATGTCAAACAAACTACATTCTCTGACAGTCCATAATATTACAAAGTTGGTAACCTTGCATGTTGCCAATAATAAATTCACAGATTTATCTTTTACACAAGACATAAAAGAAAACGGATTAAATATTTATGGATTGCCAAATCTACATTATTTATATATAGACAGCAATGACATTACACATCTACCTGAAACAATTCTAAGTTTCCCCGAAATACATAGATTGGGACTCAGATTCAATAAACTTACACAATTACCCCGGCTACCATCAGGATTACGTTATTTGAACCTTGCATTTAACAAATTCTCACAGTTTCCTGACACTATTCAGGGTTTATCAAATCTCCGTTATCTATACCTTACTGGCAATAAACTAAACCATTTACCAAGTTTTCACAATCTAACAGCACTAGAATTTGCACTACTCGCCGAAAATCCCTGGTCATGTGACTGCCATATGGAGGCTTTCAAGAGATGGATACACAATAACACACAAGTAGATACCCAACTAATCTGTCAATATCCAATCGAGTATACCGGAACAAACATTGTCAATTTAGCAGTATCGGATCTTCAGTGTCTTCCACCAACATTTAACAACTTATTTGAATGGGTGTATGTTGGAATAGATGAATCCATAACACTGATTGTTGATGTTACCGGTGTCCCACTTCCACATATCCAATGGATACCTCCTAATGGCATTGTAATTGGTACTGAAGGCGATTCTGTACCCCGTCTTGAACCAGACGGCAGTCTTTTCATCCCATCTGTATATAAATACTTAGTTGGGCCGTATGTGTGCATTGCGGATAACGGCAAGGGCCAAGCAGTAGCAGCACGATATCTACAAATACGTTCTCAACCACAAGCCACGACCACGGCTGCGACTGCATTACCGCCCACTACCTACATACCTGAGACGACCATTAGTAATGTTAAAAGTACAACAACGAAGGATGCCCACGAAACAGCACCAGCTAATCAAGATTACTTACCAACTTATGTAGGATACGTTGTATCATTTATTATGGGGTTGGCGATTGGATCAGTTATGATAGTGTTTATACTTTGCTGTCGACGTCATCGTAGTCGTAAACAAAATACAACAACGGAAAGCACCGAAGTAAACATCGATCTTTCTTCTCTGAATGAGATTAATGATGATCCCCGTCTCTACTACGCCGAAGTCACCAATGTAAATTCCAACATTTACCAACAATTAACACGGAATAATAACGCCTTAGGAGATTACGTTAATTCGAACATATGCAGAAGATCATGAATATTTCTAAGATGTGGAGTTGTAATCTTTTAATCCACAGCTCCTGAGATGACATCGTGGTCAATAAATACCACTGGGGTCAAAATAAATCAACTACAACATAATATTGTTAATATCACAGCGACTGTTAAGGTTGTATTCAGATTATAGCGAGTGGTATATTATATTTTATTTTCATGAAATTTAAATCATGACAATTTTCACTAAACATCTTACTACACAATCGATAACTTTAAATCTTACAGCCATTGTAATCAGATTTGTAATATTTGTAATTTACTTTATCCGAATGTTAACCAGAAATATCTCACTGACTTTCTCAAAATATTGGAAAAATACATATTCCTTGATACAGAATCGAGTTGATAAATGTTATACATTCCAATGTTTGTCTGCCTCATTTTTGCAACAAATACCACTCTAGTAACAACCCTGGAGTACACTTCAGGAAAAGTTGGCTGCCCATCCTAAGCTCAATCTAACAAATACAAGTTTTCATAAATAGTTGCCGAGATCTCGCTGTAAGCCCGAGACATGCCTTCTTTTTTTTATCTAAAAACTACTAAAATGAACTTTTTTTTTCGAAAACACTTAAGTTTATTTGTTTTAAATTTAGTATTAATGTTGTATATCTGATGTATGTTCAGTTTTTTGTATATTTTAATTCAAAATGAACTACTGGCGACCATTTTGTTTCATGATTTTGTATTCCTGGAATCATTCGGTTCAAACTTCTACAATGGAAGGTCATAATATATGCTTTCATAGGATAAGCGATTTTCTGCTCATTCCATGTTTTTGTGACTTTTTTGTCATTTTACTAGATATAATTACGTGCGATGACTGTTATCAAAATGTCACATTCTCATTGGTCGATCTGTACCACGTGCATATAACGATAACTGGGCAGTTCTTGAGGCCAATGCACAGAAATACAGTCAATATAATAAATCTGTGTGTATGTCGTATGATTGATCTATAATATTTAATGTTCTTTAAAAGTTTAAACATAAAACCCACCAATATATTTTCAGGCTAGGAAATATTAGTCGTTTTTACCTTTAAATGTAGATTGTTTAATAATTGTATTCAGTAGCGACAATTTTGCAATGTTTTAACTGTGAGATACATTTCTGGTAATCACACATCGTGCCAACGGCTGCAGGGTTTGGCTGATCGCATATTTATTCAGCCACGACTTAGCTTTATTGTAAATGTTTGTAAGGTTTCATTATCGAGACACACAATTTAAAAGTCATTTACCATTTAATCTAGAGGTCATTTAATCTAGAAGGTGGATGGCATGAACTCACATGACTAGTTGCACACATATCATGTTTTGTTCAAAGGTACCTAGTGTTTTTCACTGCCTTGCAGACATTGAGATTCAATCCACCTGTGTATTATTTATAGAAAATTATGGTAATGTTTGAAGGAATAATATAATTTCCAGCGATAGATTTGTATACGCTAACTTTAGTAACGGAAGTATCATTGACTTGATATTTTAGGATCCAGTCTTGATTTACTTCATTTTTCTTGATTTATTTTTGATTACCTCGAGTTTCAGGAAATCGGACTAATTAAAAATAACACGTAATTTTACTTACTAATATCAAGTGAAACTGGCAATAAAGCTATTATATTAATAAACCATTGTTTCATCCTCCTCTGTTTCATAATCCAAATATGACTGCCGGGGAGTAGCTACACAACATGAGCCAACTTTCTGGTTAGAATATAATCAGAAAAATTAAATTACATTTGATTAAAACTGGATAGACAAGTTCATTCTATTGATACGAGTAAAATTAAAAATTGTAAAGTTAACAGTTTGTATTCCACTATGAAAACAGCGTCAGTCTTCCCCCAAATACTGACGTAAAATGCGCTGAGGACATTAATAATGACTTACTTATTTATTGTTGGATCATGAATATTCATGAAATTTAAATATTTAGTTATCGCTAAACTATTGCAAAGGCTGTCCACGACACATGTATACATGTTCGAAACGCTTTTTTTTAATGAGCACATTTGTATAAAATAAAGACATGTTTAACTAAGGTGCCCTAGACGAAGTAATACGATGAAATAAATAAATAATAATAATAATAATAGGTGGATAATAATAATAATGAGAGGTATGTCAAGGCGATAAGGAAAATCTGGAGAAAAGAATATAACTGTAGAATATGTTCTTCGTACTGCCTTGTGAAACAATAAAGTGAATGTATGGTTCATAATTCATAGATGCAGGTTCAGTGCACATTCACTAAAACATCTTTCGAAATGAAATGCAATACAACGACCTACATAACATTGCACATTACAAATACTATGCACAGAATTTGTTATCAGGTTTGACCCTTTACGGATGACCTGTGCCCTAAACAAATCACACTTTATCACAACTGCTCAGCATAAAACATAAATTACACCCTATACCAGGACACTTCACATGGAGGTTTATTGCTCGTTATGTATAAATTATTCACTGTAAATTTCTGTCTGATATTTTGATACTTAATATATTTAGTGCACTATACTTAGTACTCAACTTTTTTTTCGGCAACAGTGATTTTTTGACAGCTTTGCCAAACTGCTATGTAGAATCAGAACAAACTTAAAATGGCATAATGCAAGTTATGTCAATATTGTCGAAAAGCAGGGTTTGGTTTCAAATTCAAACAAGTCACGTGAGAATGAACATATTTTCTGAATACTGTAGTATAATACAAACAATATGGTTATATTGTTTGTTGCCGTATATGCAATTTACAAAGTAACTTTTCCTGAATATCGTACAGTTTGTGATCCTGCGTTGTTTTGCCAAGGGATCAGGCACTACTAGGAAAACAATAAAAGTGTAATAAATAGGTCTGATAAACAAAAGTGCATTACACTTAACATATCACGTGATATCACTCGTCTTCTTTGTTCACATAGGGGCTGCACATTACAGATTCAGCTTTGCTCAGAATCCAGGATTTCATCGAATTTTTGTTTGTAAAAAGGTAAGAATTACAGCTTGCTTATTTCGCTGATTTATTTTAGAATGTTATAAGCAGTCTAGTATGACCGTATAGTAAACTTATAGTTAAGATTTTTTTATTGAAAATCGTGGTATGTGGCTGTACAGACGAATGACGTATTATGTGGTACCCGTGTTAAAATGGCTAACAGGAACGCCTCCCACATAGTTAGTGTTTTGATTATTAAATATTAAAATCTCAATAATATTTTGAACGGATCTGCAATAATATCTGAACTCTGAGATTTTATTTAACTGTTCCCAGGTTAGTTGCAAAGGTTGAATCCAGTGTTTCATGTGCAGATGTTCGTATATGTTCTTTTTATTTCGATTAGTACTTTATGGAGTACACTAAAACACATACAAGTTGACAGGGAGTAATTTCTATTCATGGGTAAATATACAAACGTTCGATTGAAATGGTCAAACTCACATTCTAGATGCTAGTGATAATATTTCGCCATATGTTCCTTTCATACCATGTAATTCATGGGCAGGGCTTGATTTCTGTACGACACCATAAATGAATCTGGACCTGGTTCTAAAAATCCATCAGATTTAACCTGTACTTAGCGTTTGCACAGGCAAAAACATGCCTTAATAAATTGCGGGTATTGGATGGCACCCTGATACTTCTATTAACTGTTTTTGCAGTGGTTTTTAAAGAAATTAACTATTGATTCCAAAGGGTGCCAAAGATTTTTCAAACTCCGTCGATGTCACCAACATTCAACTCCCACTGTCCTGTTAATTACTAAGATAAGAAGCTTTCGGGACGGGACTAAAGATGTAAGCTCGTTTGTCGGCCAGTACTTTTATAAGGCCTTATAAAACTCACTGCAATGTGATGAAATAATTACTCTCGCTCTTGTTTAAGTACATATACCAGTATTCTTGGACTACGTATGACGAAACGATATACCATTTGTCGATATGTTATTGTGTAGTCGTGTTGTTTTTCAATGAAGGAAGTAAATACTATAATTAAACCCATATATGTATCAGTGTTATTTATACATTTACAATGCGGA
Organism: Saccoglossus kowalevskii; assembly: GCF_978046115.1. Lineage (NCBI taxonomy): Eukaryota > Metazoa > Hemichordata > Enteropneusta > Harrimaniidae > Saccoglossus > Saccoglossus kowalevskii. The sequence goes on along the minus strand of NC_140652.1, from coordinate 8,527,829 downwards.
AATATTGCCTTTTTACGAGGCTCTTCGGTAAGTCGTGACCCCTCGACAAGTCAAGTTATTGCTTGGATTCCGACACCCACAACTTAGTTTTGAGTCACTGGTATTCATCAGTCACCACTTTAACGCACCACGCCACTATAAGTTTCAAAAACCAATGCAAGAAGCCCGTTCATTTTCATTGAAAGAAAACTCAATCCCATGTTGTACACAGATATTGTATTTCAGTGTATTGTTAATCAGAATATTCAGGTGTATTGTACATCCAATAAAATAATAATAATACCAGCTGACTGTGCTACTAGTATTCACCAGTCACCACTTGAATGCACCTCACCGCTATAAGTCTCAAAAGCCAAGCCAACAACCGTTAATTTTCATCGTCGAGAAAAAACACTTAATCCCATGTCGTACAAATATATTGTATTTCAGTGTATTGTTAATGAGAATAATTTGGCCTTTCTATCGGAAATATGCTCTTAGATACAATATGCAGGTGTATGGTATAACAATAACAATAATACATTTTTTATTACAGACCATCATATCAAAATGAGTTGGCAAATCACTATCTTCATATATGTGATGCCTATAATCCTGATGAACTCTGGTACACTGAAGGGATGTCCATCTAAATGCATTTGTGAAGACAGTGATGGAGAGTTGCATGTCGATTGCAGTCACGGTGGTTTGTCTGAAATTCCTTCAAATATTCCATCCGATACTACGAGATTAGTGTTGGAATATAATGATTTGATAACAATTCCGGAACATGCTTTTATCGAATTGCATGGGCTAGTTTACATAAACATTGGATGGAACGGAATTACTGAGATTTCTCCAAGTGCTTTTGCTGGCGTAACCAGCTTAAAAGAACTTATATTACATAGAAACGGATTAACATCGTTACCGGAAACTGTTTTTAATGAGTTACCAAACCTCATGAAACTTAATATAACCTACAATTTCTTGACATCTTTACCAAGTGGAATATTTCACAACTTGACTGATTTAACAATACTGGACTTGTCCTATAATAATCTTCAATCACTGAATTCATCGTTATTTGATGGATTGAATAATGTATTTAGGTTGTACCTCCACTACAATGACATAACATTCGTACCATCAACGATATTCCATCCATTAACAAAACTAACACACCTGAACGTGGGTGGCAATGAACTGACATCTTTATCTACTACTCATTTCATAACAATGTCACGTCTAAAGTTTCTCTACCTTAATGATAACAAATTTACTGCTTTGCCACATGACATATTCCAACCATTATCTGAATTAACAGTGTTGAGTGTAAGCTCAAACAAACTACATACTTTAACGGTCCATAATTTAACAATGTTGTACAAATTGTACGTGTCATATAATAGATTCACAGATATTTCTTTTACACAAGACATACACGAAGACGTTCTGAATATTTTTGGATTGCCAAATCTAAATACTTTATTTAGATTTAGACGGCAATTATTTAGACGGCAATGACATAACACTTCTCCCTGAAACAATTGTAAATTTTCCCGGAATATATACATTGGGACTCAGATTCAACAAACTTACACATTTACCACGGCTTCCGTCAGGACTACGTTATCTTCACATCCAAAATAACAAATTCTCACAGTTGCCTGACACTATTCGGAATTTATCAAATCTTCGTCGACTATTCCTTAATGGCAATGAACTAAAACATTTACCAAGTTTTCACAATCTAACAGCATTAGAATTGTTACAGCTCTCAGGCAATCCCTGGTCATGTGACTGTCACATGGAAGCTTTCAAGAGATGGATACACAATAACACACAAGTTGATGCCCAACTAATCTGTCAATATCCAATCGAGTATACCGGAACAAACATTGTCAATTTAGCAGTATCAGATCTTCAGTGTGTCCCACCAACATTTAACAACTCATTTGAATGGGTGTATGTGGGAATTGATGAATCTATAACACTGACTGTTAATGTTAATGGTGTCCCACTTCCACATATCCAATGGATACCTCCTAATGGCATTGTAATTAGTACTGAAGGCGATTCTGTGATCCGTCTTCAACCAGACGGCAGTCTTTTTATCCCATCTGTACAGAATGACTTAGTTGGGTCATATGTGTGCATTGCGGACAATGATAAAGGCCAAGCAGTAGCTGTACGATATCTACAAATACGTTCACCGCCACGAGCCCCGACTACGTATGCGACTGGCTTACCGCGCACTACCTACATACCTGAGACGACCAGTGAGAACACCTCTCGTAATATAATATGTACAACAGACACCACAACAAAAGATGTGCATGAACCAGCACCACCTAAAAAAGTTTATTTACCAACTTATATAGGATACGTTGTATCATTTATTATAGGGTTGGTGATTGGAACACTTGCGATAGTGTTTATACTTTGGTGTCTGCGCCATCGTGGTCGTAAACAAAATACCACACCAGAAAATACAGAAGTATATAATGGTGATGCTCGTCTTCACCACGCCGATCTCAGCATTGTAAATTCCAATATTTACCAACAATTGACTAAGACTGATAACGCAACGGGAGGTTACATTAATTTGGAGATGTTAGCAACATCCGTGATTCCCCAAGAAGCATATGGAGCAAACTCATCATGCACTTGATGCTTGATGTCGTCGAAATGATAACATAGTATTCATAATAATGACATCTATGTATACATGAGAATAATCAACGTATTCAGAGTTACATTAATATTTGAGGTAAAGGGAAATGTAATTATTGTTGTCAGCTAATAGTGGAGATATATGCTATGAGTTATCTATATGTATTAGCTTGTAATACATATGTATTGTAACTTTTACAATTATTTGACCAGATAAGAGTTAAATTAAATCTTTTTATCCATCTACAGAAGGACGTGAATATTGCTAAGACATGGAGTTGATATATGATATATTCACCGAGGTTAATAAATACCACTAGGGTCAAAAGAAATCGACTACCACAGAAAATCACTGTGGTATATTATATTTAATTTTTTGGAAATTCAAATTATCGCAATATTCAATAAGCATCTTACTATACAAACGATAACTTTTAATTTTACAACCATTGTAATTAGATATTAATATTTGTAATTTACTTTATCCGAATGTTAACCAGAAATGTCGCACTAACTTTCTCAATGTATTGGAATAGTACATATTTCTTGGTACAGGAGTTGATGAATGTTATAAATTCCGAAATTTGTCTTCATAATTTTTGCAACAAATACCACTCTAGTAACATCAATTGGGTACCCATCCCTGAATGTTTTATTTTACCCTAAGCTTAATCTTACAAATAAATATGTTTCGTAACAGGCTGCCGAGATCTCGTTGTGAGCGCGAGAGCCATGCCCATTGTTTATATAGTTTTAAATATAGTATTAAGTTTATATACGACTTTTTTCTCACTTTATTGGATATAATAACTTGTGCTACCTGTTATTGAAAAGTCACATTCTCATTGGTCGATATGTACCTCGTGCATATAATGATAACTGAGCAGTGTTTGAGGCCAATGCAAAATGCGGTCAAAATGACAACTCTGTTTGTATGTCATATGAGTGATCTAATTTTGATGTTGTAAAATGTTTAAACATCAAACCCAACAAGGCTAAAACATGCCGGTCATTTTTATCTTGAATTGTACGTATTTTTGCATTTTTGCTCATGATCCAAAAGACGTAACTAAAATGTGTTTCTTAAGCTATCACTGCACATATATTCTATTTGTTGTCAGTTCATGGTATTACAATAAGGAATTCGCACCGCACTTTTTTTTCTATAAAATGAGTTTGTGCCCGGCGACCGTTTGAGTTTTGGACATTGAATATCACTGTTGTCTCTCCTGACGTTTTTTGTATGTGCAATCTGCAAGTGCTGACATATAGTTCATTTTTGCCACAGAAGTCATATTCATGTTTTGGGACTATACACATAACAGGGCTGTGCGGCCATCTTCCTATCAAATGACAATTTAATGCGCTATCATGGCGTCAAGCAGGATCGGTCTAACGCAAACACCTGCGAACCTTAACCAAGGTTCCCCAAAGTCGCATTCATTACTGTACATATTTGCGTGTCATAAATCACCACTATCAGAATTAGAGGTTCTATGATGTCATAGCTTTACCTTATTGTACGATAATGTAAACCTCTATTCCGAGTAAATTCATTACAACAAAAACAAATTTAACTTATTTCAATATTCAATATTTATTTTGACGGTGATGATTTATAACAATGATGTCTTCGTCTCGTCCAGCTTTGTAAAATGGTGGCAGTTTCACCAACATCCAGGAACTGACTGCGGCCGTCATAGCCTATCGGGACGCAATATCACATGCTGTGTACCTGTTGGAGAATATTACTTCTCCTAATTCGGTGATTACAGAGAGGAACGTCCCAGGCCTCTCTTCTCTCGGGTACTTATTGACAGACATATTCCTGTTATGGGCGTGAATTTGTAAGTTCACTCCATATATTTGTATGGCCGATTTGCTTGCATTACCGGACATAAGTCGGGAAAACCCAACTCCGTAAACTGGGTTTAGCAGATGAGCGTTGTAGTTGTCACTGTGAAATTGTACAAGGTTCTCGATAGAAGAAACAATGGTTTAAACAAATGCTGCTCAGTATCACCACGCAATGTATTTACGTAATTTCCAGAAATAATGAAATTTATTGTTTAATTGTTTGTTTAATATTATGTTGTCATTGTTTCATTATTTAGACATTATCTTTAATCTACATTGTGTCTTAGTTCATCTTTTCACATTTAATTGCCATATGATTCGGTTATTTTCACTTTCAAATATCTTGACATTCAATAAACGGCCTTTCCAGCGGACTTGGTAGAGTGCCATCGTTTCAGTAACTGTGGTAACATGCATCATTCTGATTCCCAGTCTTCGGACTCTCTTCTCTCGGGTACTTATTCATAGACATATACATGTTATGGGCATTCACCTTTACGTTCACTCGATTATTGTCAAGGTGCCGATATATTTGTGCGGCTGATTTGTAGCGTGACATTCATTTATTGTTCTCGGGAAAAAAAATTACAATGAGACTCTGTGCTACTTCCTGTTAATCTGCAATCTGCATTTTCTGAATTTGTTTTGGTATTGTTTTATAACCGTAGAACTAATATGAATATCATCCGTGCTAACAACGAATCACTCCTGTGCGTGAACGCAATTGGGTCTATCCGATATGTACACAGATGAGACTAGCCTAAAGTGCCTGTGAAATGCCCACCCACACGTTCCCCATTTTAGATCTGTGTCCCGCTGAAATGGGCAGTTATTGATTTTGTTGTTGAAAATTACTAGTCCTATCCAAGAATACTTGAAATATTTCTCGTGCTGTAGCCACGCCCACCTATCCTGAAACGGTCGACTGTTTCCGGATTTCCGACTCTCGACGAAGTTAAAGTGCGCCATTAAATGTCAAAATATGCGTGGAAGTCAAACTCTTGTGCCGTACTTGTATAACACTGCGTCATTCAACATACTTTTAAACTATATACATTTTTCGGTCTTTATTTTGAGAGAGAGAGTTTTTAAGGAAACAGCCCATGTTCATTGAGGCGGATTTAAGAAGAGAGAGAGAAACGTCGGGTAAGTGTTTCAAATTATTTGAATTTGATCTGCATAATAATTTATGGAATAAGAAATCGGGCTTAGGATGTCTTCGTTCGTAACTGCATTCATTGGCAATGTGACTTTATCTGTTCATTGCCATGTCAGTGTGACGAGAGATGCTTCGCACCAGTCTTAATAATTATGCCGCCCGGGTCTTCGTAACTGGCGACTTCCTCTAGCAAAGCAGTTTCACAGTTCATTTTGTCCTGATTCGATTGCTGTGAATGACTCCTCCGTCAAATTCCCTCATATATTGCTGGGCAATGTAGCGTATTACCGCGGCTTGACAAACGTTTGCATTGCAGCTTACCGGACATAATCTGAGAAAACCAGCTCCGTTAAAATTAGGTTATCCGGTAGCAGAGGAGCGTTGTATTTGTCAATGTGAAATTTCGCTTGGTTTACAAGGTTCTCGATAGAAGAAACTGTGGTTTCGCAATATATTTACGTAATTTACAGAAATAATGAAATTTCTTACGGTACAAGGTATAACAAGTAATTATTGTTTTGTTGTCACTAGAGGGCGCAATCCAAAGAAATCAGTCTACCGTTGCTACTGGGCAAGTAACATAACATTTTTTTGTTTGATCTTGTCATGAACAGCCGGCATGGTTAAGCAACTGCCACATAAATAGTATTTGTATCTCTGGTTTTTAGAACGATGTAATCTATTGGTTAATAAACGAACAGCATAACCACACGGTATATATTGGTAGTTAATGTTGTTGTTAAGGTGGGGTGTAAACAAAACCAGTATGTGACACGGTAAGATGAGCTTTCGTTTTCGGCAAACGATAATTCATAACCAATTGTGTGACCGACGTTGTAAAGAGATGGCTTCCTATGGGATAGGAGTCAATTTACAACATTTTCAAACCAGAAAAACGGCCCGTTTCAGAGACATCCCATCCTCCCAAAAGAGTGATACTGTACCAAACATCACATCGCAGCAAATATTTCTGTACTGTCTAACGTTTGCCTTCATTATTTAATTATTTTAGTGGAAAGAACTATTATTTTGAAGCGATTTCGCTTGTTTTTCTCTTATATTTCACGCACTTTCAGATATTCTTTCTCCGCGTGTGCAACTTGTCTACATAGTGTCAGTGAATCGAGGATAATGCAAAGGTATGACAATGTTGTGTTTGAGTATTGTACATGTTGTGTTGATAGTACATCTAAATATGTATCAAATTGTTTTGATGCGGACTGGAACATCGTTTTGGCCTACCGCACTCGAACAAATCTTTTTTGTAATATTTTTGTTCCAGTAAATATTGGAATAAACAACTCAACAGACGAGGAACAAAAGACTAGTTACGGATTATTATTATTATTGTCTGATTGGATAAACATAGAATTCAAAAACAATTATTTTCGTTGTAGGGTTATAAATTTGATTTCAGGATTTAGGACATTTATCAACACGAATTTTAACCAATTCAACCTTTTTCACAAGATAATTTTTATAACTGTTTCCCGAGTAAATGGGATAAAAGTATAATTTCTAATATCTGCATCAAAACCATATTTTGACAAATGCAATTTCCTCTAAGCATCGTGCACCTGTCATTATCTGTCATGTTTAACAAGTTATTTACAAAACATAAATACATGACTAGGAACGATTGCATGACTGTAACTTTAATTTACATAGCTAAGGTATTAGATAAATCAATGAGTAAATAAACGACACAACGGCCATTCAAAGCGTTGTTGATATCATTTTAATCTGTAGTTGTCCATCAATGAAGATTGTGTTATATTCTAGAAGACAAACGTCTACAAAGTCAAATATTTTTACCCATATACGTCACTTTGACGTCACAGAAGCGTTTTGTTCATGCTAATTGTTTTTATTCACAACGACTTCATACACTATTAGTAATACAGTTTGCTATTGCATGCATTCTCAGAAAATGGTCAAGAACAGTGAACATGAACAGTGAGTAATTATAAACAGAACAAGGCGTCCTGTTGGCCGATTCTTTCTAAACATTTTGGATTTCTACATTCCCGTGATGTATCCTTGGGAGGAAAAGATGTATAATAATAAGGTTATTACGAGGATACATCAAAGTTTGCACTCAGACAGTACACTGTCACATTGACCTTCGCTGCGCGTCGGTCGATACTTCCGCTGTACTGTCTTCGTGCATACTTTGAGGTATCCACGTAATAACCTCATAATATAATTGATTTCCTTTTGCAACTAACATGATTTATGAATGGCATTATGCTCCTACATCTACCTTGTTGCAGTTTAAACGTTCTTGGAGTGATTTGGTGAACTATAGCCTTTTTTCGGAGACAGCTTTGCTAGACTGGTATGTAGAATCAAAACTACCGTAACATGGCATAATGCAAGTAAGGCCAATAGTGGCAAAAACGCAGGGTTTGGTTCCAAAATGTCACGTGAGATTGAACATATTTTCTAGAAACTGTAGTATTATACAAACAATATGGTTATAATGTTATAAGCTGGTATTTATAAAGTAACTTTTCCTGAATATCGTTACAGTATGTCGCCTGCGTTGATTTGCCAAGGGATTTGGCACTACTAGGAAAACAATAAAAAAATAATAAAATTGTCTGATAAAGAAAAGTGCATTACACTTAACATATCACGTGATATCACTTGTCGTCATTGTTCACATAGGGGCAGATATTACAGATTCAGCTTTGCTCAGAATCCAGGATTTCATCGATTTTATTTCGGAAAAGGTAAGAATTACAGCTTGCGTATTCAGCTGATTTATTTTAGAATGTTCTAAGCAGTCTAGTATGGCCTTATAGTAAACTTGCAGTGACGAATTTGTAAGAGAAAGTAGTGATATGTTGCTGTACAGACGAATGACGTTTTATGTGGTACCCGTGTTAAAATGGCTTACATGAACGCCTCCCACATAGTTAGTGTTTAGATTATTATATAACATCTCAATAACAGTTTGATCAGCGATAATATCTGAACTCACTTTTAATTAAAGTCACAAATAATGTATTCAAAACTCTTAATCTGTTACTATAACTATAACTGCGTAAGTCCGTATTTAACTGTTGTCAGGTTAGTTGCCAAGGTTGAATCCAGTGTTTCTTGTGCAGATGTTCGTATATATTCTTTTTATTTCTATAAGTACATTATGCAGTACACTGAAACAATACAAGTTGACAGGGAGTAATTTCTATTCATGGGTAAATATACAAACGTTCGACTGAAATGGTCAAACTCACATTCTAGATACATTCTAGATGCTAGTGATAATAGTTTGCTACATGTTCCTTTCATACCATGTAATTCATGGGCAAAGCTTGACTGTACGACACCATCAATGAATCTGGACCTGGTTCTAAAGATCCATCAGATTTAACCTGTACTTAGCGTTTCTTAGCCCATACTATGCGTTCGCCCACGTCTTCTTTGCACAGAAAAAACATGCCTCAATAAATTGCGGGTATTGGATGGCTTTCTAATAATTCAATTAACTGTTTTAACAGTAGTTTTTAAAGAAATTAACTAATGATTCCAAAGGGTGCCAATGATTTTTCAAACTCCGTCGATGTCATCAACATCCGACCCCCATTGTCCCGTTAATTACTAAGATACAAAAGCTTTCGGTGACTGGACTAAAGATGTAAACTCGTTTGTCGGCCAGTACTTTGATAAGGCCTTATAAAACTTACTGCAATGTGATGTAATCATTACTCTCGCTCTTGTTCCGATACATATACCAGATTTCTACTTTTGACGATACGTTATACCATTTGTCAATATGTTATTGTGTTGTCGTGTTGTTTTTCAATGAAGGAAGTAAATACTAAAATAAACCGATATATGTATCAGTGTTATTTATACATTTACAATGCGTATATATTACCTTTTTTACGAGGCTCTTCGGTAAGTCGTGACTCTTCGAAAGTCAAGTTATTGCTTGGATTCCGACATCCACAAGTTAGATATGGGTCACTGTACTTAGAAACTGTCACTAGTCACCACTTTAACGCACCTCACAACTATAAGTTTCAAAAACCGAGCCAACAACCGTTAATATTCATCTTCGAAAAAGAAAACTCAATCCCATGTCGCAGAAATATATTGTATTTCAGTGTATTGTTAATCAGAATAATTTGGCCTTCCTATCGGAAATAAGACACAATATGCAGATGTATGGTACTAGGCTCACAATCAAATAACAATAATACATTTTTTATTACAGACCATCATATAAAAATGAGTTGGCAAATCACTCTCTTCATATATGTGATGCCTATAATCCTGATGAACTCTGGTAGACTGAAGGGATGTCCATCTGAATGCATTTGTGAAGACAGTGATGGAGAGTTGCATGTCGATTGCAGTCACGGTGGTTTGTCTGAAATTCCTTCAAATATTCCATCCAATACTACAAAATTAGTGTTGGAATATAATGATTTAACAACAATTCCGGAACATGCTTTTATCGAATTGTATGGGCTGGTTTACATAAACCTCGGATGGAACGGAATTACTGAGATTTCATCAAGTGCTTTTGCTGGCGTAACCAGCTTAACAGAACTTATATTACATAGTAACGAATTAACATCGTTACCGGAAACTGTTTTTAAAGAGTTACCAAACCTAAAACAACTTAATATATCCCACAACTCATTGACATCTTTACCAGATGGAATATTTCACAACTTGACTGATTTAACAACACTTGACTTGTCCTACAACAATCTACAATCATTGAATTCGTCATTATTTTATGGGTTATACAATCTACATGTGTTACGCCTCTACGACAATGACATAACATTCTTACCATCAACGACATTCTATTCATTGACAAAACTATCATTCCTGAATGTTCGTGGTAATGAACTGACATCTTTATCTGCTACTCATTTCATTACATTGACACGTTTAAAATTACTCGACCTTTCCAATAATAAATTCACTGCTTTGCCACGTGACATATTTCAACCACTGACTGGATTGTTGTGGTTAGTTCTTAAGTCAAACCAACTACAATTTTTAACAGTCCATAATGTCACGCAGCTGGTCACCTTGGAAGTGTCGCATAATAGATTCACAGATTTATCATGTACACAAGACATACATGAAAACGGACTAAATATTTATGGATTGCCAAATCTACATTATTTATATATGGAGGGCAATGACATTACACATCTACCTGAAACAATTCAAAGTTTTCCCGAAATATATAGATTGGGACTCAGATTCAATAAACTTACACAATTACCCCAGCTTCCGTCAGTAATACGTTACTTGAACATTGCACATAACAAATTCTCACAGTTTCCTGACACTATTCAGGGTTTATCAAATCTCCGTTATCTATACCTTACTGGCAATGAACTAAACCATTTACCAAGTTTTCACAATCTAACAGCACTAGAATTTGCACTACTCGCCGAAAATCCCTGGTCATGTGACTGTCACATGGAGGCTTTCAAGAGATGGATACACAATAACACAAAAGTAGATACCCAACTAATCTGTCAATATCCAATCGAGTATACCGGAACAAACATTGTCAATTTAGCAGTATCAGATCTTCAGTGTGTTCCACCAACATTTAACAACTCATTTGAATGGGTGTATGTTGGAATAGATGAATCTATAACACTGACTGTTGATATTACCAGTGTCCCACTTCCACATATTCAGTGGATACCTCCTAATGGCATCGTAATTACGACTGAGGGTGATGCTGTATTTCGTCTTGAACCAGACGGCAGTCTCTTTATCCCATCTGTACAGAATGACTTAGTTGGGTCATATGTGCGCATTGCGGACAAAATAAGGGCCAAGCAGTAGCAGTACGATATCTACAAATTCGTTCTCCATCACGTGACACGACCACATATGCGACTGGCTTACCGCCCACTATCTACATATCTGAGACGACCAGTGAGAACACCTCTCGTAATGTAATAAGTACAACAGACACCACAACAAAAGATACCCATGAACCAGCACCAGCTAAACAAGATTATTTTTTAATTTATGTAGGATATGTTGTATCATTTATTGTGGGGTTGGTGATTGGTACAGTTACGATAGTGTTAATACTTTGCTGTCGACGCCATCGTGGTGGTACACAAAATACCACGCCGGAAAATACAGAAGTAACGAACGGTGATCCTCGTCTTCACTACGCCGATCTCAGCATTGTCAATTCCAATATTTACCAACAATTGACTACGACCAATAACGATACGGGAGGTAACATTAATTTGGAGATGTTAGCAAGACCCGTGATTCTCCAAGAAGCATACGGAGCAAACTCATCATCCACTTGATATTTCAAGTCATCGAAATGGTAACATAGTATTCATAACAAAGAAATCCATGTATACAAGAGAATAATCAACGTATTCAGAGTCCCATTGATATTTGAGGTGGAGGGAAATGTAATTATTGTTCTTAGCTAATAGTGGAAATATATGCTATGAGTTATCTATAAATATTAGCATTAATATATGTACGTTTGGGCATGTGCTGGGCAATAAAAAAAATTATACACACGTTTGTCGCAGGAATTTCCATAGAGCAGAGATATTGCTCAACGTTGTCAATTAAATACACTGATACCAGAATTGTTCATTGTTTTGTTTATTATTCAAAAGAATCCCGTGGGCCTGGACAAGTCGTGTTGACGCAACAATACATGGTATTATCAAGACACACAATGTTAAAGTCACTCACGGCCGTGGAAAATAAGCTTGAGGATTGTTGGCGTGAAATGACATAGCTGGTTGCACAACCACACATAATCGCCAATAAGTTGATGTAAACTATTATAAATGTTTGGGACAATTTATCATTATTGAACCTATAATCTCGCATATCTGAACATCACTACGTATCAAGTTTTGTTCGAAGGTACCTAGTGTTTTTCACTGCCTTGCAGACATTGAAATTCAATCTATCTGTGTATTATAGAAAATGTTGGTGTCAGCTACTTGAAGAAGGGTTAAGAAACTAGCACAGATGAATGAATGAATGAATGAAATTTATTTCACTATAAACATCTATACATATAATATTAAAATAAATGTGATATATAAATAAATGAGTAAATAAAATTAGGTAAATAAGTCTATAATTTGAATTTTATATATATATTTATATAAATTGTTTATAGTGAGGATCATGAAAATAGTTCCCTAGAACAAGTCTAGTCCATGACCTTTATAAAGAATGAACAAAATAAACAATTATTAATAATATTAATAAGTCATATACAGGTACATGGTTGTACATTTAAATAATTGAATAGAATCAAAATCTTAAAATAACAAAAGAGATGAATGAAAACAAACTGATTGAAGCATTTTTGTCAATTACTTGGAGAAAACTTAATCATACAAAGTCAGAATAATAACAAATATATATATATATATATATATATATATATATATACACAAAAAACCCACATATGAAACGAAATTATAATAGACATTTCGTCGTTTCACTGACTTAGGAGAGCATTTTTTAATTTGGATTTAAATGTGTGTCTGTTCATTTCATTTCATTTTTGATTGTGCTCGGAAGGGAATTCCAATGGCGTGTTGCAGTAAATTTTAATTGTTTTTTGGCATAAAGTTAGATTCATTTTGGGAATATAAAAACTATCAGCCATTGCTAAACGTGTTGCATAATGGTGGGGTATTGGGTCCAGGTAATGATTTATTGTATGTGCAAAACGACAATTTTTTGATCAAAAACAAATAGACATGTTTGAAGTTTACATAACTTGTAAACATCTAATATTCCAAGTTTTTTTAAACAAGGGGGCAGTGTGAGCATGAATGTCTGAAAATGTGGTGTCAATTGTCACGCCTAAATACTGTGTGGAACGAACGCCCTCTATTGGTGACCCATTAATGACCAAACTGCCCTCTGTAGTAAATGTGCTTTGTGGTGACTTTATAATCATGTAGTTTGTTTTCTGTGTGTTAATAGTTAGTTGGTTAGCATTACACCATTCACAGACTTTCTGGAATTCGTCATTAATGTCAGAGAAATAGATTGTGTTGTCTTTGACAAATTTAAACAGAGTTGTGTCGTCTGCAAAAAGACAAATCAAAAACATCGCTGGAATTCATAATATCATTGATATAAACTAGAAATAAAATAGGGCCTAAAATCGATCCTTGTGGAACACCACACTTTATTTCTTTGAAAGAAGATAGTGTGTTATCAATATTGACTGATTGTTGTCGGCTGGAAAGGTAGTTTTCAAACCATTGTAACGGAAGACCTCTGATACCATAATTTTCAAGTTTGTGGAGTAAGATTTTGTGATTAATTGTATCAAATGCTTTTTCAGGTCGATAAAAATTCCGAAAGTAATGCAGCCAGTGTCCATGTTATCTGCTATGTTGGTGACCAGGTAAGATAGGGCGAGTTTAGTGTTGTTTTTTGAGAACCAAATTGCGTGTTTGAAAGTATGATTTTTTTTCAAGGAAACTTTTAAATTGTTTATTCACAATTGATTCAAATATTTTGCCAAGGATTGGTAGGATTGAAATAGGGCGATAGTTACTGGCCTCTGTTGGGGTACCTTTTTTGTAAATGGGTGTAATCTTAGCAAAAGTCATCAGGAAAAACACCTTGGCTTAACGAACAATTAATAATGTGAGCAATGAGTCGGGCAATCATTTTAGCTGAATGAATTGTTTTAGGGTGTATTTCGTCATGTCCTGCTGATTTATTGGGATTAAGGGATTTGATTGAAAACTTCGGACTCACTTACTGGGTGGAAAAATAACGAGTTAACTTGACTCCCGGTGAGATATTGTCGAAAGTCACACGTGTTCGTTATACTAGTGACAAGGCTCGGGCCAATATTTGTGAAATATTTATTAAATTCTTCACCGATATCAGAACTTTTCGATAAGGGTTTGTCGTTGGATGAATTTAATTCATGGGGGCCGACTTTGTTTTATTTAGGACCTCAGTTATAACCTGCCTTCTTTTATCTGTGTTCCCGCGGTTAACAACAAATTTGTTCGAGTCATAAGACTTTTTAGCCGACTTTAGCAACTTAGCCAAGACGTTTCTATATTGTTTATATTAGTGTGCATTTTGGAGATCTTCGGGGTTTTATTTTCATTTTAATAAATAATTTGTGTTTTGTGCTGATTGACTTCAATAGTTCTCTAGTTAGCCAAGGTTTTTCAGAGTATTTTTTTCCGAACTTTTTTCCGTTTAAGATGCTTCATAGAAACATTAAATTTAACATAAAATTCTGCATAGGCAGTATTCGGATCAGAGCAGTCATAAACAGATCGCCATGAAGTAGTGCGTAAATCAGCCAAGAAGGCTTCTGAATTAAAGTTTTGGAAGTCGTATTTGTAAATCGTTTTTTTTGTCTGAAAACGTATTTAAAATTGTTAAGGATACCAACAATTGGATAATGATCACTAATGTCCGTTAGGATCGTGCCACTTTCAATAAAGTGATCAGTGATATTTGTTACTAAATGGTCGATTGTTGTGCTGGATTGTTGAAAAACGCGAGTAGCAGTGTCGATTATTTGGGAGAAATTATAAGCATTGAGTAGGGCGAGATAGTTAGAAACAGGTGTGGTATTATGTGCCGTGTGAATGTTGACGTCAACGAGGATGATACACTTTTTACCACTAGCTGACAACTGGGATAGACATTGTAATGTTTGTGAGTCAATAAAGACAAACACTGTTGCAACACGTGTGGCCACGTCCAAGCTTTATTCCAGACTGCCCGTACTCCCAAAATCTACAGACTCCCTAGCACAATTGTCATTCATAATATATTACATCCTACAATGAACTACTGACTCCATAGCACAATTGTCATTCTTAATATATTACATTCCTCCTTCCTTAATTTGTAATTGCCCGAACTGAAAATATAATTTAAATACGTCTTATCTTAATCGAAAAATGCCTATTAAAATTAAATCTTTTTACTACAAACCTATACAAGTTCCGTTAGTCTGTTAGTATATCAGTTATTCCAATTATTTTTAGTTTGTGTTTTTTTATTCTTTCACAGTCTGCTCTTATCCGACATATAGTGTATTACTAACTACATTACCTATTTTCAAATTCAATGAAAAATCACAATAAATATCACCATAAATATCAATTATTCAACTATAACATTATCAAGTATATCAAGTATATTAACTCGAAAAGAAATCGAAATGAATGTTCAATATAAACTCTAAATCACATAAAAATTCATAATCCCGTTCAATTTAATATTGCAGTCTGTCCGGCGGTTTCCTTTCTCTCACAGGATATCTTCTTTCTATTTCTCGTTCTGGGATCTGATTACCATTTCCATTATTCCTACCATTACCATTTTGAAGACGCATCAACCACTATCAAATGCATCATTCCCATGAATGGTCCAGCAAAATCAATGTGAATTCTTTGCCACACTTTAGTAGGCCAATTCCATGGATGCAAAGGTTGTGCCGGTGGGTTGTTTCTGACAACTTGACAAGAAGGACACCCTTTTACTAACTCTTCAATGTCTATCAATACCTGGCCACCAAACATGTATTCTTGCAAGCGATTTCATCTTTACAATTCCAAGGTGACCTTGATGGAGTTCTTCTAACACGCGATGACGAAATTTTGCTGGGATTACTACCCGAATACCCCAGAACAAACAATTAGTTTCCACAGTCAATTCGTATTTCCTTGTAAAATATGGTTGCAATTCTTCACTAACTGTATTTGGCCAACCGTTCTGTGTAAAATGCCGTACTTTAGACAAAATTGGATCTGATCTGGTAGACTGTTGTATTTGTTTTTCACTAACTGGTAACAATTCAATTTGCTGAATGTTTAACATGCTCGACTCTGACAATTTTGAGTTGCAGTACATATTTAGTGGTAACCGTAATAATGCATCTGCATTTGCATTTTTCGCAGTTGGTTTGTATTCAATGGTGTAATTATAGGCCGAAAGTTGAATAGCCCACCGTTGTAATCTAGCGGCGGCTAACGCGGGAATTCCAGTCTTTGGCCCAAGAATTTTAATTAACGGTTGATGATCTGTAATTAGTACAAATTCTCTACCATAAAGATATTGGTGAAATTTCTTAACTCCAAACACTGATGCGAGTGCTTCTTTTTCTATTTGAGAATAATTTTTCTCCGACTGTGAAAGTGTTCTAGATGCAAAAGCGATGGGTCTTTCTTCGCCATTTATAACATGCGATATAACAGCCCCCACACCATATGGTGAGGCATCACAAGCTAATCTCAATGGCAGTTTTTCACTGTAATGGACTAAGACATGGGCTGAACTCAGTTCATCTTTCAGTGATCGAAAGGAAGCATCGCACTCATCTGTCCATTTCCAGGGCACATTTTCTCCAGTAGATGGTCGAGTGGATGAGCTAACATTGCCAAATTTGGAATGAATTTGCCATAATAGTTTAAAATTCCTAGAAAGGATTTCAATTGGTGTAAATTCTGTGGTTTAGGTGCGTTGTTTATCGCCTCGACTTTCTTCCTCGTAGTGTGAATACCTTCAGCATCAACCATATACTCCATAAATTCAACACTATCTTTCATAAATTGACACTTTTGTTAAGTCGCAAACCATATCTTGTAGTCGTTGTAGAACTTTCTTCAGGTTGTTTATGTGTTCTGAGTCATCCTTTCCAGTTATTAACAAATCAACAATTCGACACACCACTCCAGTTAACCCTTGTAGTATTTTTTCCATAGTTTTCTGAAACAACGCTGGGGCAGAAGCAACTCTAAACGGCAACCGTGTATAGCTATAAAGTCCTTTATGAGTGTTGATGGTTACATATGCTTTTGATTTATCATCAAGTGGTATTTGTTGATATGCATGGGTTAAATCTAATTTAGTAAATTTCTTTCTGCCATTCAAGGTTGCAAACGTATCCTCTGGGCTAGGTAGTGGATATTGGTCGATACATAATACAGGGTTGATTGTTACTTTATAGTCACCGCATATTCTAATGGCACCATTGGGTTTTGGTACAGGAACAATCGGTGCTGCCCAATCACTATAATCAACTTTTTCAATTACTTTCATTCTTTCCAACCTATTCAAGTCGTTTTCAATTGCCGTTCGCAAGGCATATGGAACAGGTCTAGGTTTGAAAAATTTAGGCGTAGCATCTGGCTGTACGACCAATTCAGCTTTAATACCCTTCAGTGTACCTAATTCATCCTGAAACAATTCCTGGTACTGATCTAACACACTTCCAATATCGCTTGATACGCGATTAACACTTGACCAATCTACCTTTAATTTTGACAACCAATCCCTGCCGAATAAAGAAGGACCCAAACCCCGGTAAGTGGTAAATATACTTGCTGTTCATTATACTGTACTTGCGCTGTCATCTGACCAAGTATGTTCAATGGCTCTCCAGTATACGTTTTAAGCGACACTGAGTTTGTTTAATTTGACACTGCCCAACCTGTGTTTCCATGTTTCTTCAGAAATAATAGAGACGGAAGCACCAGTGTCCAATTCCATTCCAAGTTTAACACCATTCACTTCTGGATGTAAAACTATATTAGCTGTAGAATTATTAGTATTATGAACACAACCAATATAATATTCAGGAATATCGTTCCCCTCAGTATCACTGTCCGAAGAAAGTGAATTATCTTGCCAAACACATTTTATACGCGAATTCCTTTTTTTCACTGATGTACGTGATTGAGTGGCACGGCAAACAATGGCTATGTGACCTCTTTTGTTACACATCCTACACAACTTCTCTTTGTAATAACACTTGTCTGGAAAATGGTTTGTCTTGCCACAACGAAAACAGGGTTTTTAGCATAGCTCTTTGTTTTGGAATACACTGCACATACTTCATGCTCTTTTGTATTGGCTTGCAACTCACTGGCTTGTTTATTTGCAGTTTCATAACTCTGAGCAAGTTCAAACGCACGATCAAGGGTTAGACCTGACAGTTAACAATTTCTTTTGTGTAACAGAATCCCGCATTGCACACACAAACCTGTCACGCAGAGCTTCATTCAAAAATGTTCCGAATTCACATTTTTCAGCAAGGTGTCTGAGCTCTGCTAAAAAATTAGCAACAGATTCTCCGACCAGTTGGTTGCGACCATGGAATTTAAATCGCTCCGCAATTGTTAATGGCCTTGGGTTAAAATAAGTATTCAATATTTCCACGAGTTCACTGAACGGTTTGGTTGAGGGTTTCACTGGAGCTAACACATTTCTGAGAATATCGTATGTCTTAGGACCAATGACGGTAAGAAATATGGCGACTTTGCTTACCCTCCTCTGTAACTTCATTTGCTTTGAAGTATTGGTTCAGTCTTTCTGTATACGAAACCCAATTTTCGCCTTCTGTAAACTCTTCTATTTTCCCCAGTAAAGCCATGCTGGTTTCTTCATTCAACCATTCATATTTCAAACACGTCTACCAGGTTTATGGTATCCTGCCGACTACGCCATTGTAATGTTTGTGAGTCAATAAAGACAAACACTGTTGCAACACGTGTGGCCACGTCCAAGCTTTATTCCAGACTGCCCGTACTCCCCAAATCTACAGACTCCCTAGCACAATTGTCATTCATAATATATTACATCCTACAATGAACTAATGACTCCCTAGCACAATTGTCATTCTTAATATATTACAGGCATGCTTCTAAACTGTCAATGTATTCATGATAAGAGGTGTTAGGTTTTCGGTAGTTAACACCTATGACGAGTCTATTGTTATTGACAATGGATTCCACAAAGATCGATTCACAATGTTGAATTTGAATATTATTAATGTGATTGAATGACATAGAGCTGTGAATGTATAAAGCTACACCCCCACCCTGGGAACTTTCTCTATTGCAAGTGATTAAATTATAATTTGGCAAGTTAAAAAAAACAGGGTTTGAATGTGAATTTAACCATGTTTCACTAAGTGCTAAAAAAAGGAAATTGTTATTTAATACATTGAGAAATGTAACAAAATCATCGTAATGTTTTGAGAGGAATCGAATGTTGAGATGTAAAAAAGAGCAGGTATTTTGAAAATTTAATGAATTGAAATTTTCGGGAGAATATGAGTTGCAATTATAATTACATTTGGAGTCAAGATTTGTATTCATTAGCGGGCAAAAATATTATGACTGAAGTTACCTTAGTAGGTTAAGATATACGTTGGACATCTTGCAAGGACGAGATTTTCACAGCGAGCGATCCCGACTCTTTTCGCGCTAAGATCTTTCCATTATCAGTCCATAGATACTTCCATTTGGCTGCTTTTCTTTTAATGTTGGCTTCGTGAAAAAGTCTCTTGCCCTTTTCAGTTAGTTGTTCATTTATGTATATTTTGTTGTTTGTGTCTCGTAGTCCCGCGATTCCTAGATCAGATGTTGTTTTGGTGTGCATATTTTTCTTTGCCTTGTACAGTTGTTTGCGAACTGTCCGACGTGTGAAACGAACGATTATATTTGATGTTGCTTGCTCGCGATTACGTGTAAGTCGTCGGCTGATGTCGGTGTTATGTTCAGAAAGATGCACTCCTACGGCTTCGGCTACTTGGACGACTATGTCTTCAGTGATTTCATCTTCTTTTTCAGGTATTCCCTGGATTATTAGGTTGTTACGTCTGGTGTACTGTTGCAGGGATTCAATCTCATTCTGATCCCCGTTCAGCTTACGCTCTGTTGTGATAAGTTGTTCTCGCAGTGATTTGTTTTCATTGCGTAATGCATTCATCTCTTTTTTAAATTCTTCAAAGAAAGAGTTCATGAAGTTCACGGACTTCTGCACTTCACACAGTGTAGTTTGCATACTTGATAATTTGTTTATCTTTTTGCATAATGAATCAAGTCTGTCTTCTATGCTGGTATGTGGTAACTCATCACTGTTGTCCGCCATCTTGCTCTTGTCTCCACCTTTGCATGACTTCTCGAGACGAGGGAAACGTTTAGATTCACATGATCGGCACAAATGCAAGTCTCCTTGGCATAAATGAATACTTCTTGTTGCACCACAGTCTGCGCACTTCATCATTAAAAAGAACTTGGCGAAAATGTAGACTAGTTACTGCTTGCTTGTATTAGGAGCAGGAGACGGTGATAAGCACGTCTTTCTTCAGTGGTGTTGGGTACTGTAATATTCTAACATTACAATAAACAAATCAACTGGAGAGGAACAATAGACCAGTCACTTATTATTATTGTCTGATAGGATAATAATCGAATTCAAAAACCTGAAAAATAATTATATGGAGAAACAATTGTTATTAGTTGTAGGGTAATAAATTTGATGTCATGTTTTGTGCCCTTGTTGTAATACAATGAAGTAATTAGGTAACGAGACAGATACATATTGTTATACACAATAAATATATGTGTATACTGAGGAGAATATATTGTCACGTGATACAATACAATAACTGAATGGTTCTTAACTCATAGAAATAGTTCCAGTGGACAGACACGAAAATATCTTTTGAAATCTACTTTAAATATAAGCAAACTATTACATATTGCATATTACATATACTATTCAGCTGAGTTGTTGTTAGGTTTGACATTTTACGATTGACCTTTGTCCTAAACACATCACATTTTATCACAACTGCTCAGTATAAAACATAAATTACACCATATACAAGGACACTTCAAAAGGAGGTTTATTGCTCGTAATGTATAAATTATCCACTGTAAACTCTGCCATGGTTGTTATTTGGATACTGTAATATTTACATGCAAATAACTATAAATATAATTGATTGCCTCCGATTAATGATTGTTCTTAAGTTTGCACCCACTTTGTTGACGTTTAAACGCCCTAATGGAGTGCTTTAGTGATCTACTGTTCTTAGCTGTACACGCCTGTTTTCATAGACTATGATTTCTTCTACAGCTTCAGATGCATGCATACCATCAAAACTACTTTAAAAATACATAATCCAAGTAAAGGCTAAAAACGCTGAAAACTCAGAGGCTAGTTTGGTTCTAAAGTCACGTGGGATTGTACATATTTTCTAGAAACTGCAGTATTATAAAAACAATACGGTTATAATATAATGGTTGTAAGCTGGTATTTATATAATAACGTTTCCTCCATATTATAACAGTAAGTGATACTGCGTTGTTGTACCAAATTCACGTACTGTGCAGTACCAAGCGCTGCTAGCAATAAAAAAGTCATGAAAAAAGTCTGTTAAAGAAAAGTGTATTACACTGAATGTATCACGTGACATCACTTGTCGTCCTTGTTCACCACGGAACAGTACTTTACAGATCCAGGTTTGCTCAGGATGCAGGATTTCATCGATTTTATTTCGGAAAAGGTACAAATTACAGCTTGTTTTTTGAGCTTATTTTATTTAAAATGTTCTAATCAGGCTAGTATGGTCGTATAGTTAAGTTATAGTGGCGAATTTGTAATCAAAAGTTGTGGTATGTGATTGCACAGAAGTAACGTATGACGTATTAAGTTATGCTGAAACCCGTTTAAAAATGGCTTATGTGAACGCCTCCTAGACATGTCCAGAGAATGGTGTATCATTTTGTATATGAAAGTGTAAATAACCTCGTAATCAGATCTGCAATAATATCTATAATCAACCGAATTTATTAAACTTTCGAAAATAATGTATTTAGATCTGTTGTCTTAATCTGTTTGCTGCTGAATTGCGAGTTACAATACCGTGTATCATGTGTATATAATGTATAGAATGTATTCTACTGAAAAACGTACAAGGCGGTAGTGAGTGATTATTGTCACCGTTCATGATCAAGTATATTATCACCACAACAAGTCTTCAACTGTGAGCAACTACAGATATATTTTGTTTTTTAATTTGAATACATAGCAGAATTGTACAATAGATAAAAGTTGTCATTGCCAACGAGATTGGTTATTTTGAACAGTTACCTAGGATTACGGAATGCTGGCTACTATATGTGTTTTTAAGTGTTTCGTCATAATGCGCTTTATCTAATTCTTGCACATGTCCTGTTATGATACAGCCCCAGACCCGTTCCCATGGCAAATGTGGTAATCAAACACACCTTCGCATGCTACGTGCATATTGTCTCGTATTCCTTCTGTGTGTCATTCATTAGCAGTACATGTTTACTAGCAAGTATTTCAAGTGTCTTAAATTATTCCATAGTATATATGAAGTGTCAATAGTGTACTGGATAACTGTTCAAAGGTTAGTTGCAAATTTGGAAGTTAAAATCCAGTGTTTCATGTGCATATATGTCTTCTGAAACAAGTACAAATATACAAGCGTTCGAATCTCGTGTTAATATTTATATCTTTGTATAAGTGCTTGCAATTTTCATTACTTACGTTCCGGAAGTCTTCACTGCATGTTGGACATAATTTGTCAAAGAAGATTGTTAACCGGGCATATCATTCTGGCCTGACTTTGTACGCAGAATTAGGTTTTAATTGCTCATAACCAAGTAGATATTACACTGAGAGCGCATTAACTGCATGCCGTATTAAGCTCTCAGACGTGACCTAACAAAGAGTGTGTTCGCTTATAGTGGTGAGGCGCATTTGTCGGGTTTTACTTCAAATGTTATGGAGTCTGAGATAAAAACTATCATTGCCCAAAACGCCTAGCTATTTTCAACATTAACTTAGGCATGTCATTACTGAAAATACCAGGTTTATACCTTATATGTGTTGATAAGTGTACATTCATGATTGGCCCCGTTTGATTCTTACACATGGAGAGTAACGTTCGGTGATACATACCCATCTGGGTATGTCAAGGCGAATGAAATGGTAATCAAATATATCTTCTAGATATTATGTGATATTATATAGACATATGTTTATTTCGTGCCATGTAATTCATGGGCTTAGTGTACAACACTGTTATTTGACAGTATTTTTCAGGTGTTAAACAGACTGTAATAGAACTTTGCACAATAGTTAACTGAAAATATTTTCAATATAAGTGCGACAACCACAGTCGTGCTCAGGCTACTCTAAGTACGAGAGCACCTTGAATCAGGCACGTGGCCAGTTACCTCTCGCTAAGTCGCGACGAAGTATTGTGTGGCTTTCAATAAATTCTATTGATTTTTTAGCAGCAGTTTAAAGATAAAGCTAATAGCTAATGGTTTCTTTCGTCGTGTATTTAATTAGCAGTTAAAGAGTAGGTGTCACTTTGATGTCACCACTATAACTTTAAAAAACTGACCCCAAAAAGCTGATTAATTGACATTTTCAAGAACACTTAATTCCATTTCGTACAAATATATCGTATTCCAGTATATTGTTATTCAAAATACTTTGTCCCTTCTAACGAAACATAAACTTTTAGACATAACACGCATGTGTATGGTACTTAGCTACCAATAAACTAATATTATTTTATTACAGACCATCATAACAAAATGAGTTGGCAAATCACTCTCTTCATATATGTGGTGCCTATATTGCTGATGAACTCTGGTACACTGAAAGGATGCCCATTTGAATGCAGTTGTGAAGACAATGATGGAGAGCTGCATGTCGATTGCAGTCATGGGGGTCTGTCTGAAATTCCTTCAAATATTTCATCTGATACTACGAGATTAGTGTTGGAATATAATGATTTGATAACAATTCCGGAACATGCTTTTATCGATTTGCATGGGCTGGTTTACATAAACCTCGGATGGAACGGAATTACTGAGATTTCTGCAAAAGCTTTTGTTGATGTATCTAACTTAACAGAACTTAAGTTACACAGAAATGGATTAACATCGTTACCGGAAACAGTTTTCGACGAGTTACCAAACCTAAAGAAACTCGATATATCCTACAACTCATTGACATTTTTACCAAGTGAAATATTTCACAACTTGACTGATTTAACAGAACTGGACTTGTCCTATAATAATCTTCAATCACTGAATTCGACATTATTTGATGGATTGAATAATCTACTTGAGCTACGCCTCTACGGCAATGATATAACATTCTTACCAAGTGAAATATTTCACAACTTGACTGATTTAACAATACTGAACTTGTCCTATAATAATCTTAAATCACTGAATTCGACATTATTTGATGGATTGAATAATCTACTTGAGCTACGCCTCTACGGCAATGATATAACATTCTTACCAAGTGAAATATTTCACAACTTGACTGATTTAACAATACTGAATTTGTCCTATAATAATCTTAAATCACTGAATTCGACATTATTTGATGGATTGAATAATCTACTTAGGTTGTACCTCAAATACAATGACATAACATTCTTACCATCAACTATATTCCATTCATTGACAAAACTAACATACCTGCACGTTGGTTATAATGAACTGACATCTTTATCTACCACTCATTTCATTACATTGACACGTTTAAGATACCTCTACCTTTATAATAATAAATTAACTACTTTGCCACATGACATATTTCAATCATTGACTGCATTGTATTTGTTATCACTATCGTCAAACCATCTACATTCTCTAACGGTCCATAATGTAACACAGTTGGTCACCTTGGAAGTTGCCAATAATAGATTCACAAATGTATCTTTTACACAAGACATACAAGAAAACGGACTAAATATTTATGGATTGCCAAATCTACATTATTTATATTTGGACAGAAATGACATTACACGTCTCCCTGAAACAATTGAAAATTTCCCCACGTTATATGCTCTGCAACTCTCATACAATAAATTTACACATTTACCCCAGCTTCCATCAAGGCTAACTTATTTGAACTTTGGATATAACGAATTCTCACAGTTTCCTGACACTATTCAGAGATTATCGAATCTCCGTTATCTATACCTTTATGGCAACGAAATAAAGCATTTACCAAATTTTCACAATTTTACAAAACTACAAATGTTAAAGCTCTCAGACAATCCCTGGTCATGTGACTGTCACATGGAGGCTTTCAAGAGATGGATACACAATAACACACAAGTAGATACCCAACTAATCTGTCAATTTCCAATCGAGTATACCGGAACAGACATTGTCAATTTAGCAGTATCAGATCTTCAGTGTGTTCCACCGAAATTTAACAACTCATTTGAATATGTGTATGTTGAAGTAAACGAACCAGTAACACTGACTGTTGATGTTAATGGTGTCCCACTGCCACATATCCAGTGGATACCTCCTAATGGCATTGTAATTGGTACTGCGGTTGATTCTGTAGTACGTCTCGAATCAGACGGCAGTATCTTCATCCCATCTGTCCAGAAAGACTTAGCTGGGCCGTATGTGTGCATTGCGAACAACGATAAGGGCCACGACGGAGCAGTACGATATCTACAAATACGTTCTCTGCCACTAGCCACGACCACTTATTCAACAACCTTGACAACCACTAGCTACATGACTGAGGCGACCAATAAAAGCGCCTCCAGTAGTGTAATAAGCACAACAGATACCACATTGCCTCATAGTATTGGTCAGACAACTGATAAAACTACATTATTCCACTATACAAACGTTAGCTCTAGTCACGTGATCACCTCAAGTGACGTCACCTCTGCTCATACTTCGATCGCAACTCAAGTATCCGATAAATCTACGACGGAAAAGGTAGACGTGTCAAGTGAACATACAAAAAAAGATGCCTACACAACCGAACCAGTTGAACAAGATTCTTTGCCAATTTATGTAGGATACGTTGTATCATTTATTATGGGGTCGGTGATTGGAACAGTTACGATAGTGTTTATACTTTGCTGTCGACGTCATCGTAGACGTAAACAAAATACAACAACGGAAATTACAGAAGTAAACATCGATGTTCCTGCTCGCAGTAATTTGAATGATGATCATCTTCACTACGCCAATCTCAGCAATGTAAATTCCAATATTTACCAACAATTAACTACGATTGATAGCGCCACTGGAGGTTATGTTAATTCAGAGATGTTAGCGACACAAGTGGTTTCCCAAGAAGATGGTAAACATACAGAGAACATCTATCATGCCGTTGATGCTTGATGTCGTCATGACAACACTTTAATCATATAATGACATCTATATATACACGAGAATATTCAAAATAACCAGATATATTGTACATATTAATCCCAGGTACTTGCTAGGATGTATAGCATATGTTAGTATAAGCATTAATAAATTATACTTATTCTGTCAGTCCTATGTACTTTTGCATTGATTAAATACTCTTTCTATATTTCTACATATGGGTGATGTGGGTAATGATAACATATTATGCATAACAATGACATCTATGTATATACAAGAATAATCACACCAGAAAATACAGAAGTATATAATGGTGATGCTCGTCTTCACCACGCCGATCTCAGCATTGTAAATTCTAATATTTACCAACAATTGACTAAGACTGATAACGCAACGGGAGGTTACATTAATTTGGAGATGTTAGCAAGACCCGTGATTCCCCAAGAAGCATATGGAGC
The DNA here is from genome assembly GCF_978046115.1 of Saccoglossus kowalevskii. Classification (NCBI taxonomy): domain Eukaryota; kingdom Metazoa; phylum Hemichordata; class Enteropneusta; family Harrimaniidae; genus Saccoglossus; species Saccoglossus kowalevskii. Next base: position 8,500,710 of record NC_140652.1, on the reverse strand, counting down.
AAATTCATCATGCACTTGATGCTTGATGTCGTCGAAATGATAACATAGTATTCATAATAATGACATCTATGTATACATGAGAATAATCAACGTATTCAGAGTTCCATTAATATTTGAGGTAAAGGGAAATGAAATTATTGATCTCAGCTAATAGTGGGGGTATATGCTATGAGTTATCTATAAGTATAAGTATTAGCATTGTTCTTTATTCTGAAAGGCCACATGTACTTTTACAATGATTTGACTAGATTAGTGTTAATTTGAATATTTTATCCACCTACAGAAGAAGATGAATATTGCTAAGATATGGAGTTGATACCTTTTGATCGCAACTCCTAAGACAACACCGAGGTCAATAAATACCACTAGGGTCAAAATTAACCAACTACAACAGAATATTGTTGACATCACAGTGACTGTTAATGTTATATTCAGATACAGTGAGTGGTATATTACGTTTTATTTTTTAAAACTAGAATTTTTAATCTTACAACCATTCTTCCTTGTCATACTTTTGTAGTTTACTTTTACTGAAAGTTAACCAGTAATGTTTTAGTGGCATACTCAATCTTTTGGAAACATGTATATTCCTGACCGGGGAATTGAAATAGACAAGAGGAACACTAAATTAGGAATTGAAATAATTTTAAAATTCCTTTTAGAGACTCAAACTAAAACCGTATAAGAGGTCATTGTTTTGTCGATTTCCACGTGATTTCCATGTGTAGTGCGACAAAAACACCACCCTAGCCCAGATATTCTGGGCTCTAATAATCCAGCCTTATCATTTGAGAATCTGATTACCTAAATTTGTACAACAGAGTACTGCATAGATTTTAACAAATCGAATGTTTTTGTAAGGATGGTGGCAGGGGTCGAAAAATAGATTTGGTTCATATTTTGCACAGGGATAGTACTTGGTCCACAACCCCTCAAAATAGATTTCTTTAAGATCAATACTCTTGTTGCCATGGTAACGGACAAACAAAGTTTTCTGGCCATTTTTCCTAATTTTCGCATCTCAAAAACACGGAAATCAGCATATTTTACGGCACTGTCTCGGCAACACCTTTAAACCTATCATAAAAACAAAAACAAGATCTGAATAGACCAACATTTTGGCTTTATCAAAATTGTTGTGAAATTTCTAAAGACGTACATTTTAGTTCTTGGGCAGCCTGAAAACAATTAGATGTTTCAAGCTTCAAAAAAAAAAAATTTGGCCCCACTTTGTAACGCTATAAGTGCCGCTGTCCCTTAAAGTAGGCCACTTTTTGTGTTTGGCGAAAATTGTGAACTTTAGTCATGTTCAAAGTACGCTACATGACGAAGTAAAATATATTTCTAATTCAACTTATCAACAAACGTAAATCTATGCATTGCCTATCAAATGAATGCTTGCAGAGTTTCAACGAAAATTGTGAATTTTAGCTCTGTCCAACATACGCAACAAGACAAAGTGAACAATAATTCTAATTCAACTTCCGGTAAAATGTACATATATGTATTGTATATCAAATAAATGCTTGTAGAGTTTCGGGTCATGACGTTCAGTCACTTGGTTGTCCCTGAAAGTAGGCCATTTTTTGCATTTGACGAAAATTGTGAATTTTAGCTTTGTTCAACGTACGCAACGTGACGAAGTGAACAATAATTCTAAGCCAACTTCTGCTCAAATGTACATCTATGTATTCTCTATTGAATAAATGCTTGTAGAGTTTCGGGTCATAAAGTTGAGTCACGTGGTTTCAATGAAAGTAGGCCACTCTTTGCATTGTGAATTTTCAAAGTACGCTACGTGACGAAATGAAGAATTCAACTTCTGATCAAATGTACATCTTTGTATTTTTTACTAAATAAATGCTTGTAGAGTTTCGGGTCATGACATTTAATCACTTAGTTGTCCCTGAAAGTAGGGCATTTTTTGCATTTGACGAAAATTGTGAATTTTAGCTTTGTTCAACGTACGCAACGTGACGAAGTGAACAATAATTCTAAGCCAACTTCTGCTCAAATGTACATCTATGTATTCTCTATTGAATAAATGCTTGTAGAGTTTCGGGTCATAAATTAAGTCACGTGGTTTCCCTGAAAGTAGGCCACTCTTTGCATTGTGAATTTTCAAAGTACGCTACGTGACGAAATGAAGAATTCAACTTCTGATCAAATGTACATCTTCATATTTTTTACTAAATAAATGCTTGTAGAGTTTCGGGTCATGACATTTAATCACTTAGTTGTCCCTGAAAGCAATTTGTTTTTCTTTTTAAAAAGAAATTTAACGCTTTCTGAGTATGACAAATGTCTACAATGGAGTATTAGTGAATGTATGTAATTTGCATCTATCCTCGGGGGCGAAGCTACGTCACAAGGCGTTCCTTGTTGCTAAGACGCCCACCACTGTACCACGTATTTCTATGGGCTCTGCGCACGCTGCTGAGGAACGCCTAGCAAAGAGCCGTGAAATTTCGAGAAAACAGGAACTCAACTTTAAATTAATCTTGAACAATCAAATTTATATGCGTTACACACGCAGGGGTAATCTTGTTACACTGTTCAGGAGAGTCTCAATAACCATCCAAAGTACAGTTTTCTTAGAGTTTTCGGCCTTTGTTTTCACCGTGATTGTTGCCATGCGGTGAAAATGCCTGGAAGTCCGCCCTCCCGAGAATAGTGAAAGTTTGCCCTCTTTACATTCATAATAGTACTGGGAGTTGTCATTTTCTTTAAGAAAATTATTGAAAAAAACGATCTTCATGACTTCACACATACCAGTTAACTTACGCGAGAGATAATATAATACCAACAGCAATGATCTTGTCCCATGACAAATCCACTATTAGTATATAATATATAAAGTTTATAACCTGCAAGAAAGCATGAAACCTGTCCATGTCGATCCATGCCTCACAGCACCACCAGGGCAATGGCTTTATAATGATACAGCATTGTAATCAAGTTTACAATTATTATTTCTCTGTACTTATTTACAATAAATAAACTTGACTTGTATCTGCTTTGAATAGAATAAAAGCGGTTAATTTTACTCAAGGTTTGCAGGGATTAAGTTAGGGGGACTTGCCCACTCGGTCATTGTGGCTGGTGAAGAAATATAGATTTCTTGTTTCATCATGTTTCAATTCAATGTACGCTTTACAAAATAATATGAAGATGCACTACGCAGTACCATAATAACATTATATACTGGTAGTTGCTTTATTTATTAAAGTTGTGATGAAATGTATGTAAACATTGTTCACAAGAAATGTGCAAAGCCGATAACAACAACTGCTGACCATGTTTTAAAAATGCAACAAAATATTAAAACAAGCAGCTGAAAATAGCAGTTTTACCAAAAATATTCACTAAACTGAACAAATCTGACAGAGGTTCATCCAAAGTACTTACATACAACGTACCAAATCAATTTAGCTTGTAGTTTTCAAAAAGAAATAGCATTTTTTTTACCACCAAAGGTACATATCAAGTATCAAAGCAAGTGGACTTGCCATTTCTGGAAGTTGAAAATGTAAAATGTCACCAACAGACGAGGATGGACAAACGGTAATATGAACAGATCCGCTCTGTCAACTGAGTCAACAGCAAAGCTAAATATTAGTATTTAAATATAAAAAAAAAATCCTACAATTGCAGCAGCCATTTATTGCATAACAATAAATTTTAAATGATGCGACTGACACAAAATAACCGATCACTTTTCCAAAGATGTACACCATATACAATATTTATTGTGTAATCTCTTAAAATAAAATTCCAGTAACAGTTGAATTATTAAATACTCTACATGAGCGTTTATGAAAGAGCAGCTTTTGCAGATACACAACGCACATATGTATGTACCCTTAAGAATGGGAGATTTATTCCAAAATACAACCAATGATTTCCATAATACATATACCGTATATAGAAAGAATCAACAAATGCAGATCACCAAATTATTGTATAATAGTCAAGATAAACGAATTCATAGAGGAGACTACGGTAATATTCATGCATTCACAGTTTCTCAGTTACACCATGACTCTGCTATTACAGCAATCATATATGCAGTATGAACCATCACAATAAATTCAATGTATTTTCAGTCGAGTAGAAGCATATATACAAAGGGAATTTGATACGTCAACAAAAACCTGTCAACAAGCTGCTCTCTGATTGGTCTGACTGTTAGGGTTTGGTAGCCAATCAGACACAATCTTAAGTAGCTTTGCAATTACTCTGAATTTTTAATGAATATAAACTCATTTCTTTTGCTATGCAATACAAACTAGAGGAAGCAAGGAAAAAAACCCCACATTTTTCTCATCAAATATCCTGATTGGTCAACAGGCATCATATGACTTGCCATATTAGGAATAAAGGGCTGGCTTTATTTTTGCATAAATACACTTTGTTATTAACAATATACGAATGTATTATCATTTCTGGCAGTAGTTACCAAACACATACTACACTTGGCAATAGAGGGCGCTGTATTCAATATGGCAGCCATAATGGGATTTCCATTGTTCAATCTTGAATAATAACCAACTTGGTCTTTTCTCATGTATACCGTTTCAACCCCTACAGAGTGCCCTCATATGTTAAGCAATGGATCTAAGATAGATTGTCCTTTCTGTGATGAATATGAAATCTTAGTTGATTTATTTACTTCCTTTCCTGCATTAATCGTGACTTGTCTACTTTCTGTGACATATTTATCTTGTCTCCTAAACTCAGCGCCATTCCCTGTAATGAAAAAAAAAAAAATGGATTATGAAACATGAAAAGAATTTCTACTGTTTCCATCAAACGATCTCAGTAGTGAAGAAAGCACTGGAAATCACTCTTGTTTCACAGCTTAACAAAATCAGTATTACAACACAACAACCTGGTAACAAATATATTTGTAAATATCACTGATAACGAAAGACACTAATCGTGAATTGTCTTGTGACTAAATATTTTTTTTTTTATTCACTTAATATTATATTGATCAACTGCCACATTTCCCCTTTCGGAAAATCTAAGATAAAACGCAAGTCTTTAGTTTATAATGGCAATGCAGCTTTTCTTCAGATTATAATAGGAAACTAATCTGACATTGGTCACTTGATCTAAATAAATTGATCAGTGTTCAATTCAAATTGACTGTTTGGATAACACTGGAACAGTCAAATGATGTTGATGCAGACTCAAGACTGCCCGAGCTGTGGCAATTTTATAATAGTCATTGTCCTATGTGAAATTACTACAACTTGCTATTGCTAATAATTATTCGTATGCAGTGAACAGAACAGATCTGACCAAATGCTGCCTTTCTTATTGGTTGGCAGCTTATAAGTCATGCTACTCATTATCATATTTATCACCACAAAAACTATAGAAGCAGAACAGACCAGTAATGGTAATTACAAGTCAAATCAGAAGATTCTACAAACTTGTTCTGAAGGAATTATCATATACTCGACTCGGCCAGTCTAGTGAGCACTGTGCATATTGATTGCCTGGTTTGATTTAACTGCTTTCGAAATTTATAAAGATAAAAGAATGCCTTTCTCGTGCCAAGAAGATCGATATTTTTGTTTTATTTTTGTCATATCATAACTTCACTTCTGTATCACAGCATAGCAAAATGTGCATTTCAAACATAATGGTCTCATATCATAAACACAATCAGACTTAGCCTGAACTATGATTGTAGCCATGAAGAATCTGATAAAGTCTGATAAATGCCATAGAAATAGTGATGAAAAAACAGTTAATGATTTATTACAATCACAGACAACATAGTTGCATTCTGACGTGAGACCTGATGAGTCCTTGATGCCATCTACAACGTGTCTGAGATAATCTTACCTGTGACTTGGCTCGTATGCGTATATGTCCAGTAACAGGAGTCTCTGGAGATGAGTTGTAGGGTTTCTCAATGCTTAAATTGGCCAGAGCATCTTCACCAAATATGGATTTGGCATAGAGGTTTGCTGCCATGAAACCACACTCACCAGACAAACCCTGTAATATCCCATCAGAACCGTCATTAGATGGCAATAATATCTACAGAAATATACAGCAAGAATGATTGGCTCAGTAGATGAATGAAAAGCAATGATAATAATGGTTAGAAATATCAAATAGCCAATCACAGCAATGATTAGAAAGAACCAATCACAGCAATGATTAGAAAGAGCCTATCGTAGCAATGATTTGAAACAACAAATTACAGCAATGGTAAGAAATGATAGGCATATTGTTGGTAGTTAGAGATTACTGACAACAATCATAGCACTGGTTTAATTCTACTATAAGATATACTAATTTCTGTAAAATTACAGAAAAGCCCAGAGAAGCGCAGAGAAATGGTCAAAGAGATTGACAAGAAACCAAACATGAGGGTGGTTAGAAATACCTATTGCATGTTGTGGGTTCATACGATAAATGATAACAAGCGCAGTAACTAGGATATATCATGAATGGAGACAGAAATAGAACCCCTGAAATACATTCATCAACAGCTCAGCAGTGGTATAGTTTTCATCACAATTACATTGGATTCTGGGTAATGAAGTCCAGTCGTCATATGACTTACCTTTTCTGGTGTTAAGCATTTCATATTTGTAGACTTTATTAAGTGTCTTAGGTACGTTGATAGATCTGCAATGTTAGTGTTCACAGTAACCTGAAATAACGAAGTTTACTAAATTCAGAAAACCGACAAATTTATACAGGTCCAGACACCCTTCTTTCCCAGAATTCTTTGCAGTTAGAACACCGAAAGTATCTATTCCACCACACAACGCCATTTTAATTTTTAATACACATATTCTTAGCATGTTATTAAAGGGTGCTCGTCTTTATTTTTTTCTACTGGAAAACAAGTTTTAAAATAGGTTATCGATAGCTGACAATTATTTAATACGTAAACGCAAAGAAAAGGCTGAAAAAGTTATGATTAACAATAGAAAATATTTTTAACGTGGAATAACATGGTCACTAAAGTGTTACTCGGTTTGGCAAGCTGACCGTCCTGTCCAGGCGAAGTTATATAAACAATCCATGCATGGCACAGTCCCCGTTATCAAATTTAAGATATATAGTTTTGTTTATAGTAATATAGCTGGAATATAACCATGTCAGGAATATGATTTTTTAACATTAAAATGATTGACATTTGTATCTGATCGTCAAACAAGTACTTGTCCATATTGAGAGATATTGCTCTGGAACAGCATTCAAAATCAGCCATTTTGAATACATGTATATATATATATATATATATATAACATGATGTATAACAAATATATAAAATTTGAATATAATCAGTCAAAGCATTTAAGAGATATGGCTCTAGAAGCCCAATCATGGAAACAAAATGGCCGCCAGTCAACCATTTTGAATCCAATCTGAAAAATAAAATGACGTGCATCAGGAACCTGTAATGTCTAATGTATGTACCAAGTTTGAACGAAATCCATCCATAAATACTTGATATTTGATGATTTTTAAGCACAAAAATGGCCACCATTCGGCCATTTTGAATAGGATCGTCAAACCAATATATCTGTCTATCTATGACATGATGTATAATGAATATTTAAAATTTGAACATAATCAGTGAAAGCAAGTCAGAGATATGGCACGAGAACTACATTTATTAAAACCAAATGGCCTCCAGTAGGCCATTTTTAATTTTATCTGAAAAACAAAATTATTTGCATCAAGGTCCCATAATGTCTAATGTATATACCAAGTTTGAACAAAATCCATCTGTAAACAGCTGAGAAATGCTTTATTTTGATGATTTTTAGCACAAAAATGGCCGCCATTTGGCCATCTTGAATCAGATCAAGAAACAAATTGACGTGCATATGTATTATATCATGTATGATGTATGTGTGAAGTTTGATTGTGATTGGTCCAGGCATTTCTAAGATACAGGTCCGGACGCATGCACGGACACACAGAGGTCAAAACATAAGTCCTGGTTTTCGGACTGCGTCCGAACGGGGACTAACAAACAAAAGCAGCTCATGCTACTGATGACTAACTCATCCTTCTGCCATTCTGTTTGTGCTACAGAAGGTAAAAAATAAGCTTCTCACTTTGAAAACAACCAGATTCTATATAAATCGCAAAGGATTCTGGGCAATTTACAGTGTTGTGGTGTGTATACAAGTACTGTGATATCTAACCTTGTTTTCCCATTCAAACTCCGCCCACATCTGTCTAAATTCGGCATCCGTACAAGACGCAGGGACGATGTAATCCATGATGTCAATATGTATATCATTCAATACCACTACGTTACGGTCGTTAGCAGCGCCTGATACATCATAGACTGTAAACAAAGGTGTATTCGTTATCAACAACTGCAATGCAATAGCATTGGACAAGCAAACACATGACAGTGTTTTTTTTTATTTCATCATCTGTCTATGCTTTACACAGCTGTTGGCTTTCAGAGGGAAAACTCAACAATTATATATACCGTAATATCTGTATTAGAAGCTGCATCCCTAATAGAAGTCGCACCCATTCAACAATTCAGACACAAAAAAAATTCACCATTTCTCATATGTGTAGATGCTCTAATAGAAGCAGCATCCCCTCTGTTGTGTTGTACCATTTAATAGAGGCCGCGGCTACTAATACAGATTTTACAGTAATATGTGTGGGATGTAAATCAAAAACATTGCTGAGTGCAGATATGCAATATACAAGTATGACAATCACTGTCTGGCGTAAGATACTGCACCAAATTATAGAATAACATACAAACTATGTGATGTTCTAGGGCTTATGATTGTTTTTTAATCTGCAATATCTTAAAATAACAACTCTGAGCCATCAATAATGACAAAATTTGTGTCTTGCGAAATCAATGCAGATTACAGTAGCTTCCACAGCACTCACCTATATTTCCAAAAATGATGCCATTTTCTGTTGATGCCACTTTCACATTAGCTTTTATGTTACAGAAATCATGTGGCGCCATGGTAACAGGCTGGGGTTTTTCTACTAGTTTCAAGTCACCTAAAAACAGAAAACGAAGAAATGTCGGTTTATAAACTGCTGTCAGAACAAAATTTTAACATAATCAGTTAATGCATGTCAAGATGTGGCTCAAAAACTGCATTCATTAAAACAAAATGGCCACCAGTCAGCCATATTGAATCTGATCTGAAAAACAAAATTACATGCATCAGGCACCGATAATGTCTAATGTATGTCTCAATTTTAAACAAAATCCACTGATAAACTATCAAGATCCAGTTCCGGAATGCCAGAAATGCTTGAATTTTTTATGTTTTTTTTAGCACAAAATGGCCACCATTCGGCCATCTTGAATCAGAAAATTAAACAAATTTATGTGCATATCTATAATATTATGTATGATGTACGTGTAATGTTTGAATGTAATTGGTCCACGCATGTCTAAGATATAGGTTCAGACGCATGCACGCACAGATACACCGACACACACACAGAGGTCAATCCGTAAGTCCCTGCAGATTATTTTTGTGAGGAAATGAAGGGGTGGAATGATATGGCAAACAGATGGGAGTGGTTTTAAAGTACTTACCAAGTGTTGCTAGTTCTAGTGTACAGTTTTGTAATGTATCACTAGTTTGGTTGACAATCAACACATCTAATACAATATCATATTGGTTAACATGGACATAGGCTTCAGCATAGACTGGATCCGAAAAACCTGTAAGTTGGCTCACCTGGAGAAAATAGAAATAAATTAATATTTCTGTTATTTATTTTACAAAGTCTAAATCCATCAATAGCAAGAACGGGCAAATATATGAAAGCAATATTTTTTTTTTAAATCTGCTTTTCCATTTTTCAATACATGGTGAAATGTACATTGTATAATTATTGAACCAAAGCCTTTTATCATTCTGAATCTAAAATGATGTATCAATTCTTAGATTGATTCACAGTTCCAAACACACAGCAGGATCAATACAGGTATATTGATATAAGGGTTGTGTCTGGATACCAAAATTGAGGATTTTTTTCATTTTATATCAAGGTAGTTCGCATTAAATACAAACTTTGCTACTACTTGCACATATCGTATGTAATTTGAACTGTTGTAAAAACAATTATTACGATTAATATTAAAAAATGACTTTCTCGTCACATTTCACCAATCAAAATTGTGAAATCTGGAGAAAAAATTTCACCATTTTGCCCGTTTTTCAAGACACTTCACAGTCTTATTGCTAAAAATATTTTTTGGTGATCTGATGACATTAACCTTTTCATCACCAGTTTCCTCTTTTCATCACAAATTCACAAAATTGTCTTGCTCATAGTCTGCACTATTCTTTAGAAGATTGGGACAAAAATAGCCAAAATTTTTTGCAGAAAAACTGAAAATTGACACAAATTTTGTCTGTTGGCTCCAAAATTAGCGTTCATTTTCAGAAATATTGAAAAAATTATGACAAAAGTGCAGACAAAATTTGAGCGAGAAAGTCTGGTGGTGAAAAGGTTAACCCGTTTAGAAAAGTAGACTGTCATCACATTCACAATAAAATGTCACATTTTTAACAGATTTTTTGATCGAAAGTCGTAGCTGATAGAAAATTATGTTCATTTGGTTCAGAATGATCAAAAAAATTATAGAAAAATAATAAAAAATAGGCAAAAATTATCACACTCAAAAGGTTAACCATAAACAATAAGTTACAGTATTGAGAAGATGACGTATAATCTTCAAAGACAGTCACTAGTCTGGTGTTTACCAAACAAAGTTGCCAATAATGTTGTGTAATTTTTCACTTACCTTATTAAGCTTAGAAGTACTGATATCTGGAGCTTCTTTTTTCTGGGTTTGTCCCATGGCAAGGGATAAACTTAATGCTAGTTGGTCCTATAAAGAACAGAGTTACTGACAATTGAAATCTAATTCTGATAGAAGCACAAGTACTATCATCTTTTGTGCAGCACTGTATGCATCAGCTAAGGGGTGATCTCATATTCAAACACCTGGGTCAAACCTGGGTTAACCTGGGTTAACCCGACATGCCCTATTCAGACCTACTAGACCTACAATATGCAAATTAGTAGTAGGTTTGAACCTAACCTCCGGATTAACTGCCCATTAACGCCCCCACTGAAAACAAACAACAGAGAACAAAGAAGACAGACCTAGGGAAACCTAGGTTTTTCTTACAATACTGTTTCAGCCTGGTTTCAGTAGGAAAAAAAATAAGATGTGTACTATGGAGCTCCATGTTCATACTGAGTGTTATATTTTGAAGTGTTAAGAATTACAGCAGTGAATTTTTTCTTTGCAAGTCTTGTACATGTAAATGCTAATAAAACAAACTTGCATTTGTTTCACAAATCTATTTACATTTATAAGTGTGATGAAAATTATATTTATTTATTTCTGTGATTGGTAATAATAATCAGTTTCCCACAACTTACATTTTGGTACAAGTCAATACAATTGTTATTGTTATTCAATTTATCTGGAATTAATTACAGACGTGATGGTTTGTTATATTTTGTCATTAAATGTGAATCAAGTGATACCATAAACCCTCTCTATTGTGATATATATGGTAAATTAATGTTTGAAACAGAACAGGGAAAAAATGCACTAGAATTTTAATGAGCATCTTTTTAGGATAAATTACTTACGTTATATATATATTTGGCAATAAAAATAAAATATGTTTATCCATGGAGCGAACTGGTACATTTTGTTCACAACAAGTACGGTCAGTTTTGTGTCCATGGCAGTTCATAAATTCATCGAACACATTTTTTGGTTAAGTTTGTAAAGTCTGTGAGACTGCGAGTTATCAAAATATGGCGAAAGTATTAAATCGATAATGGCAACATTGTTTTCTACGAAGGCATCTGACAACCACAGTCCCTCTATCACTGTGTCAAAACTAAAGTGGGCTAACGCTACGACTCAGCGCTACGACCACCGTATAACATTGTCAACTGACGGCATTGCAGGGAAATTACGGCTATTTACCGCTGCCGATATCTTACTTTTCTGTGACAAAATGCACACATTTCGAACCCCCGGTTAATTAAAAATAAACGATTATTTTAGAAAATACATCGAAGCACAGTGGCTTGAGGGACTGTGTGCGAAGTAGGCAGTGAGGTGTTGTTTTAAACACCGCAAAAAATCATGCACTCAACGCAGCCATCTTAGTTACCTCAATCAGAATTTCCCCTTGTCACCCAGCATGCATCGATTGTGATATCGACACGTGCACTGTGTCGCCTTGGGCGACGGTCTTAGGTACAAGGCACTCTATTAATAAGGTATTTTCAGAGGTCAGGCTTCGTTTTTTATAAGCAGTCTCGTCTGCAGATGAATAGCCGTAAATAATCAGCGCGAGTCCATTTAATTTAATTTTCTGTTTCGATACTTCGTGTCACTGGAAATTGAATAAGAAAAACTGCAAATAACCGATGAGCAGCAAATCAAAATAAATTTTCATGGCGTACGCTGCATTTGTTTTTCCGGATTTTGCGATGCCGCACTCCTGAAAAAACTGTTTGAAAATTGAACGCGCAACGGTAGTAAAGGCTTGAACACAGTAGCGTTAAGTCTCAAGTGCAACTTTGTATCAACAAATGTTCAACTTTTGATACTTATTAGCTGTCAGAGACACATGTCAATTGTCCAGCCCAATGAAAAGTCTGATTCACGTCCTCTGCTCAATTTGCGACTCGAGCATAACAGTTTATCAAAACAATTTATTCAGCACGCTGTTCACCTATATATAAAAGAGTGTTTTTTTAGGCAAGGCACACGGTAAAATGACTACTGTACACCAATAAATCGACACATTTTAGAGACAACTATCTAGTCTTCAAAAAGCAATGTAAACTCTGTCAATCCTAAAAATAAACAACAGCTTGAATGTAGTGTGAATGAGATCGGTTCGAACCGCAGTTTTTATGCAAATTCGTACGGTCGTCCTGAATCGCACTGTCTATTGTTTAAACTTCCAAACCGCAAAACTGGGTTTTGTTCGGGCGGTTTAGGGCGGTTTGAGTTTTCGTAGGTTTGCCCCGCATGTTTGAATATGAGATCACCCCTAACACAGTCTTTTTCATGTCACATGACTCATTCATTCATATGATTGGATAGTTTCCAGTTCTACAGAAATGTAACAAACATTCTGATTGGTTGAATTACATCAACCAAGTGAAATGCACTCTACATTTACCAATCACTGCACGTCTTCCAAAGGAAATGTTTTGGAAATAACTTACCTCTGTATTTCCAAGTTCTGATTTATTGAATAATTGCACAAAATTGATTGGATCATCTGCTTGGATGCTAAGTCCCTTTTTCTGGCTAGACTGGAAAAGCAAAAAACAACACAGCGAATAAAACGAGAAAATTATTCTATGTTCAACATCAATAGTAATCCATTTTTTAGATTTCAGAAAATTCGAGTTGTTGCTGATTGAAAAAAAGTTTCAATACCTTTTTGGTTTCTTTTTCTTCTAAGTTTTTAGCGTGCAACATTGCTGATAAAGATGCACGGCAGCCTTGGTTGAAAATTTCTATCATCAGAGGTGATCGTTCAGATAATACACGTAGACATAATGCAATACAGTCCAAATCATCATCATTAATACTCTGAAAAATATGAAGCAAGGTGTCAAGAAAAAATTGGGAGAAAGAAAGCGGTAATACCATGGTTTGCTGTATTGGAAAAAGATCTCCAATAAAAGCATATATAAACATATCTGTATAAGCGCACACACTAGTAAATAAAGCAAATACGGTTCTCATTCACAATTTTTCACTACTTCAGATGATTTCATCAGAAAGAGCATCACCCATGGTACCTACACAAACCAAGTATCACAACAATTGAGCAGGTTGTCTTTAAGAAAATTGACAAAAAATATTTGTTGAATGTAGACAATTGATATTGTCTTGTAATGAACAAATCTAACATAGATCCACCCATGATAGTTACATACATTGTACTCAGTATCAAAGCAATTGAGCTGATATTTTTCGAGAAGAAGTCATTTATATTAAAAGTTGACAGACTCAGGATGGATGTGGACAGATCATCCATGTGAACAGCTTCGCTTAGTCATCTTCGATGATGGTGGAAATAAATAAATATAATGATGAAATCTCACCTTTTTAGGTAAACCAGACTTGCCAAGATGCAGAATAGTCGCCATAATAAACATCGCCTCAGCTACAAACGACTAAAAAAGGAGCAAACAAATTTACTATTTATTGAACACATTTAATTTGAAAGAAATAAAATTACAAATATAAATATCTCATCTTCGTCAGCCAAGACCCATTTATTCAGCCATCACGTGACGACTATACCTTGGCATATTCTATTGAAGCAAAAGAGACCTTAGATGCAAATAGCTGTTGAAATCTCGCGAAAGAGCGAGAGAGAGAGAGAGCACTATGCGACATGTTTATTATACCCCTTGAATACTGTTTCCTTCTCATCGTTCCTCACATCCACTGTACCAAACACCTTAGTTTACAGATCAGTCAGTGGAACAGTAGATGTGATAATTGAGTAAACAGAGCACTATTTTTGGTCCAAGTTGCATGGATATCTCTCTCTCAACAAGATCTCATAGCCATCTGTTCATGGTCTAATACTTGTGAAGCGTGAAAATTATGTTCAAGGAAAGAAACGAAAACAAATTATTTACATGAAAATTTTCTTACATTCTGTTTTTTTTGATCTTCTGATATTTTGATATATCTTAGTGCTATTTTTGTAAGGGTCATGGCAAGGGAAGCACCAACGAAGAAATCTCCTTCTAAGAGATAGCCACGAAGCGGTGGTCTGCAAATAGAACATATTATTGTCAATATTGATGAAAATAAGACTCCAATATATGCACATGGCTTGAACTTTACAAAGACATTGTCTTGATTGGTGCCCTTTGATAGTTCCCATTTTATTCCTATGTGTTAGGTCATTTTATAAATCTTGTACTTGAAATGGACTTAACTAACTTAACTGACAAAACAGACACTATATACTATTTACCTATTATCTTCTTCCATCTGTCTTGTACTCACTGAGCTCAAAGCACTTTGTGTTGCGTATGTGCCCATCTCAGTAACCAATCGCTGTCCATATGTCACAGCTCTCTCATCTGAAAATGTACACATCTTGGTTTACTTACAAGATACAATAAACGTTTTTTTTCTATTGTTGGCCACATGAATTTAGAATCTTGTTTGACATAACTCACAAACAAATTAGCAAAATTTAAAAGCATAATCAATTCTTGAAAATGAAAAACCTAACAACTTAAAATTACTAATAAACCCAAACTTCTTTCCATGAAAACAATTATTTCTATAGTCACAGAGTATAACTTTGCAACATTTCAGGCAATTCCTTCGACGAAAATGCCTTCCAATTTACATTGCAAGCCCAGGAAAAAATACTGCCTCAAAAATTTCTCATAATTTACTTTTAACAGCTATGGGGATAACAAATCTTAGAAAACAGGTCTATGATGTATCACATACATATCATTACTGGTTCCCTCGCTTCACATTTCAACCACCCCTATCAAACAATAGAATCACCCACCATCTTCTGATTCGCCGGCAGCTTTTTTCAGTTCTGAGTCTACCAATGGTATATCACCCAAAGCTGTTCGTATTTCATACATGACACTTTGGATATCATCAGATGTCGTACAATACTCTCCAAGGATCCACAAGGCTGCACGATGTATTCTGTAGTACAAGACAGATAGATGTGACAATGAGTGAAATAACAATGAAAATTTAGTCCTCAATTAGCAATCAAGTCCTGCCAGGAATTTATAAGATATGGACACACAACTTTGATATCTATGCACGTTAATACCAATGAAGATCCTATTCCATGTGTTACACAACTGAATACATTTCTAAACAATGACACCAGAGAATGCAGGGGACACTTGGAACGTGTCAATTGTGATAAAAAAATGAGCGACATTATCATTGTATTCAAAAATGCACACAATAACAGCAAACGCAGCCCAAGTCTTAACCCATTCACCAACAAACTTTCCGGCCCAAAATTTTTCTGCACTTTTTTCTTATATTCTTCAATATTTTTGGGAATACACCTTAATTTTGGAGCCAACAGACATAATTTGTCAATTTTCAGTTTTCACTCCAAAAATTTTGCTATATTTGTACCAATCTTCTGAAGGAAAGTGCAGACTATAATAGGGAATATTTTGAGAATTTGTGATGAAAAGAGGGAACTGGTGGTGAAAAAGTTTAACACAAACCAGTTTTTTTTTACAGACCTCTGCATTTGCATTGGTATTTCCAGAAAATTTTATGATTATCTCACACAAATTTTTTTCAATTCATGCAAGATCTTCATCGGTCAGTACTTATCATATAAAACTAAATGGACCAAACTTGAAGTAAAAGTTAGACTGGCCCAGTGGTGGCAATTTTATAATCCTTTTTTTTCCTAAAATCATGGTCTGTTACGAAATTACCACGACGTATTCATTGCTATTAATTATTCATGATATGCAGTGATGTTATGGAACTCAGGAGTGAAACACTTCCAAAAGAAGAAAGTAGACATGCACTAGCGCAAAGAATTCTACAGAGAGTTTTCATCAAAATGGTAATCAAATATAGTGACAATTTTACAAAATGCGAAAATAGTTACACTGAATTTAGGATAGGAAAAAATATCTGTCACTCAAAGGGATATTAGACAAATTTCTAGTTCTAACTTGGTTATTTACATTTGCTTCACTTGGAAATAATTATTTTCTATTGTGTTTTTATCTGATCATATATCATTGAGGATCTGGAGAATAGTGCAACTGACAATAATTACAACATTAACAGGATACTCTAATATAACGGGATATAGTGTAATACACGTAATTCATGGAAGGTGAGACAAATGGTATTCATTCTCAATGGTGTTATTTGCACAAA
This sequence comes from Saccoglossus kowalevskii, assembly GCF_978046115.1. Lineage (NCBI taxonomy): Eukaryota > Metazoa > Hemichordata > Enteropneusta > Harrimaniidae > Saccoglossus > Saccoglossus kowalevskii. Next base: position 8,483,732 of record NC_140652.1, on the reverse strand, counting down.
ATGGATAACTTCTTTTGATTCTGGCAGCTTGAGAGTATCTTCTTTCAATTTTTAAATTATGAGAAAACATTACTCAATAGAGAAATGAAATAAATCTGTAATATCACCGCAGTGAAATAAGGATGACACACTGACTTACTTGACTGCTTTTATTGACGGGAACACCTCCAGTAGTTTACCCAGTATAACAGGGCGTAACTGATCATAGCGTTGCATTGCTTCACGTACAAACACTAGGACATCAGCGGCGGCCAACTCATTCTTATCACTCAAGAACTCCATTAACTAGAAATAAAAAGATACAGAATTTGATTAAAACTATGAACGCCAAGGTCAACTTTTGTCTATTTACAAATTTCAAACTCACATAATTATTTTCTTGAAATTTTGATTAAGATTTGTAGCCAATAGAAAATAATATTTTTTCAAAATCATCAAAAATTACATAAAAACAAGCAAAATGTCTCTCGTTTGAGTACACTTGCTGGAACTCCAGGTGTGCACATAATTGTGTAACTGAAAAAAACACACAAAACTATAGTCGTAAAAGAAAATTTTTTGTACATTTTTAACTTTTCTTTACCCAAAATATTAAAGTATCTCCTACAGGAAAGTATTGAAATTATTGCATGAAATGAACAAATCTGATAAAAGTCCATCCAAGGTACATATCAAGTATCAAAGGCTGGTAGTTTTCAAGTAGAAATCCCAAAAAAATGGATGGACAATTACTATGTTGAGTTTGACCAACAAATGTCAAAAAAATTGCTTCCAGATTTTGTAAAACTTAAGAAATGACAATGACCAAAGAATAAATATTTTATATCAAATAATATGTGGTAATTTATTTTCCTACGAACAGATACATCATCAATTGGGACAGAGAGTCTCATTCTCCAAGTTTAATCTTTGATTTCTACCTCTGGAAAAATACTCACCACAGGGATAATGGTACCTGCGACATCAGGGAACTTAACACTACATGAATGTAATGTCCTGACAAGCAACTGAAATAAAGAAATAAATTTAATATGAGAACATGGCATATATAACTAGTCATATTAGTGAGAGTAACAACAGTAGATAAGATTTTTAGAAGACACTTTGTTATCAAATTAAAGTGTACTGGTTATAGAAAGGAAGCAGCATGTCATATTATGCCACCATAAGAACAGGCCTCAAAACTGTATTATAGCTTGAGAAGTGCGACAATTTATGGTATACCGTATTATTGACCTCCAGCTGTAGCATCCCCACCCTCATAAATACTGTTATCTTGCGTAGTGTCACGGTCTGATCTGTTCTATGTGCCCCTCAGCTGTAGCAAAACCCCACCCCCTAAATACTGCCATTATGAGAACAGCGTCTCCTGAAGCACTATTAAAACCTTAAGAAAATTAATTTTTGTACTAGTAATACAAAAACCATAATTTCCAGGATTTACATCAAATTCTGTTAGTGACTGTTTTATAAAAGTACTCCAATCTGACAAAGTAAACTTGTTCTTTTCAATGGAGAGAGAATTGTCAATAACGCACCAACCAACCAACCAACCTACCTGTCTGTACTTTCCTGTATCTTCATGTTCTCCTGTATTATGCGTCTTTGTCACTTCCTTCTTCAGGTACAAAACCATCTAAAACCATAAACAGAAGTATGTATCTATCAAACTTAAAACTACCACATCACAATATTTCTGTTAAATGTGATGAACAAGTAAATGTTACCCGGGTTTCCCAAACTTGTGACTTTAGTTTCCCATATTAATTCACTTAATCTTGCTACCTCAAATGAGTACACTACAGGCTATTAGCCAGGAATTTGCAACAATTAAACTTCATGAAAATGTAGATGGTTTTGGATATATTTTGGTAAAATTATCAAAGAACAATAGGAAAAAACAGAAAAACAGGAAAAAGTTGCCAGTCCAAAATCAAAGTTGCCATTACGTTTGGTGGCTGGCTAAAACCCTGATACACTTCCCAAATAATGATACCTGTGTACCCCCCCTCCCCCCAGCAAACATACTGTATATAGCTATTTGCCATGAACACTACCGCAATATTGGTGTTCTGCAGTTTTAGCAAAAGCACTGTATAATGCTTATTGTCATTATACAAACTTATTGTGAACTGTTCCAGTCTCACCTGAAATGTTTTTAGAAAATACCTACCTCCTCAATGTTCCTGGATGATACAAGATCAAGTGCAAGTTGTAAAGTCTTCTTTCTGACCTCTAGATCTGGGGCAGACAACACACGTAATATGTCCATTACCAATTCCTAGAAAAGAAGATATTCCAGTCAAAACCAGTCAAAACTGGTCTAAATCTTAGTCTGTGTATTCCAGTCATGTGTGTAAACCAGTAAATGTCAAAACTAAATTCCATTCTAGTTTCTTCAACACAGACTTGCTAATAAACCTCCATAAAATAAACCAAACAATGACCACTTTTGCTATGTCAAGTTCAAACAGGGCATTTAACCACAAAAACTTCTTGTACATTTTTCAAATTATAATTCTGATCACTGAATTTGTGTGCATAATCAGTGTACCAAGGTCCTGTAGAAAATTGGGGGAAAAAGTTCCTTAAGGCCCCCTTATCCCTAACATTCCATCCATCGATGACTGTTCAACATACCTGTAGAACTCGTTCATGAGCGGGTGCTTCTTTCAGTGATATCAGTCTATCCAGTACTATCAGTTTAACATTATTATCACTCTCTTTCAGGATCAGTTCAATGTAGCTTGATGCAGCCGCCTAACATAAACAAAGGTACAGGAATAATACTCAGTATGAAAATAAATTAGATTAATTTCTGAAATTATGAGAATTACATCATACATGTATCAGTCAGTAATTACATCCTATCACTCAGTAAGTAATTAATGTCAAATAGATTTTTATGGATGGCTAAAATGTGTTCAATTATGTAATATCAGCATTACCTTGACAGCGGTTGGTGCACTGGACAGTGTTACTAGTGTTCCAGCTGCCTCATATCTTACTGACGGACTGGATGAGTTCAATAAATTATAAATACAACGGATAAAACGGGCGCGCTCAGCAGGGTTAGCATGACACACCTAAAAGAATAAACAAAACTTTCAGGACAGGAATTGTAAATGACAAAAATGGTCAGGTTTCACGGGTTGAACAAAAACTGGATTTTGCTGTGTAATGTTTTCAATGAGGTAAAAGTTGTTTCTACAGGACTAAGAGAGTCATAATCTGTTTTTAGCTATGAAACAGTACGAGTGATTGTAATTTTGACAAGAAAGTTACATTTAATCATTTCTTCAAATCAACAAGGATGTGGTATTGGACAAATATGGTATATACATGTACCATGCTTACCTTATAGATAAGTTCTACAATGACTAACTGTAAAATATCATTGAAAGTGTGCACCTGATCAATACATGTACTCAAGTAATCCAATGCACGTTCCTGAAATAAATAAAAGATTACAATTATACACTGTTCACATATACCACATGCTGCCCCAGCTCAGGGATCTCGCCAGCCCAATGGGAGTGCCAGTCTCTCATGAATATTAAAGAGTTATATGAATAATAATGAGCTCAATCGCAGTGCAAATAATTTTTTTTATTACAGTCAAAATATTACGTTTCACAATTTAGAAGAGTTTGAATTTAAAAATATAACATTCTCGAAATGCAAATGCTGCAGAGTAAAATCAGAAACAAATTATTGTTGCAATGTCATTTGTAAAAAGTTAAATGAAATGCATTTGAAACATTTCAGCCAGAAATATGTTCACACCTTCCATGATCTTATTTACTCCAAAAACATTCAAAAAATCACCCACTTGATTATTTGGCAGATTTTTGTATTTTATAATTTGTACCATCAGTTTATACAACGTTTACATTTACAGTAAAGAAAAAACAAATAAAACGATTCCAAGCGATAATCAAAGTTATGACGTGACATAATTTCAGAATGCCGCATGGTAATTTTTCTGAATGGTAGTGATCATAAAATTACATTGAAGGGATGTCCTAGCACAATATGTTGGTATGGATTTCAGACGAAAACTGCATGATGGTTTTTGAAAGAGGTGGTTAGCAATTTTTAAAAGGTAAAAGAAGTCTTGAAAGCAGAGTTTTCACATGATTTGCGATGATAAAATTCAAATGTATTTTACCCAATCTCACAATAAACAGGTTGCTTTTTTTTGAATAGCATAAACAGATCACGACCCCCACTTTGACCACATTATATCGAAGTGGAATTGATTTTGAAGAATTTTAGCTTTCAATTTAAAGACTATCTATCGTCAGAGAGTATTTATTTACAAACAAATTTTACAAAATTGACTAGTATTGTTTAAAACCGCAACCACATCTGCAGCTCGTTGATTACAAATTATTTTCCACAACTGGCAGGATTTATGCCGGTCGGTACATAATTACAATAACAATCTGACAATTGTCCTGGTCAAAAGAGTTTCCGCGGTGGTCGCTAATTTTGAGTGCCAGTTGGGGTCGTCTACCGCCGACCATTGTGGCGAGATCCCTGCCAGTCTTGTAATGCTATGAGAAGCCCAGTGAACAAACCAAACCATGCACAAATTGTCATTGACTATTGAATAATATACATATTCTCTTATAGGATGGTAACAAACCATTCCCATGTATTATTATTGCATATATCGTACGTATTTCAATTCAGACATCATTCGAATTACAGTCCAAAACAAAAAATCTTTGGTATTTTCATGTGATAACAAAATTGATTTTAATTATGTTGGTAACGAAAGTACAGAACAAAATTTGAACAAAAACTAAGAGTGCAAACATAATGTCCGGTAAAATGGTGAATGTAGGATCTGTTGGTATGAATTTCGGTGGACAAGTGGAACAGGAAATTAGTGATTTCTGATAGATGAACTAAGCTTTGAACAAGAATTTAACACTTTACAGAGAGGTAACAGCTGATTTTATATTATACACAAAAGGAATTATTTTCCCTTTGGAATGTAAATTTTTCTTGGAAATAAAATCCCACCTGATCAGCATGTATCAGCATCATAAAAGCATTCCGTTTACATGATGCATCCTGTTCCTGTTCCAGGAATGTATGGATCAACTCTGGTGCATCCGGAATCAGGAAATCAAAGTTCCTGAAAGTAAGAAGTTTCATCGTTATAGCACCAACATATCACTGTTTTTGAAGAACTGAAAATCAACAGAGTAATAATAATTATCAAATACGAATAAATGAAAAAACCTTACTTGTAGATTGTAAAGATTGCCATGACAGCATTTCTTCTCACGTAACTATGGCGATGTTCTAAGCATGCTCTTATAGCAGGCATCAAAGGTTCTAATAATTCAGGTTCTTTGAGTTTACACAAGAAACGTAAAGTAGAACCACGGATGAACTCATTCGGATGCTGCAAGTCCTGAACAAACAAACAAACCAGTAAATACATGATAATCTAGTAACTCTCATCCATGACAAAATAAAGGTTACATCCTGCTCATAGTGATAGATACAAAATAGAAACAAAATCAGAATACACAAATAAAATTAAAATAAGTTTATAGCCAAAATAATTAAAGCCTGTACACTACATCAGATTTTAATCAGATTGGTCAAAGACATTTGTAGAAATTTTTACCTCAAAATTAGGTTCCACAGAATATGAATTTTTGACATAAAAGTTGTGCATAGATCAGCTCATGATCTCACAGTGTTCTCCCCAAAGCGTTTTAGCGTAGCGGGGCCGCTACTCTATTATTTATGCCGCTACTCTGAGAGATTGTCCGCTACTCTGAGAGATTGCCCGCTACTCTGAGAGATTGCCCGCTACTCTGTGGCATTTCCTGTTACTCTTTGTTTTAGCTTGTAAATACACGTGCGAATCTGTTAGTCAGCGTCCGGTACTGTGAGACAAATCAGGTGTGAATGGAAACATGTCAGTGATTACGCAAAGACAATGGACTAATACAGCTTTGTACTTCAACAATAAACACTTTCGCCCTATTTAATTGGGGTAATAGCGAGTATTTTCTCAGTAGCATATCAGTGTTCTCCCCAAAGCGTTTTAGCGTAGCGGGGCCGCTACTCCATTATTTATGCCGCTACTCTGAGAGATTGCCCGCTACTCTGTGGCATTTCCTGTTACTCTTTGTTTTAGCTTGTTAATACACGTGCGAATCTGTTAGTCAGCGTCATCAGCGTCCGGTACTGTGAGCCAAATCAGGTGTGAATGGAAACACGTCAGTGATTACGCAAAGACAATGGACTAATACAGCTTCGTACTTCGACAATAAACACTTTCGCCCTATTTAATTGGGGTAATAGCTAGTATTTTCTCAGTAGCATATTTGGCTGGAAGAAGCAACGATGTCAAACAGCAGAAATATTACGTTGTGGTTCCGCGTAGAACGCCCTGCTGGGCCCCTGGTTGCGAGCGATAAACCCACCAGCAACGCGGTCACCGGTACCCCTGTCGGCAGTGGTACTAAACGTGTCCAAGATGATGTTACAACGAAAAGTGCAAAAAAATAAACTCTAGATTTGATGCACAATGGACAACAAAATATACGTGGCTGAGAGAAACATCCGATGGCAAAGGTAAAACAAGTATTTATTTGTAGCGTTTTACTTGGAAGCGAGTTTTGACCTAGTTTAGTAAATTTTTGTATGGCTTCATTTTTTGCCGATCGTCGAAACATTTTTTTGGAAACGACCTTCTTTCTGGAAGTTCAAAAATTGTTGGCTACGATTTATCAAAGTAACTAATACTAGTATTGTGTTTTGAAATAGTTGGGTAAAGTTTATCGTGGCAATTTTTAAGTTTAGCGACTTTTCAAAATGGCGGCAATTTGTTTATTTTCGTGTTGATCGTGACGATATTTTTTAAATACAAGTATTGATTCGCTCCTATTTCTTATCTTTTAGGAATGCTGTGACACATATGTGGAAAATTCAACTTAAAAACATCCAGAAATAGTTCTTTGGTATGGAATTCTATGCCATGTATAACTATTACGAAATATGCTATCGATAAACACGCACACTCGGAGATGCACAAGAAGGCCATGTCATTTAATAGAAGTGGGAAGCAAAGAAAATCACGGCGTTCTCAAAAGCTGCAGATCACTGGGCTTCCATGAAAGTCCGAAAAATCAACATTACATAGAAATCACACAGCAGCAGATTCATTTAATCTTCTACATAAATTTGTTAAAAAATAAAGACACATTTTCATCCATGCAAGCCTGTCATTATTGTTTTCTTTATCTTCAGACAAATGCTAATGATATGTAAATTATATGCAAATTAGCCGCCACTCTGATACATTTTTCTGGGGAGAACACTGCATATTCGGCTGGCAGAAGCAACGATGTCAAACAGCAGAAATATTATGTCGTGGTTTCGCGTAGAACGCCCTGCTGGGCCCCTGGTTGCGAGCGATAAACCCACCAGCAACGCGGTCACCGGTACCCCTGTCGGCAGTGGTACTAAACATGTCCAAGATGATGTTACAACGAAAGGTGCAAAAAAATAAACTCTGGATTTGATGCACAACAAAATATACGTGGCTGAGAGAAACATCCGATGGCAAAGGTAAAAAAAGTATTTATTTGTAGCGTTTTACTGGAAGCGTATATTTTGACCTAGTTTAGTAAACTTTTGTATGGCTTCCTTTTTTGCCGATCGTCGAAACATTTTTTTGGAAACGACTTTCTTTCTGGAAGTTCAAAAATTGTTGGCTACAATTTATCAAAATAACTAATACTAGTATTGTGTTTTGAAATAGTTGGGTAAATTTTATCGTGGCAATTTTTTAGTTTAGCGACTTTTCAAAATGGCGGCAAACACACACACTCGGAGATGCACAAGAAGGCCATGTCATTAGAAGTGGGAAGCAAAGAAAATCACGGCGTTCTCAAAAGCTGCAGATCACTGGGCTTCCATGAAAGTCCGAAGAATCAACATTACATAGAAATCACACAGCAGCATAAATCTTGTACATAAATTTGTTAAAAAATAAAGACACAATTTCATCCATGCAAGCCTGTCATTATTGTTTTCTTTATCTCCAGACATATGCTAGTGATATGTAAATTACATGCAAATTAGCCGCCACTCTGATACATTTTTCTGGGGAGAACACTGTCTCAGCGTTGTCAACAAGTTGTTTCAATATCCGAAACAATTACACACATATTTAATAGGAACACCGATCAATGTCATTATAATATCTTCAGATGTAAACAACTGACTCATGCCAACAAATCACAGCGTACATGTGTAAACAAATACTGTAAAATCTGTATTAGAAGCCGCAGCTTCTAGTAAAATGTTACATCCGAAAGGATGCGGCTTCTATTAGAACATCTACACATATGAGAAATTTTTCATTTTCAATTAGAATACTTTATTTTAGCTGGAATTAATTTTCGCTGAAAGGACTTTTTGTTTTTTTGAATGGAATTTATTTTCACGGATTTTCGACGAGTTAAAATTAATTAAAATATAGGAAAAATGGTATATTCACTCGATTTTATTTTCACTGAATCGTTTCTTCAGTGAAAATAGCGATAATATGGGTGCAACTTCTATTAGGCACGCGGCTTCTAATGCAGATTTTACGGTCTGTCCTTTTACACAATAAAGATAAATACGTGACTAACCTTTCTGTACGCATCACATACAAGTATCATCTCCTGAAGTAGCTTACCATCCGGGTGAGTTTTGGGAACAATCTCCCAAAATATCAGCAACAGTTTCTTTATCGTGTGATCATGCAACGGCAATACAAACCGGATTATTGTCATTAACAGCGACGGCATCTTTTCACCGTTCAGGATCATATGAATGACTTTTTTTAGACAATCCGTTTTAGTACGAACATCACCTTTTTCTGTTGATTGGAAATATAAAACACATGTTTATTCAAAGAGGTAAGTAAAAATAATTACCATAAGAGGAGAGAAGATTTATAATGTCAAATTTTAATCACACTGCAGTGATTATAATTAAAGCAGGGGAGTAGTCACCTGCACATGTGTCAGATGGCCATAGCGTGTCATTGTTTACAAACAAGCATCTACCCATGGGTCTTTGCATTTTAGCGGTGTTATCGTCGCTTGGGACTCGATTCCTGTGCATGCACAGGTGACGGACTCTCCTGCTTAAAACATGGCAGCCTAATCGAATATTAATTAGCACTTAATTTGCATAACGAATTCATAGTGACTGCTATTTACTAACCTAGGTCTATTTTTAGCTGCATTTCAGTTGGTGGTTCAGAATCTGTCGGCACATTGATGAGCGTGTAACACGCATTCTCTGAAGCAGTCATCTTGACACCTTTCTGAAAAAATAATGTTAGAAATAAGGTAATAACTAATGTTGGCAAGTCTAAAAAAAACAAACTTTATATGTACTTGTAGGTTTTTGTAAGAACATAATCGTAGTTCAACTACGAATGAAAAAATGACATCTAGGTTAGTTTTCGGGATGTATTTCCTAATGGTGCTAGTTACTCACTATATACACAAGGAAGAACATGAAATAAAAAAGAAAATACAACATTGGTGGAATGACCGTTGCTATTTTGTTTACAAAATAAATAATTTTCAGCCATTTGCATAAAGAAACTTTTCGATACCCCCCCCCCCCCAAAAAAAAACAACAACATAGAATTAAATTTATTTTGTCGTAAACAACAGGTAAAGCTCAGGTCCATATACAAATTACCTACTAGGCATGTGCTGAGGAAATGGATCCAGTTTAGGATTTTGAGTGTAAGTATATGTCCTATTTATTGTTCAAGATGGGTGAAAAAATCAGCAATATTTCCTGGTGATATGGAATCTCTCAAATGCATGTGGATTGTCTGTCTCCAGCTAAGCAGGTACATAGTGTATTATACATGTTACAGAGCCAGTCTAGAACCTATAGTGATTGATTTAAATATTAATTTAATATTATTTCATACAATGCTGTATACCAATTTTTCTTAAAGATTTATAAGACTAGGATATGCAACTGATGTGATATGCGATAAATATCTTGCACAAAATCATGTGATTTGCGAGATGATCAGACAATCATAAGACAAGCCTAAATTTCCAGAAATACAATGCAAATGAATCGTTTACTGTGTTATGTGACACTATAGGTTAGAAATGAGTTACTTTCCATTTTAACTAAACTGTATAACGAAAGTAATAACATGAAAATTCTGAAAGCTAAATAAATCGAACGATTCAGTCAATTACTGTTTCGACTGGTGAAGGGTTCAACAAAGAACCCGAAACAGCACACAGGTGAATGGTCCAATTACGGATCAATTTAAGTCCTGTAAAGGCTGTATCGACATAGGCTTTTTCTTCGTACTTAGTTTCATATTTTAATACTGTTTCCTTGTTTACTTCTATCAGGATCACACCTCAATAATTTGATCACGGAATAATATGTCTGTTACGTATTTTGTTAGCTAATGCAATACTGCCCTCAGTCGGTGAAATGTTTGTCAATCCACCACCGCCATCGATATTAAAAATTACCGTTGTCAGTTCATTGGACAGGTTGGTGAATAAAAGGACCTGTCTAATTGATGATCTATCTGTCCTTAGCAAGATATATAACATATTATTCAATGTTAATTATTGGCCGATCATCATTTCATAAGTTTTACAAATTCTGAAATAAATTTTCTGGATATTAGCGACAACTGTGGACTACCCGATTTGGTCAGTTAGTAAAAATTTTATATCTTTATTCATCTACCCACTGGGACAGGCAATTTGTACATTTACCTGTTCCAGATAAAATCTGCCTGTCTGGGACAAGTGAACAGGTCTTTATTTCGACCCCTGCATAAATATGCCTATAGATGAATACACGATGAATATAGATGTCGTAGCTACCTTAATACATGGACACTCTTTTGACGGTAAAGTGGAACCCCTAGCAAACACACTGGTTAGGTCGTGTGTCCGCATGACGAGATCCAGTCAAACAGTCATGTACGCAGGGACTATTATTTGATTCAATATAATTTAGCTCGATATTGAATGGATTCTTAAACAACATGATAAACAATATTTCGATTTTACACACATGTTATTGAAGATATACAATTACGACGTATTAAGCAACAACAATCATAATAAGTGGCATACTGCAAACTAGACATCAGAAACTAAATATTCGGCGATCGGTAAATTTGATGACATGGCGGCGTCCATGTTTTCATCATCTGCCGATGAAGACGCGACCGAAAACTGTTTACATCAATACATGTAACGATATATTAGTTTACCGGCCTTTTCAAAATAACAACTTGTTCCTGAAGATCGTATACAAAATACTCAAATCTCACCTTTACAATTACTTTTAACCAAATAGGCTGCAACCGTAGTCACTAAATACAAGTCAGTGTCCACGACGTGGCCAAATCACGTTAACGCGAGAATCTCGCGTAGTCTAACCATTGAAAAACACAGGGAGCAGAGCTAATCACGTGACTTGAAACAAGGTGAGAGGTCAAGAAAGGTGATTCAAAATTGTTTGATTTCCTGGACGAGATACACAGAAATTGATATTACTTTACGTCGATTTTCGGCCCGCTGCCTGTTATTTCACAGTACCTCTGTTGTGGTTTGTACGGAGATTCAACCCAGAGTGTGCGCTCTGTCATATGGCCTAGACATGCCGGAGCGTGAGGGCTCGTGGGGGTGCGGGTGGGGTGGGGTGTCTCTGAATAAAATATGGTACGCATACGCAAGCTGAAGTAAAACAACGCGTCACGGTGTAAGGGGTGTTATTTAGTTGTTTAACGCGCATACACGTGTAACGTGTTTAGGGTCCTATTGGAACTTGAAGTCAGATGTAATTTAGAATATAATAGTAATAAAGTGTGAAAAAAGGAATCTCAAGATTTCATGGTACCTCAACTTGGAAACAGTATGATTTTAGTATGAGGGCAAGGGGGGATAGCTGGTACAGGTTATAGAAATTTAAAACGGTATTTTACGTTTTTACAGGGAATAAAATGAAGGTTCCATTTACAGTAAAATATGGGGTTTTACACTTCACAGATAAAGCATCTCCTAATTACATGTTTTATAATATTGTTGATAATTTGGGCTTAAGAATCAAAATTGGAAATTGCGTACGAATTACGACATTCAATTCGGAACATGCTTCATACGCTTACAAAAATAATATCTTTGTACAAATTACAGACGAATAAAATAGCTGATTACATTTTACACCTTGCCCACGTCTACGAATTTACGTTTTTTATTTATTTAAATTACATTATTACAAAAATAAAAACAATTGATTACAGCTTACGAAAATACCCCTTGCCGACCCTCTAGCATGTATATAGGGTATATATTTGAAGTTTCTACACTTGAAATGAGGTATCTACCGGCGTGAGCGGGTATTTGGTTTTCCACTGACTTAGCCCCCTAGCTGCACCGCTAAACCTCGAACATGACACAATTGTGTTGATAGTCTTACTGGGGTCTTATCGGCAGTGATTTGAATTGCACGCTTTGCGGGGACAACTAGTATTCGTTGCATATTATTCAAAATTATTAGAACACTCGATCATACAACCCAAAACGGACAGCAAAAATGACCGCCAGCGTCTGTACATTGCTTTGAATTTTTTTTTTAACTTCCCATGATTCGGTCAACTTCAGACATAAAATGTGTCATTTATAGCCCATATAGAACAAAATACACACGAGCCATGTGTACTAGAATCTGATGCGCAAATTCTATTTCTTTCGTTTAAAATTTCCGCAAATTTCCGCGAAACTGCTCACCGGTGTTTGAAAAATACTAATATTGATTTTTAACACCAGAAACAATGCCGCAATTGTATTACTAATTCAGCGTATTCGTCGTTAATGTATTTTCAGAGGCGGTGGCACGGGATTTTACATGCCTTTGGAGCGATTTCTGCTCAACGGAAACATTTTGAAATCTAGACTGAAACCCTGTATTAGGGCGACGCTCCCCCAACATTTTTCGGGTAGGCGACCCCTCGGTGCCGCCAATGATTTCTTTTTTTTGTCAATGCATAAACAGCAAATTTGAAGATGACAAAACTCCACGGTTATTAATTGGAATATCAATAACTGATCTAAAGTCAAGACAAACGCCGATAAACGTCAAATGTGGCTTTTGTTTTGTTTAGCTCCATTATATCCACATGAATTTCCTCAGATGCAAATTTAACACCCCCTCCGCGTAGAGTGCGCCGAATCTATAGCGTAAATCATTCAATAAATTGGTTTCCTTGGATGCCTTTCAAAATAACTTGTGTATTTCATTTTATTAGGGTTTGACCATTTGATTTTTGAGGGGAGGGGAGGTCAGAATTAAAAACAAAAAATTTGCGAAGTGAAGGGTTCTTCAAAAAAAAAAAAACATTGTTGCTTCACCAGTGTAAAAAAAAAATATTTGTCACTAAATGACTTAGCGAAAAAAAATGTTTCCATCAGCTGTTGTCGTGTCATCTCTAAACACAGTTGATTCACTTGAATTACTGCGTCATAAGAATATGTCAATTCTTCCTGCCAAGATAAGGGGACACAGAGTACAAGAAGAAACTAGGTCATATATAAATGGATGTCAATGATTCTAGTTTGGGAAAATTAATATCTGCATTCACTCTGGTTGCATTTAGATTGTATACCATATATGCTCTATTCGGACAACATCTCCAATGGAAGCACATGTGCGGCAACAATTGCATTGATTGTATACTTATTTATTAAAATATGATGTATTTTGACCATAGAAACATCTCTGTTATTTACATAAGAGCATGTGTCACTAATAGACCAATTGCGATATTGCATGCAGCATCTCTGACAATTTAGCTGTTTTAGTTTGAATACATTTACAGACTAAAACAGAAACATTGTTAGAAAAGTTGCTTGCAATAATGCCGACTACTACTGTATAATACTTTATTTTCGCTGGAATTTATTTTTGATGAAAACAGCTTTCTGGCATAGTGTGGAATTAATTATGTTGTATTAAGACTCAATGCAACGTATAGAGAAAGCTGCATTTTCACTGGAATTTATTTTGCAGAAATTGACTTCAGGTAAAACAAAATGCCAGTACAAATAAAGCATTCCGTGGTATGTTATGTGACCACAATAATAGACAAGATACATTCATGATTGTATGGAGCCATGTTTGATTAAACAAGTAATAAATAAAATAAATATCAAAGAAAGCTTAGAAGGAACTCCTGTGTATTGGAGACACATTAAAATTAATTCAAAATTTAAGATTTGTTTTTCAAACGAGAAACTTGGCAACTAATTTTTGTCTGCTATTTTTTGAGATTCAAAACACAAAAAAAATGTGATTCACATTATCAAAATTTATAATACATACAGAAAATACATTTGATGTTTCATTCATGGTTTTTAGTCTAATTATTTCTAGAGCACCTCTACGATGAATTTAATTTAAATCTGATTTTTTTAAATATCAGAAATGGGCTAATAATAGATAATCAACATGCATGTTTATCAACATTAAACAAATCATGTCTGTGGATTACCTCAATGAACCAAATGAATTATTAAACAAATTAAGCAATTATTATGCATATATTTAGGTCTGTATATTGTTTCAAGGTGCACATATATGTGCAATATAATGTGATGATTAATCCTAACTAAATTAGTGGAAAGCTGAAAGTAAATTATTATGCAAATTAGGTAATTATTATAGATGAATATAAACCTAAAACTAATTTGATCATCGCATTGTGTTAGAGTATATATGTACCAAGATTCATTGAATTAAGATGAGTACTGTCACAGACCATCTATGTACGAAGCTTCATTGAAATGTGATTATAACCAAAAATTATGATTTATTATGCAAATTAAGTAATTAATATTATCTGATTTTAACCCAAAACTAATCAGGTCTGTGTATTGTCAGAGACTATCTATGTAAGTTTAATTGAAATGTGATTATAACCAAAAATTAACTAATTATGCAAAATAGTTGATTAATATGCACACATTTTTACTTAAAATTAATTAGGTCTTTGGATTGTTCTACAGCATCTATGTACTAAGTTTCATTGAAAAGTAATGAAGTAATAGTACTTGAAATATCAAAAGCTGAAAATTTATTAATTATGCAAATTAGGTAATCAATATTTCACACATCTGTCCATCTGCACCGTCCGATGTATCTATGCAAGTTTCATTGAAATGTGATGATCAGTACCTGAGATATCAGTTGAAAAGCCGAAAATTTACTAATCATTATGCAAATTAGGTTAATTATATGCATGGATGTTTACCTAAAACTACGTTTGTGCATTAGTCCAGAGCATTTATGTACCAAGTTTCATCAACATTTAATGAATGGCTCTTTAGATATCAGCGGAACAGTCAAGGAACAGCTAGAAATTAGCTGATTATCATGCAAATCAGGTAATTGATATATGTATGGATTTCAACCAAAACCTAATCAAATCTGCGCATTAGCCCAGAGCATCTATACACCAAGTTTCATTAAAAACCAACATAAAGTTCTTGAAATATCCGTGGAACGGACAGACACACACACACACACACCACAGTCACTCTACTCCTAGCAGGGTGACTGTGCACACACACAGACAGGGTAACTGCTTTGCACACGGGAGTCAAAAATAAATAAAATGTAATAAAATAAATATTAAAATAAAACAATTTTTGTCAGCAAATGCTTTACATCACACTCTTACAGAGCAATCTCGTTCTCACCTACAATCCGACTCTCACCACCCACCTCACTCACACCTACTATCTCATTCTCACCACCCACCTCACTCACACCTACTATCTCATTCTCACCACCCACCTCACTGTCACCCACCATTCCACTATCACCACCCACCTCACTCACACCTACCATCTCATTCTCACCACCCATTTCACTTTCACCAACCATTCCACTATCACCACCCACCTCACTCACACCTACCATCTCATTCTCACCACCCATTTCACTTTCACCAACCATTCCACTCACACCACCCACCTCACTCACACCAACCATTCCACTGTCATCAGCCACTTTAGTACATGTAGCAGTCACTTGCCCTAGCCCTTTTTGTTACAATGTCAGTGGTCGTGTGTTGCTTTGTAACAGGATGTGGGGCTAATGCACACTTTCTCTTCTTTTCTTTCTTTTTGTTTTCGGACTGCCGACGAACCTTTTTAGCCCCCGTTCGAAAGTCCGAAAACGGGAACTATTAATTTGGATTCCAATCGTCCTTGTGCCCATCTGGAGCAATTTCTTGGACACCCTTTGACCGATCTCGTTCAAACTTGGTATACAGACATTGTATGATGACCTACATATGCACGCCAAATATGGCTGACTGGCAGCCATTTTGTCCCTCAAATTTGCTAAACTCTGATATTTAAACATGTACGGAACTATTTCTTTCTTCTCTCTTCTGAACTGTTCAGTTTAAAGTTTCCATGTAGGTACTATACTGACAGTAACACAATCTATAGTCTGTGTTAGTGATAAAAAAACATTGATATTTCATTTCTAAATGTCACTTGTACTGAACATTTATCAATGCTTGTTAAAAATGGGTCATTACATCTCAGCATTCAGATATGGAAGGAGAGGATGAATGTTTTATGATGGTCTGAAGGACCAACCCTTATCAAAGTACCAATCTATCCCACCTGGCAGTAAAATATCAAGTCTTTGCTACCTCCGTTGAAGATGATGAAAAAAAAATGTTGGATATGGTGGACTACTAAAAAAAAAATGCAAGCAAACCTACAGATAAAAAAAAAATTCCAAACACATAAAAAAAAAAAAAAAAAATTGCCTTTCACTGAGCTGACCTCCCCCCTCAAAAATCAAATGGTCCAACCCTTATTGAAGATTCCAAGGCGACGCATTCCTGAGTGATTTTTTATTCAAAATACGTTTATAGATAATAGATCTGTATATGTACCACACTTAATGGCACAAGTGTCTTGCCTAACATATACACCTTTTATTCATTAATACTTTTAAAAAAATGTTACTAGACTTGCATACGGTCTCTTGTTTATTTTTATAACCCGACTTTCGCCATTTATACACCGACAAATAAAACAAAAGTCTGTAAGCAAATATACCATGCATAAACATTAAACCATCATATTTATTTATTTATTCATATTTATTTTTGTTGTAAAATTGATAATATTTTTGTAATAATGAACTATTCAAGTTATTCAATAATTGCAACCAATACGTCAGGCAACTGACTATACACTATTACGCTATTTTGTTTCTTTCAATGTTGTGTACAGGAATTATCCCTTTTATTTAACTGGATTCCCTACTAAACTCAATTTGTCTTCCAACGTGACACGCGTTTCTATGCTTCTATTCAGTTTGGTCGTGGCCGTATATTTGGTACGTGTACTCAAGGGCATTGTCCATATTACAGTGATGAGACTTGTGAAAATTCACTACCGAGAATATTGCGATAAAATTAATTTATTAGGTATTCTAAAAAAAAGAAGAAGAAAAACAAAACAAAAAAACAACTGATATGCGCCCTCAAGCGGCCACAGTTTGAAATAAATAAGTCGGAACAGAGGGCGCTATTTCGTATTTCTTTCACGAGCGACTTGTTTGATTTGGTTCAAACACATATAACATGGACAATTATCTGATTTACTATGCAGTTGTACGATAACATTCTATGGATGAAACTAAACGTACTGAGAACTGTTTTTTTAGACTTTTTCATAGCTCTAAGGAATCTTATTTCTTCCTTTTCACATTCTTTATTAGTCCAAGATTTCGTAATTTTTGTTTTTGCCTCGAAATGTTTATTAAGTTTGTGGTGTGCGGTTTGACATTGAAGATGGCATCATGGTTATTATTATATAATCGAATGCATCTTTGTCGAATCTAAACCAAAACAATTCGTGACCATCTGCGATCATCGCATTGGGGTACAGTCAGTCAAGTAGGCGTGCTCTGGAAGAATACATTTTCTAATTTGTGATAATTGGTGAAATCATGGTGTGATGATTCTTATTTTCCCGTTATGTCATATCAATCTCGCATTACTAGATTTCTAAGTGGACATGGGTATTCCCGATGTGCCATCTGCTGCTACTCACTTGGTTTTGGTCGTATTTGCGATTGATAAAAACACGTGTTTTAATATCTCGGTCGGCTGACATCAAACATAGTAAAATTATGTTACTTTGTCAAATTACACCGATAAATCATTTTGTGACTAAGGTAAATCCCTTGTATATGATTGTACAAATGTATTACAAATTGGTGCATACTTACTGCTTGTGTTGATTAATTTGCATACTATTTATACATAGATTCTCATTGATATATCCAAGAGATATTATTTATACTAATACATCAAGGCTGAAAACAATAGTAATTTTTGGGCTCGTCTGATCAAAATTGTATCACTTTCCAGTGGATTTGGTATTGTTTGTTCGAATCAAGGTTGAGTTATACACCCATTGTTTTGATACTATTCCAACAATTACTAGATACATTAAATCATGGAGTACATAAAGTTCTTATACGTATGGAGGGAGCGTTTAAAATACACTATGTGACATGTATTACATTATTGGCAATAAATTAAGGTAACTACGTTAAGTAGATCCTCTGATCAACTTAGTGTGGAGAGCGAAATAAAATGTCATATCCAAAGAAACCAGAGAGCATATAAATAGTAGCAGCAGATGAACACGATTTTTGCATGGTGTGTTGTTAACATTAACAAGACCTCGGAGAAAAATATTTTTCTGAACAATTCTGTAGTCAATGAAATAAAACAGTTGTTATTTCAATGCAATCAGTTGTCACTAGTTATGGACACATTCTAATGAAATTGTCACGAAGCGTTTCATTTGGCATATGGACCAATGAAATATGTTTTAGTAAGGATGCGGATTTAGTTGCCATGGAAACAACACTTTTAGGAATGACTTTTTTTATAATCCACCAAGGTATTTGATTTCCAGGAATTTATCATCGGGACGTATTTTGGCACAGGAGACGACTAAGTATCTTTTAGTAGAGGCTTATGTCTTGTCGTCATGGAAACAACAATTTTAACTTGATTATTATATTATTCTAACCCAAGAAAATTATGAATGAAATCTCACGAAATTTTCAACAGAAATTGTTTTATTTTATGTTGTTGTAATTGCAATAATATTATGATAATTAATTAATTATTAATTACAAATGAAATAAACCTCTACCACAAATGTAATAAAATGTTATATCGGCCAAAAATGTAATATACCTCTACCATAAATATGGTAATATCAATCACAAATGTAATAACCCCTTATCAGAAAAATTATTATTACGCGTTTCTTCACTGGAGATTATTTTTTATTAACAATTATTTATGGCCTTTACTTAAGCAAATATCACGAATTATTATCGTCGTCGGCCAATAGCATCCAAATTATTCTAGATATTAGCCTCAGGCGATGCAAATAACTGTATAATAACGATCACCCTGAACCACAAGAAATGTAATATAAACGACAAATATAATCACCTCAATATAAAAATAATAACAATAATAATAATAATAATAATAATAATAATAATAATAATAATAATAACAATAATAATAATAATATAACTCAATTGTATTTATAATTTCTGCAAATGAATCTAGTTTTGCATAATTATTCCACCAAACTATTCATGAATGTACTATTACCGATTTAGATGAATAATTTATTGCCAGACCATTCATGCAACTATGTAAATACAGATCGAAAATTGTTTTTTTTTTCAATAGCAAATACCCGCAGGAATGCAAGAATGCTGACAATTTCTTTCCCCCATTTTCCATCAATGATCTCATGGCTAGATGCTTATTTGTAAACAACTACACGCAATGGTCACATGCGCAGGCGACGACTGCCACCCTTTAAGATCACCGATGAAAAAAGGACGAAAAAAATTCTCACCATTCTTCCAACCATGATACATGATACGTCTAACAATATATTCAAACATAGATTTTTATATTGATTGACCAGTGCGAACAATATTCACAAAGTTATTGCTATTCCGTTATTTTGGGCTGATGCATATAATGCTTCTATGGTAGAAACAACTTGATGACTGTGCTCCAATGGAACGGGTGTTGGTTTCCCGTCTAATATTGAAGATTCAAAAGCAGCGATTTCTGACAAGAATGCATCAATCTTTTGTGCGGTGACTTTTTCTATGGGATGGTCTTCAATGTATAGATCAAAATAATTGTCAGTTCCGTAGGTATCGGGGTGATAAGATCTGAAGATATTGACACGTATCTTGCCTTTGCTACCAATAATTTCAAAATGGCTGTCATGCCATGACGTAATGCCGGACGTTATACATCCATGGACACCATTGTTAAACTGCAGAATACCATGTAATGTACCATCAACACCACTGAAATGAACATATTGTTGAAAGTGATCATTCTTACGATTACCTAGTGGAAAGCTATCCACACCCACAACTGTAAATATGTAAATCTGGAGTGTTTCAATACTATGCGAAAGTGAAATAAATTAGCATAAAATTAGATTTTTCCCTGTCTTTCATGACATTCAGTCATGGGAAAAAAGGTTCTTCCTGCACAAGACGTGACTCATTTCACTCATCTCTGCGAACATGTGGTAACAGGGGATTACCGGATACAATTATACAGCTGTCGACTTAATTATTCTCATTGTGAACTAGTAGTTGACAGATCACCTCATAGAATTATTCAACTGTCGTCTAAATTATTCCTATTGTGAACTAGTAGTTATCAGTGGATAACCTCATAGACTAAATTGTTCCCGTTGTGAACTAGTAGTTAACAGTGGATAACCTAAAAGAATTATAGTTATCGACTAAATTATTCCCACTGTGAACTAGTAGTTAACAGTGGATAACCTCATAGAATTATACAGTTATCGACTAAATTATTCCCACTGTGAACTAGTAGTTAACAGTGGATACACTCACAGAATTATCCAGCTGTCGACAAAATTATTCCCATTGTGATCTAGCAGATACAAATGGATAACCTAAAAGAATTATACAGTTATCGACTAAATTATTTCCATTGTCAACTAGTAGTTAACAGTGGATACCCTCACAGAATTATACAGCTGTCGACTAAATTACTCCAATTGTGATCTCGTAGATAAAAGTGGACAACATAAAAGTATAATACAGTTATCGACTAAATTATATTCCCATTGTGAATTAGTAGTTAACAGTGGATAACCTCATAGAATTATTCAGCTGTCGTCTAAATTATTCCTATTGTGAACTAGTAGTTAACAGTGGATAACCTCATAGACTAAATTGTTCGCATTGTGAACTAGTAGGTAACAGAGAATAACCTAAACAATTATACAGTTATCGACTAAATTATTCCCACTGTGAACTAGTAGTTAACAGTGGATAACCTCATAGAATTATACAGCTGTCGACTAAATTGTTCCCATTGTGAACTAGTAGTTAATAATGGATAACCTCATTGACTAAATTGTATTCCCATTGTGAACTAGTAGTTAACAGTGGATAACCTTATAAACTCCCACTGTGAAGTCGTAGTTAACAGTGGATAACCTAAAAGAATTATACAGTTATCGACTAAATTATTTCCATTGTCAACTAGTAGTTATCAGTGGATAACCTCATAGTATTATACAGCTGTCGACTAAATTACTCCAATTGTGATCTCGTAGATAAAAGTGGACAACATAAAAGTATAATACAGTTATCGACTAAATTATATTCCCATTGTGAATTAGTAGTTAACAGTGGATAACCTCATAGAATTATTCAGCTGTCGTCTAAATTATTCCTATTGTGAACTAGTAGTTAACAGTGGATAACCTCATAGACTAAATTGTTCGCATTGTGAACTAGTAGGTAACAGAGAATAACCTAAACAATTATACAGTTATCGACTAAATTATTCCCACTGTGAACTAGTAGTTAACAGTGGATAACCTCATAGAATTATACAGCTGTCGACTAAATTGTTCCCATTGTGAACTAGTAGTTAATAATGGATAACCTCATTGACTAAATTGTATTCCCATTGTGAACTAGTAGTTAACAGTGGATAACCTTATAAACTCCCACTGTGAAGTCGTAGTTAACAGTGGATAACCTAAAAGAATTATACAGTTATCGACTAAATTATTCCCATTGTGATCTAGTTGATAAAAGAGGATAACCTTATAGAATTATACAGCTGTCGACTAAATTATTCCCATTATGAACTAGTAGTAAACATTGGATAACCTCATAAAAATATACAGTTATCGACTAAACTATTCCCATTGTGAACTAGTAGTTAACAGTGGACACCCTCAGAGAATTATACAGCTGTCGACTAAATTATTCCCATTGTGAACTAGTAGTTATCAGTGGATAACCACATAGAATTATTCAGCTGTCGACTAAATTGTTCCCATTGTGAACTAGTAGTTAATAATGGATAACCTCATTGACTAAATTGTTCCCATTGTGAACTAGTAGTTAACAGTGGATAACCTTAAATAATTATACAGTTATCCACTAAATAATTCCCATTGTGAACTGGTAGTTAACAGATCACTTCATAAACTATTACAGCTGCCTTCTAAATTATTCCTATTGTGAACTAGTAGTTAACAGTGCATAACCTCATAGACGAAATTATTCGCATTGTGATCTATTGGTTAACAGTGGATAACCTAATAGAAATATACAGCTGTCGATTAAATTATTCCGATTGTGAACTAGTAGTTATCAGTGGATAACCTAATAGAATTTTACAGCTGTCGATTAAGTTATTCCGATTGTGAACTAGTAGTTATCGGTGAATAACCTCATAGAATTATACAGTTATCGTCTAAATTATTCCTATTCTGAACTAGAAGTTAACAGTGGATAACCTCATAGATTTATGCAGTTATCGACTAAATTATTCCCATTCTGAACTAGTAGTTAACAGTGAATAACCTCATAGAATTATACAGTTATCGACTGAATTATTCCTATTCTGAACTAGAAGTTAACAGTGGATAAACTCATAGATTTATGAAATTATCGACTAAAGTATTCCCATCCTGAACTAGTAGTTAATAGTAGATAACCTCATAGAATTATACAGTTATTGACTAAATTATTCCCATTGTGAACTATTAGTTAACAGTGGATAACCTCATACAATTATACAATTATCGACTAAATTATTCCTATTCAGAACTAGAAGTTAACAGTGGATAACCTCATTGACTAAATTGTTCCCATTGTGAACTAGTAGTTAACAGTGGATAACCTCATAGAATTATACAGTTATCGACTAAATTATTCCCACTGTGAACTCGTAGTTAACAGTGGTTAACCTCACAGAATTATACAGTTATCGACTAAATTATTCCTATTGTGAACTAGTAGTTAACAGTGGATAACCTCATAGATTTATACAGTTATCGACTAAATTATTCCTATTGTGATCTAGCAGATAAAAGTGGATAACCTCATAGACTAAATTGTTCCCATTGTGAACTAGTAGTTAACAGTAGATAACCTAATATAATTATACAGCTGTTGACTAAATTATTCCCATTGTGATCTATTAGTTAACAGTGGATAACCTCATAGAATTATACAGTTATCGACTAAATTATTCCCATTGTGAACTAGTAGTTAATAGTGGATAACCTCATAGAATTATACAGTTATCGACTAGATTATTGGCCATTGTGAACTAGTAGATAGCAGTGGATAACCTCATAGAATTATACAGATATCGACTAAATTATTCCCATTGTGAACTGGAAGTTAACAGTGGATAACCTCATAGAATTATTCAGCTGTCGACTATATTGTTCCCATTGTGAACTAGTAGTTAACAGTGGATAACCTCATTGACTAAATTGTTCCCATTGCCAACTAGTAGTTAATAGTGGATAATTTCATAGAATTATTCAGCTGTCGACTAAATTGTTCCCATTGTGAACTAGTAGTTAACAGTGGATAACCTCATAGATTTATACAGTTATCGACTAAATTATCCCTATTCCGAACTAGAAGTTAACAGTGGATAAACTCATAGAATTATTCAGCTGTCGTCTAAATTATTCCTATTGTTAAGTAGTAGTTAACAGTGGATAACCTAAAATAATTATACAGTTATCGACTAAATTATTCCCATTGTGAACTAGTAGTTAACAGTGGATAACCTCATGGAATTATTCAGCTGTCGACTAAATTGTTCCCATTGGGAACTAGTAGTTAACAGTGGATAACCTCATAGATTTATACAGTTATCGACTAAATTATCCCCATTCTGAACTAGAAGTTAACAGTGGATAACCTCATAGAATTATTCAGCTGTCGTCTAAATTATTCCTATTGTTAAGTAGCAATTAACAGTGGATAACCTAAAATAATTATACAGTTATCGACTAAATTATTCCCATTGTGAACTAGTAGTTAACAGTGGATAACCTCATAGAATTATTCAGATGTCGACTAAATTGTTCCCATTGTGAACTAGTAGTTAACAGTGGATAACCTCATAGATTTATACAGTTATCGACTAAATTATTCCTATTGTGAACTAGTAGTTAACAGTGGATAACCTCATAGATTTATACAGTTATCGACTAAATTATCCCTATTCCGAACTAGAAGTTAACAGTGGATAAACTCATAGAATTATTCAGCTGTCGTCTAAATTATTCCTATTGTTAAGTAGTAGTTAACAGTGGATAACCTAAAATAATTATACAGTTATCGACTAAATTATTCCCATTGTGAACTAGTAGTTAACAGTGGATAACCTCATGGAATTATTCAGCTGTCGACTAAATTGTTCCCATTGGGAACTAGTAGTTAACAGTGGATAACCTCATAGATTTATACAGTTATCGACTAAATTATCCCCATTCTGAACTAGAAGTTAACAGTGGATAACCTCATAGAATTATTCAGCTGTCGTCTAAATTATTCCTATTGTTAAGTAGCAATTAACAGTGGATAACCTAAAATAATTATACAGTTATCGACTAAATTATTCCCATTGTGAACTAGTAGTTAACAGTGGATAACCTCATAGAATTATTCAGATGTCGACTAAATTGTTCCCATTGTGAACTAGTAGTTAACAGTGGATAACCTCATAGATTTATACAGTTATCGACTAAATTATTCCTATTGTGAACTAGTAGTTAACAGTGGATAACCTAAAATAATTATATAGTTATCGACTAAATTATTCCCATTGTGAACTAGTAGTTAACAGTGGATACCCGCGCAGAATTATACAGCTGTCGACTAAATTATTCCCATTGTGAACTAGTAGTTAACAGTGGATACCCTCGCAGTATTTTACAGCTGTCGACTATGTATTCCCATATTAACAACACCAACCTGTCTTTTTGGCACTCCATGGCTGTTACTCTGGATGGCTTTTCGTCCAGCAGTGCTATCATCATACTGACAGGGTAAATTCCCAGCAGCCACAACGACCCTTCCGGCGTTAAAGGAAGATTCTCAACAAATGAACCAGTCATATAGTGGACGTCACCGATACGCCCTGATAATTACAATGAACATACGTTTACAGTAAAGTACCTTAATAATTGGAAACTAACAAATACGGTATCCATCGAATAAAATCACTGAAGATGATATCATAACCGATATAATGCTTTAAATTTTTAATGGGAGATATACTCGTCCTATTTAATGAAATTTATGTTGGTGTTTAGTTTATTTTTGTGCAATGTTTAGCAGATAAAAAAATGAGTTTGTGGAACAGCATATGTAACAATATCCGAGATTCAAGGCTTTTTTGGATTGTGATTGCGCATGATCTGTATTGTAAATATGTTTAATAAAGGACGCCATCACACTGGCGGTAAGTTCTGGACAAATAAACTACATCTCTGCATTTTGTGAATCAACGAAAGCACTCTACCCAGAAAACAGATCAACAATGTTATGGTATTGCTACTATTTCTATTCGATGACCAGTCCGCATTAGATGTAATCATATTTTAAGAATAAGCATATAATTAAGAATATATTATGCTAATATCTAATATAATTAAAAATAGATTATTCTCATACTCTAATATAATTAAGAATATATTATACTAATTTCTAATATAATTAAGAATATATTATGCTAATACTCTAATAATACTAAATGATTACAAAAACTTAAAAACGACGCATTATTAAATCATAAACATCTGATACAGTCAATCTAGAATATATTTGGCTGTCATGTACCACGGTGAAATAACAACATTAATACGAAGAACTACTGAATGAAACAAATTATTTGTTATGTTTGTCGAAAAAAGACCAAAATACCATATTAATTATAACAAGTTGTAAAGACACGGTTTCTGAACTCGTTTGGACGTAATTTACCACGGATTCTGAAAACGGAATATTACCAACGCGTACTACAGTATGATATATTCATGAAATTAAAATGATGCCTTTACCTAGCTAATCAACTATTTAAAAATAATTGAAAAAAAATAATTGTTTGTCATTTGTCTTCATTTTAACAAAATTTTAAATAAATTGATGAATGAATTCATGTCTAATATTTGTTCACAAACCTGATTTTATTGTGTCTCGAATTGCTTTAAACTGCGGGTGACATAAGTGTACGAAACCTTCAACAATCAAAACATTGTTTTCCATGGCAACTGTCTGCAATTTGTGAACATCAGATACCTATGATAAACAATATTTAAAGGATTAATTCCAGTCATTATTAGCGTGTCGCTTTGAACTGGCCAAAGCACGTTTTTTAACATTTTCTATTTGGATAATTAATATAATTTTAATCCAGAATGTTATATTCAACTACACAATACCTTTGTTGCTATAGGTTTCTCCACCATACAGTGTTTTCCACTCTCTGCCGCTCTCACTGCCCACTCAGCATGTAATGCATGTGGTAGGGGAACATACACAACATTTATTTCACTATCAGTCAACAATTCTTCATAACTACCATATGCTTTTGGTATGTTCCACTCTTTGGCCACGCTTTCAGCCTTCTCGATGCTTCGACTTGCTATTGCGATGACTTGACGTCTTGGGGATTTTAACAGTCTAGGTATAAATCTTTTGGTGATATTGGCTGATGATAAAATTCCCCACTTCAACATTTTCCTGAACGTTACTTTTCCTAAAGAAGCAACATTTATATATGATATATATATGTATATATATATATCTGTAAAAGTTTCATTCCTTGTGTTGTTTTGATAACAGTGGTTATTGATAACAGAGTTTATTGCAACGACAGACACAAGTTTGACGGTCCAAATCATTGACACACTGGCTTAGAGAACTTTATCTCCTGACAATTTTTTTTTTTTTAAAAATTGTTTTTGTGTCAGGCGATAGTTCTGGACATTGGGCGTCACTGTTGTCTCTCCTGACTTTTTTTGTAAGTGCAAATTGCAAGTGCTGACACATAGTGCATTTTGTCACAGAAGTCGTATTCATGTTTGGGACTTCATGACAGGGCTGTGTGGCCATCGCTTTATTTAACGGCAATTTGAATGCTCTATCCTGGCGTCAACCAGGCTCGGTCGAACACAAGCACCTGCTAATGAGTTCCCCAAAGTCTTTAGTGAATAAATCTCTTGCAATTGTGAAGGGCCTCTGTTATCAAAATAACACAAGAATTGAAACTTTTACAGACCATTTTGTCAAATCAATACTTTTACAAATCATATCACGAAATGAATGACTGTGTGACTTTTATTTCCTTTGTAATTAATGTATAGACATGTGAATGTGCTATGACAATATGAACAATTCCAACTAGAACAACTGGTAAAGCTATTCGTGTTGTAATGAAAATAATAAATATATTTAAAATTCGATCAATTTTAATTCAGTTGCTCGACGAATTGAATTCTCCGTCATTCGGCAATACTTTCTATAACAATAATGAGTGCGCGTTCTGAAATGTTCTTTTTCCTCGGGAAAGAGTGGACCATGAAGAACACAACTTATCAAGTTTATCGTATATCTAGTTATTTGTCGGGTTACTGGGTATGTTCATACACTGATGGAGGGATCATCTAAGTAACAAAAAAATTAAATTAAAAGAGTGTTATTCGAGTTAGCCTAATTGCCATAATTACGACATCATATTAAAAATTACTTCAACACCAATCACCAAATAATGCAGAAACTGCTGCGTAATTTCCTGTTTGAACGTCACGCCATTGCTGCCTCTTACAAACTAAATAGCCTCTATAAAACGTTAATCCGTTCCCAAAACATGTGAAACACCCGACGTTTCTCTTTATTTAAAAACCGACGCGGAGAGCTCGGACTGGTCCAGAATCTGGTTCTTTAAAAAGTGTTTGTACTGAGCTACATTTATTTTTTCGACACTTGTCCTTAAGTCCATGTTTTTTTTTATAAATGGGAACAGTTGTTCGGCAAATCTGCGGTACGATAGTTTGGGGAGAATAACCATCACAACTTTTTCTCATTGCTTTTACGTCATTCGCCTAATGACGTTACACCTTCGGATCGTTTAAAAACGCGGTAATTCTCACACTTGTTCTATACCCATTGCTGCATCTGCCAAAATACAACGTTTAAAAAAAGCGCCGACCGAATACAAATGTTGAAAAATTTCGAATTTAAGGATTTTTATGATTTTGTGAGTGTTCTCTTCCCATATAAATTAGTACTACCCAGCCTATGTACATGTAGAGGTACATGCTCCCGATAAATCCTATATAGTTATTTCAATCCATCCCGAATAATAGAAGAGTTCTATTTTCGTACAGTACCACAGTTTTAAGCGTAGCACGTTAATGTATAACCTAATATCATGTCTACAGATATGTAAGGTGATCTATATGGCAGTGCCCGTTGATTTTTTTAAACGAAATAAATTAATTTCGTTTGCATATGTATTTGTTTTAGCTTTATGAATCCTTTCATCGGGAGACGTTTTTTGTTCGAGATGTAATAATCTACAATAGATTATATCAGAGGTACATTACTTGGGGTTTGTAACTACGGTGACATGATACCAAGATTCCGTCACAATCTCGCTCTCGCATAAGCGTTCCAACTCAGAAAAATGCGAATGCGCATGCCCGAGGTAACTAGGATACTGGGATGTCCAGGTGGATCAAAATAGCTGCTCACGATATGACGGATTACGAGAACTATATTTTCTGTACATTTTCGATGTATTACATTTTTCACTAGGATAGTGGCAAGAAAAGTTTTATTTTTTCATTACAAACCTTGAACATTGATGCATGTCATGTCAGAAGGTCGTAGCCTCAGTCTCGCTATCTACGAGTAGAGACTTGAATGAGATCTTGACATGATGTCACCATACAGTACTATGCGAGTTGCAAACCCCAAGTAATGTACCTCTGATTATATATAGTGAGTTTCGAAACTATAATGAACCAATTCGATCATCATGAAGACTTTTAAAATCTTACTAGTTTTTCTTTTAGAGGTTTGTCATCAAAATTATTGTAATATTTGTTTGCACTTTCCTGTTTACGAAATGTTTTCTTCCCATATAAATTAGTATCACCAATAGACCATTTTCCGTTCACTGCGAGAATCACGCGTTATGCGTGAAATCGAACATAAAAACAGGACAAACAAAAGTCATAGCGTCGTAGTCGCGTCAAACATCGCGTGGGATTCGACAAACGCGAAAGTATTTTGGGGACATTTCCATGCTTAATAATGTGCTGTACACATTTGATGATAGGCAAGCGCTCAGGCTAGATTGCGTAACCGCAACTATCATTGACCATGGAGGTATCCATGCATTGACTAAATTAGGTTCGTGAAATTTGTTTTTACAATTGCAACCAGGATGGCTGTGAGAGATGTCAATTAGCCTGCCGAGGAAACAAAACCAATGGTTGGTATATATTAAAGGAAAACCAATTTCTCAATGGTTATTCCAAAGACAGCATTGTAGAAACATAAAGTAGATACTTCAATTTAAGACACTATTCCGATAATGCAGACTACCTTTTCGTCGAAATGTGCTACGTACATAAAGGAAAACACCGAGAAACAACACGCTGAGGTCCGGCGTGTTGGACACTTCTGACGTAACCAAACTGCGGCCTAAATAATAATGTGTGAAAGCGAAAAAAATAACTGACGTCGAGACACCGTGTCCACTTCCTGTTATACTGTTATCTGCATTTTCTGAATTTGCTTTGGCATCGATTTATAACTATAAATCGAACATGTATACCTTCGTAATTCCTTGTTACTTTACTGAGTAATTATATTTAAAATGACAGAAAATTGGGTTTGGGCGTTCCGGTGGACGGACGTTTCGGCCAAGGGTTTCAATATTTGAAATTCGCACCTATCGTTATATGTGTAGGAATCAGTTACTAGTATTTCAAACAATAAGTATGATTTTTGTGCCATTGAGAAAATGGTATATGCTTGTATTTTGTGCATGTATTTATGACCAATTTCAAGAATAAGAGTCGTAACTTTCGTAGGTACAAGTATCGTGACTCTTCCATACATTTCACTTACGTTCATTAAACTTGAATGAAGTCGCCGCTTGAAAAGAATGCTATTTACGAAGTTTAAGGTAGCGAGAAGGTTTTGTGACGTTTTCGAATAAAACATTCTCTGTCTGTCGTCTCGTTCAGAACAGTAATTTAGCTTATATATTTCAAAAGACTAAGTATAGAGGTACAAGTTCGCACAAACTGGACAGTCATTGTTTACGTAATTATCACGTGACATCAAAAATGGCGGACCTTGTAAAAATGACTAAGTCCGCGATTGCGAGAGCACACTGCGGAATTTCCTGGTGAAATTTATGTTATGCGTTGTCCGTAATCAAGTCCATTGAAATTTGTCCCCGATAATCAAAAGATCTATTATTCCGATTTCTATGCAGGTTTGTTTTTTTGTTCCCAAATTATTTCATACTTGGCACCTTTAACAGACTATTATTCTGTGACAAAGCATTTTCTTTAAAAACCCAGACATATTTCGCACCATCATTATCTTTTGAACGATAACTGCGACTTTGAATGTCCTAGTCCGAACGCACTTCATTTGGCGGCGGTCCCAATGAGTCGTACTCAGTCAAAACCTCAACTCGAGAAAAACGCGAAAAACAGTTTTGGTTAATGAAACACTGTAGATTTGCTGCATTATTATAAATATACAGTACACTAAAAATGGCCAAAAATATTAACCTCTGATATCATAGAACTCGTAAAGAGTGTCAGATAATGAATCATTTCATGCTCGAGCGTGAAAAATGAAGAAAACTGCAGGAACGTTCGGGTTTCCATTGTTATGCAAACGCACAACGAGGGATAATCCTCTGACAAACATTACTGTCCCACTGTACACGCTGACAGTTTACAAACAGGCTAATCCTTCAAGTGTCTCTGATAAGAGATCTAATAAAACGGTTTTCATGGTGAAACAAAATGGCCGATGTTTGAAAAAAATTGCTGTTTCAGACTGCGACACTGAATGTCAGATTTTTCTTTGCCTCGTCTGTCAACGTTTTCTTTTTTTCGCCATTGCGTTATAAAAAATGGTATTAGTAAAATAGATAATTGACTTGGAAAATAAAACGATTTAAAAGAAAGTTGTGCAAAGTTACAGTACTTATTTCGCACAACCTCCCACCCGCTTCCGCTTTCCAATCACCCTTTTCACTCGCTTTTGCGATCGCTTGTTGAATTCGACCGGACAATTTCCGCTTTATTTTTGACCACGCAAACCCCGAAATATCACCGCCCGCTCGCTCGCGCGCATTTGAAATTAGGATTAATAGACAAATTTCCGAGGTTCACATTGTCTTATAATTGTCTTTCTGGTTTTTATGAATGTTCAACAGCTGACAAAAGTTCAAATACTTTTTGTTTTAACTATCTTTAATTATATGCACGCAATCTAACCCTGTGACCTCGATTTGGCTTGGACTGGATATTTTATTTTGAACAATATTCTGACGTGAAATACAAAATGTATTTCAACACAAGTACGACATGTTGTCTGGGTTTTCTTTCCTGATTGTTGAGTCTTCGCAATGTGTTTTGTATAATTATTGTTGTTTTTCCCCGAGGCAAAGACAAGCTAAAGGACCATGAAGCTAAATGGCAGTTTCATGCAAGGGCTGAGTGAAAGGAAATATTTCTAATCCTAAAATAAAACCTTATATTACACCTCTTTGTGTATTTGTTAATTTTACATATGTTTTTAATGACAGTATGTCTGTAAATATCTAGAAAAATCTCGTTTTCGTTGATAATTTCGATGTTTGGAATGTCTGTTTACCGTGTCCCAATAATTTGTTTGGAATGTCGATCCCATTTGGTTTCTCCATACTGAGTTTAGGAAGGGCGTCGATCAACACAATCAGCCGAAACGGGACAAACATTTACCGTAATTCATGGGGATCATGTTCGTAATTTGTGGGCTGAGACCCCAAATAATTTAACAAGTACTATTATTATTATAATATATATTTTAATTACATCGGAAAACTACAACAGAGCTGGAGTTGTTCGCGGTGAAACAACCGCCTTGAAGTCGATGCAACTTCAACTAGCCATTTCTTACCTTGAAATAAAAAAACAACAACTAAAAATTCGAAGAGCATCGGGGAAAATATTAATAATCATTTTTATCAATCGCTTGCTTTATTTTATTCGAATCCACGAAATTCACGAGTTTTTTGACATTTGTTGGCAACTTCCGCGCTAAAAAAGATAGAAAATATGGGTGTGGTTCTTTTGCGAGGTCCTGTTGATAATACCGACAAATATGGTTCTGTGACCCAGGTTGTGCTCCGATCATGTGACTTTCAACCAATCAATGATGTTGTAACAAAGCATATTTGACGCTAATTGAAAGGTCGTCGTACCATCCAATTTCCGGCGTCGATTCACATAGTGTTTTTGTGCTGTGACCGGCTTCAAAATTCGCTGAAAAACATCGGTATATTTTGACAAACGGATGGAATTTGACCTCAGTTCAGAATGAAAATACTAGTCTCAGATACATTAGAGTCCACGGCGAATCAGTTTTCTCTGCAAGTTGGGAAATAAAGTAAACCAGAGTAGGGTCGATGATTTTCAGCCCTGAAGGACTTCCGTGTTCCGTGTAACTCAGGAGTTACGAATTGTTCATCGACTGGCCACCAAATATTTATGACTATAACTAAATTTGACACGTTTCTTTAAGCCCAATAAATTATTCATACATGTCAAGCTCTGTTCGATTTTTTCAGGGCATATGGCCGTTTTTAGTCGAAAATATTTGTTGTGGGAACACTTTTACGGTACGGTATAGACTGAACTCATTCAATGATCGTGACTTATTTTTGAAATTGAATGTCAAATTTTACCAGACATGGACCGACGTGGATTCGGTATCATTATTTTTGGAATTAATCATTAACATTTCCTCGTTTCTCTACTCTGTCAAAATGAGTTACCTATGCTTTTTTCACGTAACTGTCATTAAAATAATAAAAAAATAGTACATCTAGAACAAGCACCCAAAACATGTAACAAGAGGTCACAGTTCAGTTGCTTTCACGATACTAGAGTTATACAACTATTAGGTTTGAGGTGTCGTTCAGAATTTAATAATAGTTAATACTAATTGTATGTTCACACTTTACTATCAAAACCACCATTTCGACCACTCATGTGCCAGTGATCCGTGTTTGGGTAAGCGGTCGGTGTTTCAATGAGAGAGCTAGCGAAAAAAAACGCGATTAAAATGCGGTCGGTTTCCGGTCGGACAAGACCGCGTGGTCGGAAATTAAGCGATAAGCGGTCGATGTAAAAGCGGAAGGTTGGGCGAAATGAGTACTGTATGCCCGGGCTGTATGACCATGTTTCTCCGAAGTCTCGACTGACAATAATGCTGACAATGGACGTTAGATAAACACGCATTGTTTGCGATGGAAAGCTTATCACCCGTTATATCAGAATCGTCAACAACAGAGTATACAGATAAGATGTTATCATTTAAACCCTTCCAAAGATAAACATTATGCAAATATGCATGAAACGGCAGTTGTAGTCTTTTCTTCTAGCGTTTTAAAACACTAATTTAAGCAACGTTATTTTGCAATTTCGATCTTTTGTAGACCTGGGATGATGTATCAAGGTCTGAAGTAACCGTTTTATCAATTTTTGAAAAATCAAGAAAAAAGTGAAAATTTCCTTCTCGCCAAGCCTTCCGGATTCGAGCCTCTTGATTGATTCGACAACGGTAGCTATCATTTATTCTAAAAAGTTGAAGATCGGTAAACATAAAACTAATCTAAAATATCTCCTGCTTTTCACGTGCGACATGTTTATTAAAAAACAGAGTTAAGCGAATTTAATTAGATATTAATGCGTGAACTCTGGAGGTCATTGCCCATTGCTGCACATAATTCAAACACGTTGTAATAGAGTTCATATTCATATTCACTCCATTTCAAATAAACTAATTCACCATTGAAACATCGCTCAACAAAGATGTCGCTGATCACTCAGTTGTCGCAGCGTGTGTTGTACCATGATACACCCAGTTTCGACTTTTGTAAAATGCGATAGTAAAAATATACGTTATACTTGGTATCACCATGGAGGTAAAAAAGACTTTTACCTCCATGGTATCACATTAGGGTAAAGCTGTGGATGGGGCGCTAAACGGCGGGATATTCGGTACCCTTGAACATGCAATAGAAATTACGTGTATACAGTACATTCTAATTATTCTTCGCAAATAAAACAACAATACAAATAAGAACTTTTCATTATCTAATTTACATAATACTGAACATAATAATGACCGAGAAGACTGGTTGTTACAGTTGTTGTCTATTACACGATATAAGTGATCAGTTGTTCACAGAAATATTTAATACATAGTCTACGTGATATCGGTGATCAGTTGTTCACAGAAATGATGTCGTCATTCAGTTTACAAAAATATTAAAACATACTAGTAGTCTATTCCGTTATTTCGGCGTACATGTTTAGTTGTTTACATAAAAATTTAACCACTTTTTTGAAAAGTTATTTTCCAAACTAAAAAACGCCAACGTCCTTTAAAATAGTATGATACAGGTACAAATTTGAAGGGCGCTGGTCGTTGCGCAGCGCGTTTTCGTACTTCATGTAATGAAGCAATGTTTACACGTGTTGTATACGTCGCTATGAGTCCCCTATCCAACAGGACGCGATGACCACCGCCCTTTGAACAAAAGATTTTTTATTTTATATGCTGACCAAAAAATATCAGAATAACAATGTTTTAAACGTTTGTAAAATTAACATCGCAAATTTTGAGAATGTGTTTAAGAGATGCCGCGGTGTAAATAAACATTGCAAACAGGGTCTGTTTCGTTCGTAGAATTTTTGTTTTGTTTATTTTGGCTCATAAAAAAAACCGTGCTGCATTTGTTTCTGTCTTTGGAATATTTCAGAATGATAGATATTGTCTGGTCGTATTTCTACGTATTTAAGGATCTGTTTATACCAACCGAGTGCACAGTATTAATTTCACCCAACCTGTCTAATTTCCGCTTTATTTTGAAAATATCGCCCGCTGCGCGCATTTTAATTCGTGGTTTTGGCATCGTTATTTTTGGGAAAACACATCAATATTTTCTTCGTTTCTTTGCCCTAGGGAGTTAGCGTTGTCTTTATCAAGTAACTGTCTCGATAATCATTGATGAAAGGAGAGAGCAGTCCTGGATTCAAACGGAACACAGTTCGGCTCCTTCAGCATGTTAAACAAAAGGTCGTAGTTCAAGTTGCGTGCGCGAATGATACAAGGGGGCAAGGAGGGTTATTTTCGTTCAACGTAATTGCAATATTTTTTTGTTCGTACAACGGAAATTGGAAAAATAAATTCCGTAATTGTGTAATCACAGGCTAGACGTACGACGTAATCAATCAAATATTTTTATCGTACACTGTAAAAATGTGTCATTTTTCTCGGTACGTACAAGAATTTACATCCAAATTAAAAAAGTCGTAAAGAATAATCCAGCGAAATTACATTTTCGAAACTGTGAAATGACTAGATGACACAATTCATTGCAAAATTCAATTATCACTGTAAATTGTAAAAACGTCTTTTTTCCTTGTAAATTGTAAAAGGCCCTTTTTATTTCCCGTAAAACTGTACCAGCTACCCCCTTTGCCCCCTCCATACAAAGTAGCATAGATTGTCGTTCGTCCGTATCGTGTCGTTCGGATTTTAATAGTAATTAATACTCTATTACTCGTTGTATCCTTAAACTTTACCATTGAAACAACAAATTCAATCACTCGTGTACCAGTGATCAGTGTTTGAGCCAGCGATTGGTGTTTTAAATAAGCGAGCGAGAAAAGAAAGTGATATAAATGTGGTAGTTTTTTCGGTCGGAAAAGATCCCGTGGTCGGATATTATGTGATAATTGGTTGCTTAAAACCGATAAAAGCGGGTGATTGGGCGAAATTAGTAGCGTGGCAAGTTTATAAATTGAGAAACGTCACCAAGTAAGGACACGGTAGGACGAGTTGATAGTAAACGCAGGGGTTTACAGCAGGGGAGCAGCCACCACCCCTTTACCGTGAAATCGCAGATTTGTTTCGTTCTTACATTTAGTATTAGGTTTTGAGAGCTGCTGAGTCAAAAAAAAAAAGACTAAATGATCCAAAAAGAACGCGTTGGAGACACATGCCTATGCAGAATTTGGTTTGCCAGTCACGGTACATAATCCATTTTTAACACCTTGGCTACTCTATTGACAATGGCTGTTTATCCTGATTTGGCACTTGGGGTGACCGGTAATCAGTGTCCACAACGTGCTGTGCATGTTTTTGGCACGAATTCAGTTGTAAGCTGAAATTTTCATATGCGTGTTTGGTAGTCGTTAACTACACATTTTTGGGTTTCGTTTGCAAAGTTACAGAGTTTCGTCTAACTGTTTTTGCTGAAATACATTGTATACTGTATATAGTTTTGTCTTATTCTCTCAACTGTGATGTGGTATTTAATCTGATAGTACTACAACTCTTAATTTAGCAAATCTTTGGATTGTTATTTTTATTGTGATAATCAAGAGTATAAATTTGCCCGAAGTCGGGAGTTGTGAACAAATAAACTGTTAATAAAGAGCTTTGGTTATGTAAGATTCATGGTAAGATCTCCGTGATAAGGGGTGGATAGAAACGCAGTCTCTCAACCCCATAATTGTCATATGTCATACCATATACATGTACTAATTTTATGGTAATAGAAAAGTAGGCTTGCGTTCACTTGGGTTAACCATGGAGGTAAAAAGAGACCTCCATGGGTTAACGAATAAACAATTTGACGAACGTGTAACACGCATTGAGACAAAAGAATTATTATCGTTTCCCATAATAATACTTTCTTTATATAATACCGGATTCTGCCGTAAATTCGGCCATCCGAAAAATCGTCCTGGGGATTTCACGGGTGATGGGCGCTTATTTGGGGTTCAAAATTTCAAAAAATAATTATCAAATATCTTGGGAGGAAATTTTCATTGTATCCAACTACACAGATTTTCTACGCCGTCAGTTGGGCCACCCAAGACGAAAGAAACTATTGCAGAATTGCAAATAATTAATAATTCTTGCTGAATTAAAAAGTAGACCACCTGGAATGTCATTACAGTGTCGCCCACTGTCATTTTTCAAATACATTTGTTGTTATTTTATTGGTAACAAAAGTATATTTTAAACGACGTTTCTAATAAAAACGAACACAACTGCATTGCGTAGCAGCAAGCGATCACAGATGCTCAATCATGCTACGTTTCACAAACGTTGATTATTACTCAGTAGTGATTATAATAACGCACAAAAAATAAATTCGTTGATTCAAATAAAATTCATCTTAGTTTCATCGTAAGCAAATGATTCCGATCGCATATAAACGCTCGATGCGGTAGGGTATCGGCCATGTTTCTCTTGCGTGAGTTGAGCTAATAGGTCAAACCGCTAATTAACCAATCAAAATGCTGGATGATGCCAACGCGTTCAAATCACCATAGCTCATTTAAATATGTTAATGTTATTGAACGCAACGCGGAAGAGATTTGCCGATGGTGTAGTACGCTCTTTTGGCTTGGATTTTGATGGGGAAATGGCATGATTTTTTTTATATAAAAAGTAGTTGTTTTCAAAGATGAACCTAGCATAAGAAGAATAATTTACATTGTTTACAGTGATAACAGCTCTTTGTCCAAACCACAGTCCCTCTATCTGATAGAGATTTCGAGAGTCTACAACAAAAAATTATAAGGGCTCCTAAAAAATATTATTGCAGAGAAAGTGTCTGGACATATATAATATGGTCACGTTAAAAAATCAAAAAATCGGCGAGGTCACATCATATTCCGTTTAGTTCCTCCATGATACAATGTAACAACAGGATTGCGTGAATATGTATATGCCCATTCACAGGTCGCAGTACACGCAACATCCACCGAGCTTTACAGGGACCTGGGACTTAGACTAGGAGTATACCAATTTTTTATTTAGTTCACATATGGCATCATAATTTCATTTTCGAAGATCTATTTTCATTAAGTGCGGCGTCGACCAGAAATAAAACGGCACATCAGCGATTTAAAAAAAATCAACGCTGAATTCCACCATTTACATAAAGTTTACATTTGCCAAAGTTGAAAACACAAACTTCCTCACAATACCATTTCATATAGTACAAAAATGTATCTATTCACAATTTGTAAAAATTTCGAAGTTCACTGTTTCACCTACTTTCCCGGCCGATCGCGTTGTTCCAAAGGTCTATTACGACAAACGTGGACAATGACATTCTCAATTTCCCCACTGTAGCACATTTCCAATGAATGAAAGATACAACAATTTTACGTAAATATTAATTTATTTTCAAAGAATTACGGGATGTCTTGACGTCGTTGACAACGCGATATCAATGCCACTCGCACTATGTACATTTTAGCACTAGATCTAGTGCCGTTTTAGCACTAGATCTAGTGCCATTTTTGCACTAGATCTAGTAGTTTTTCGGATTAGTGCTACTAGCACTAACCACTCGCACTATGTCCATTTCGACACATTTACATACCTGGCGATCGGGGGGATTAACATCTTAGAACAAAGGCGTTTCCCAACCGGGTGTTGAGGGACTGTGGTAGAAATAAGTACAGTCTCTTTAGAGTGGGACTATGTAGAGAGAAAAAGGAGTGCATTTTTTTAATAATTTCACTCGAGCGACGTCACAACTTTTTTCAGTTTTTATCGCTCATTGTCGCAGTGCCAGGGGTTGTTTTAGAGTTCCGATCTGTTTATAAATATTCATGAAGCAATCGCAGCTGTTCTGAGAATTATTCGGACAGTCATTTAACAATATATCTTGAAACTTTGCAAAACACTTGAGTCTTTTCTAATCTAGTCTTGATGGCGCCGTTGTGTTGGCACGCCCACAATTGGGACCATTTCATAATCTTGCTAGATGCGGGTAAAACGTTGTTTTCAAAACGTCATGCCTGGTTACAATAAAATAACAGGTTATATGTTGCAGATGCGTTCAAGTGTTATATTTTAATTTTAAATTGCTATAACTATATGAGTCCACTTGACATAACACAATTTACAAATCAACTCCCTGGTGTTGAGTAACCCCAGGTATTAATGAACTCATTGGCACCGCTGTAAAATTAGGTGCGTTCGGACGTTTAAACTCACACATTCACAAGATAATAACGGTGTGAAATATGTCTGTTTTTTTTAGAAAATGCTTTGTCACAGAATAATATATAGTCTGTGGAATAGTATGAAATAGTTATGGGACAAAAACAACAAACCTGCTTTGAAATCGAAAAAAAATGGGTCTTTTGATTACCGGGGACACATTTCAATGAACTTGATCACGGGAAATGCATGGCTAAATTTCAAGCGGAAATTCCGCTGTGAGCTCTCGCAATCGCGTCATTTTTACAAGGTTCGCCATTTTTTTGTCACGTGGTAACAATGACTGTCCGGTTAGTGCGAACTTGTGCCTCTATATTTAGGCTTTTGAATAATAAATTCTAAAGTATGGTTCTGAATGAAACAACAGGCAGAGAACACTTTATTCAAAAACGTCGTCAAACCCTTCTCACTACCTTAACGTGACCATGGAAGGCACTCCTTCCATGTCGTGACAATAGCATAACCCCAGACTAGTAATATTACGAGTCTGATGCATAACGGTCCAGTGGCCGACATCCTGTGTGTATTGCAAACAAATAGCATAGCGCCGGTCGGCAATTTTTTATTCTGGTCGGAAATTCTGAATGGCGGATTCTAGCAGCGAGCGTGGGCAGATTTTTGAAAAAATAACGAACGAAGAATTCGATAGGTAAAAAGGTGTTTGAGTAATATTCTCAAACATAAAACGCAACTAGATGAGTTTTCAGTAGACCAATACACTCACGTGACACTACTTTCCCGAATTAGGTTCGTGCAGGGAGCTGGTTCGTGTAAACTACTTCCTTGGGGAAGCCCCTTTCGTTTTCGCACCCCAGGCCACGACATCAGATCTATTCACACTACCTGCCTAGACTTCGTACTTGATATGGTTGCACATTTGTCGTTATTTTGCGCAACGTAATGACAAACGAAACAGCGTTAAATTTTGACATAGAACAAAGGGAGATAGAACAGTGGTGGACGGTGGACTAATCAGAATATCGGAATCAATCCTCGGTACTGGCATTTTGTGGTTCTTTGCTAAGACCGATATAAAAAATAAATGTAGTAGTCCAGATAATCGTGGTGTCGTATTTATTCAATATATACGTTAAGACAAAACATCCTTTCCCATTTATACTTGATATACATATATATATAATTATATATATATATTGTGCGTGGACGTTTTTGGACGAGATGAAACTTTACATTCTCCTGATTGAATAGTGTAACGAAAGAGACGCTGGAAGCAATGTCAGAGTTGCTTCGTCGAAATGAGTATAAGAACCTTCAAACCGTTTGGGTCCGCTTCTTGGCATATGCCAAGTGATGCCCGTCTAATCGTTTAACAGGGTTAAGAATTTACAAAAAAAGAATAGCAGACTGCATATCAAGTTGAAAAAAAACGATTTTTTTTCTCGATGTCAAACCGGTTGCTATGTTGTAACTGTATGGAACAATGCATTCTGGTTGTCCAACTACGGAATGCGGTAAACTTAACGCTAGCTACTGTACACTATTGTCCGACACTCATTCTCGCCGCCAGAGTTTATTTCCGCTTCGAGACTCGACGGAATAAATCTATGTAGGCTTGGCGTAAAAGAGGCCGGGTCATGGCGTACGATGATGTGGCGACTTGGATTCAGTAATACTCCACTATTTGGCTCAAGCAGGCCTGTAAGGCTGTATGTTAAACCATGGAGCTCCATGGTTAAACGTACGATGTATAAAACGCGTGGACGTGTTCACAATACTATTATCAGCTCATTACCGACTGTCACCGAACCAATTCTGTCTTCGTATCGCTTATTTGAAATAAAAGACGTGTTTTAAGAGCAGGTCAAAACTTCCACCAGTATTCGACTGAAGTTTGTCACATTGTATTGCTTAACTGAAGAATGCCACCTCTTGGTGTGTGAATTGAATTTTATCCATTTAACATCAACAAACCACCAACTATTAATTGCAGCGAATTTCTTAATTTGTAATATTACAATAAATGCGGAGCAAAAAATGATATTATTATGGGGAGGGTGCTCAGCACTGCCAATTCACATCATACTTTTGACGAAATGGTCTTTCGACGAAATATGCATCGGGATAAAGCATTCTGTATGTAGTTTCTACCAACGAACATTTTAATTACAATTTTTCTATTCGTTTTTATCCTCAGACGGAAGTGGAATAGTCTCTCTCTTTCGGTTATAATTTGGTATAGTATACTGTTCTAGGCCAATCAGATCTTGGTTAGACCACACATATTTCATAGCAACAAACGTAGTTGACACTTGCATGTAGATCCACATCCTCTAATGGACCATTATAGTTTTTATCAAGGTATCGGATGATTTTGAGCAGGCAAATTACATTGACATTACAACAAATACACATTTTAAATTTAAATATTTTGTTATATTATTAAGATTTCCATAATGTCTCTCACACGGGCATAGCTGTGCCAAGGCAAGTATACAAACCAGTGCCGCTACACATTCATTGTGCATTTAATCAAAGTCCCTCTTCACTAGAGTAGTGCACTAGATATGAACTTCGAATATAATTTATTCAAGGGACGTAACGACCAACGTATTTTATTTACGAATTGTATAGCTACCAGTCTACAGCCTTTTCAACATCAGCATCCGTTATGTGCGCATGTTGGGATCTCGGCACGTGCCGATATTTTAAGCCTTCATGTTTGGAGAGAATTACAGCACTGGGTTTACGTTTGTCCGGACCCACATCGGGACCCACTCGGCTCGTGCAGAAATCACGCTATCATTCGTCGATCTGTTAGTTGACCCAAACATGGAAAGCGATACACATATGATGAAAACAATAATTGACATATTGAAATTAATTCCTTTTGTTATTATAGTATTTATTACGAGTCACCATGCAATGAACGGCTTAGAAGATTCGATTTTTTTGTTTACGTCAATGTAGCATTGCAAGAAAATACCGGTTGCAGCACATGAATATTCGTCGCCGACGACAGTTTGCATTCATTTCATTCATTACTACAGTATCCGATCATATATAAAGTAAATAGTGTACATACTTGTGTGGTTATGCAGTTATACCCCAGCATACTAGACAAGTACTATCCCTTGGAATGTGCTATGACAATATCGAAAATTCAAACTAGCACAACTGGTGATGCTATTCATTCCACCGTGATCTAACGCGATTTATAAAGAGTTGTTCCATTTTGGTTCTATCTTTTCACAGGTTAAAACATGGTATGCTATTCTATAAGCGAGAGCCGTGATCAGAGACATTTATTGCAAGTTGGCTTATTTAATCTTAACCCTTCTCACATTGGCTTATATAATCACAACCCTTCTCACATTGGCTTATGAAACCCTTGGGGACTTTTCTCGCATTGGCTTATAAACCTCAACCCTTCACCATTCGCTTATATAATCTCAATCTTTCTCACATTCGCTTATATACCCCAACCTTTCTCACTCGACTTATAAACCTCAACTCTTCTCACATTGGCTTATAAACCTCAACGCTTTTTAACATGGCTTCTATAACCCCAACCCTTCTCACATTGGCTTAACAACCCCAACTCTTCTCACATGGCTTATGAAACCTCAACCATTCTCACATTCGCTAATATAATCTCAACCATTCTCACATTCGCTAATATAATCTCAACCTATCTCACATTCGCTAATATAATCTCAACCCTTCTCACATTGGCTTAAAAACCCCAATCTTCCTCACTTGAGTTATAAACCTTAACTCTTGTCACATTGGCTTATAAACCTCAGCCCTTCTTATATGGCTTATAATACGACAACCCTTCTTACAT
The DNA here is from genome assembly GCF_978046115.1 of Saccoglossus kowalevskii. Taxonomy (NCBI): domain Eukaryota; kingdom Metazoa; phylum Hemichordata; class Enteropneusta; family Harrimaniidae; genus Saccoglossus; species Saccoglossus kowalevskii. Next base: position 8,440,075 of record NC_140652.1, on the reverse strand, counting down.
TGTCTTATATAATCTTAACCCTTCTCACATTGGCTTATATAATCTCAACCTTTCTCACGTTCGCTAATATAACCTAAACCTTTCTCACTTGTCTTATAAACCTCAACGCTTCTCAAATTGGCCTATAAACCTCAACCCTTCACACAATGAGTTATATAACCTCATCCCTTCTCACTTGACTTATACACTTCAATCATTTTCACAATAATGCCGTTATAACCCAACCCTTCTCACATTGGGTTATAAACCTCAACCTTTCTCACTTGGCTTATAAACATCAACCCTTCTCACATTGACTTATAAACCCCAACCTTTCTCACTCGGCTTATAAACATCAACCCTTCTCACATTAGCTAATACATTTTAATCCTTCTCACATGACTCATAACACCTCAACCCTTCTCACATTGGCCCATAGAACGTCAACCCATATTATATTGGCTTATAGAACCTCACATCACCTTTCATTGTATTCTATAACCTCGGCCGATTCTTATACTGGCTTTTAGAATCTCAATGCTCCTCATATTGTATTAAAAAACCTCATCCCTAGTAACCAATTATGATTTGTGGAGTAATGCAAAATGTTATTGCGGGAATAGTCTTTGGCCGAGTGAGATCTCCTTTGGTTGAATACTTTACTGATCGTAAAGTAAATAGTGTACATACTTGTGTGGTTATGCAGTTATACCCCAGCATACTAGACAAGTACTATCCCTTGGAATGTGCTATGACAATATCGAAAATTCAAACTAGCACAACTGGTGATGCTATTCATTCCACCGTGATCTAACGCGATTTATAAAGAGTTGTTCCATTTTGGTTCTATCTTTTCACAGGTTAAAACATGGTATGCTATTCTATAAGCGAGAGCCGTGATCAGAGACATTTATTGCAAGTTGGCTTATTTAATCTTAACCCTTCTCACATTGGCTTATATAATCACAACCCTTCTCACATTGGCTTATGAAACCCTTGGGGACTTTTCTCACATTCGCTTATAAACCTCAACGCTTTTTAACATGGCTTCTACAACCTCAACCCTTCTCACATTGGCTTATATACCCCAACCTTTCTCACTCGACTTATAAACCTCAACTCTTCTCACATTGGCTTATAAACCTCAAATTTCTCACATTGTCCTATGAAACCTCAACCCTTCTCACATTGGCTTAACAACCCCAACTCTTCTCACATGGCTTATGAAACCTCAACCATTCTCACATTCGCTAATATAATCTCAACCATTCTCACATTCGCTAATATAATCTCAACCTATCTCACATTCGCTAATATAATCTCAACCCTTCTCACATTGGCTTAAAAACCCCAATCTTCCTCACTTGAGTTATAAACCTTAACTCTTGTCACATTGGCTTATAAACCTCAGCCCTTCTTATATGGCTTATAATACGGCAACCCTTCTCACATTGTCTTATATAATCTTAACCCTTCTCACATTGGCTTATATAATCTCAACCTTTCTCACATTCGCTAATATAACCTAAACCTTTCTCACTTGTCTTATAAACCTCAACGCTTCTCAAATTGGCCTATAAACCTCAACTCTTCACACAATGAGTTATATAACCTCATCCCTTCTCACTTGACTTATATACTTCAATCATTTTCACAATAATGCCGTTATAACCCAACCCTTCTCACATTGGGTTATAAACCTCAACCCTTCTCACTTGGATTATAAACATCAACCCTTCTCACATTGACTTATAAACCCCAACCTTTCTCACTCGGCTTATAAACATCAACCCTTCTCACATTAGCTAATAAATTTTAATCCTTCTCACATGACTCATAACACCTCAACCCTTCTCACATTGGCTCATAGAACGTCAACCCATATTATATTGGCTTATGGAACCTCACAGCACCTTTTATTGTATTCTATAACCTCGGCCGATTCTTATACTGGCTTTTACAATCTCAATGCTCCTCATATTGTATTAAAAAACCTCATCCCTAGTAACCAATTATGATTTGTGGAGTAATGCAAAATGTTATTGCGGGAATAGTCTTTGGCCGAGTGAGATCTCCTTTGGTTGAATACATTACTGATCGTAAAGTAAATAGTGTACATACTTGTGTGGTTATGCAGTTATACCCCAGCATACTAGACAAGTACTATCCCTTGGAATGTGCTATGACAATATCGAAAATTCAAACTAGCACAACTGGTGATGCTATTCATTCCACCGTGATCTAACGCGATTTATAAAGAGTTGTTCCACTTTGGTTCTATCTTTTCACAGGTTAAAACATGGTATGCTATTCTATAAGCGAGAGCCGTGATCAGAGACATTTATTGCAAGTTGGCTTATTTAATCTTAACCCTTCTCACATTGGCTTATATAATCACAACCCTTCTCACATTGGCTTATGAAACCCCACCCTTTTTTACATGGCTTAGATAACCCCAACCCTTCTCACATTGGCTTATCAACCTCAGCTCTTCTCACATGGCTTATGAAACCTCAACCTTTTTCCCATTCGCTTATATAACCTCAATCTTTCTCACTTGACTTATAAACCTCAATTCGTCTCACATTGGCCTATAAACCTCAACCCTTCACACAATGACTTATATTACCTCAACCCTTCTCACATTGCCTTGTAAGCCTCAATCCTTCTCACATTGGCTTATATAATCTCACCCCTTCTCACATGGTCTCTATAACCTCAATCCTTTTCAAATGGCTTGTAAATTTCAACCCTTCTCACATTGGCTTATATAATCATAACCCTTCTCACATTGGCTTATGTAATCTCAACCCTTCTCACATTGGCTTATCAACCTCAACTCTTCTCACATGGCTTGTGAAACCTCAACCGTTTTTAACATGGCTTCTATAACCTCAACCCTTCTCACATTGGCTTATAAACCTCAACCCTTCTCTGATTGGTTTATATACCTCAATCCTTCTCTCATGGCTTATAAAACCTCAACCTTTCTCACATTGGCTCATAGAACCCCAAGCCATACTACATTGGCTTATAAAGCTCAACCTTTCTCACTTGGCTTATAAACCTCAACCCTTCTTACATTTGTTTATATAATCTCAATCCTTCTCACATTGACTTATATAGTCTCAACCCTTCTCACATTGGCTCATAGAACCTCAACCCATATTATATTGGTTTATAGAACCTCACAGCACCTTTTATTGTATTCTATAACCTCGGCCGATTCTTATACTGGCTTTCACAATCTCAATGCTCCTCATATTGTATTATAAAACCTCAGCCCTAGTAACCAATTATGATTTGTGGTGTAACGCAAAATGTTATTGCGGGAATAGTCTTTGGCCGAGTGAGATCTACTTGTGTTGAATACTTTACTGATCGTAAAGTAAATAGTAAAAATAGGCAAGGACTATCCCTTGGAATGTGCTATGACAATATGGAAAATTCAAAATAGCACAACTGGTGATGCTATTCATTCCACCGTGATCTAACGCGATTTATAAAGAGTTGTTCTATTTTGATTCTATCGTTTCTCAGGGTAAAACATGGTATGTTATTTTATAAGCGAGAGCCGTGATCAGAGACATGTATTGCATAGTAATGACTGACAAAATTAACAAATAAATAGGAATAACTAAATAACTTTATCAGATCTCCCGGGGAAATGGACGATAGAAACAACGTCTCGTTAATACTGACTTGAAGCACACAACTAATTAGGTTAACTCGTTGACAACGTTTTTGAACAGATAGGGATGCCTTGTAACCAATCAGTGAGTCTTCAGATTTTCTTGTTGATAAAGCTCCACATATGATAAAGTCGTCATTTACGGTTAATATCGCCGATGACATGTGTCATTAATACGTGTTTCTCGCTTTACCAGTATCTCCAGTGTTAGTCACAAATAACCTCTAAATATACATCTTATTCTGCTCAAATACGATAAAAACACAAGTGAATTACCAAAGCCAACAAACAAATCTGACTGGTTACTTGTACGAAATATGCAAGGACAATATGAACTAAACAACGTTCTATTAAATATGTGTTGAAGCACACCACAGATTAGGTAGGCGGGTCGAGAACTTCTGTGAGCAAATATGCTTTTCTTTAATTTCAGCATCTGTGACAATGAATGACTAATATATCGTCATTGTCACAGTGAAAGGCCTGCTCATTGCTATTGAGTGAGGTACCCACAGAACACACGCTGGACAGGGGGTTCTTTCACTGCTAGAATGGGGTTGACAATACAGTAGAGCGTTTGCAAAGGAACACTGTTACTCTGGAGGGGATTGATGAATGCAGGAGACACCATGCCACATGAGCCAATCAGAAAGAGGTCTTGCTAGCAGCTGTCTCAAGACTGAACATGGCACATTTTTCTTTATCTTTATTTGCTATAATGCCATGATTGTAAATCTGGGGCCCATCGCATTAACCTATTGTTTTCTTCTCGTACCTTGTTTAAATAACTTAATAATTAAATCAAATATTGACGAAATTCATGTATGTTATGTCCAATTCAATGTTAAACACTCTTTATCAATTACAGAAAACACATCTCTATGACTAGTATTTACGACTGGAAATTTTCCTTTCTCATATTTTTTCCAATGAGACTGCACCAATTCCAAATCCTGATGCATCCCATATCAAAATAAAAATCAGGCATCCCTAAAATTGGTTGCTTACTTAATAAAACTTTCAAATGATTCACGGCACGTTCTCAGTTGATCTTTTCTGTCAAATCACTGAAATGAGCTGCTATTGTAGCAAAATTTGGTACAATTTTGCGATAGTGTCTTACTTGCTTTGCTGTTTCAGGTAGAGTAGTAAAACCAAAAAAAACAAACAAAAAAAAACAATTTGATGGTTTTGCGGTCATTTTTGCCTTCCTTAAACGGCCAAAAAATCCTGTACAATCTGTACTAATTCTCCCAAAATTTTGAATAAATTGAAATTTCATCATTAAATTATCAACTTTACCTTTAAAACCTACAAACAAAAATAAGCATTATACAAGAAAAAGAGTCTGGTGCATTCACAAGCCTGAAAGACATTCACTGTAACTGAAATAAACCATTTAGCTCTCTCACTCATATCTGCCAGTAACCCTTGTTTTCAATTTAAAATAAGTCTTCAGTTGATGGCATTGGTTCTGCCTCGAACACTGTAATGCGATTACGTACGCGAATATCAATGCAAACACCCCCTCCTTTCTTATTTACCAAAACAATGGGTGAGGCGTAAGGTGAATTTGATGGTTCAATTACACTCATCACTAACATGCTCTTAACCTCTGAGCTCACTATATCTGACATAGCGAATGATAAATGATATGGTTCGGATGTTACCAACTGAATATCATGCTCACCATTTTTAGTCTTTCAAGGACAATCAGTGAGAACATCAGAAAATCTTTTTAATTCCATCAATCTCTCTACGTTGACAATGACATGACAATCAACAATTGTTTCCTTACACTGAATTGGCAGACTCCAATTCACCACTGTCATACAATACTGTGTCACTGTCAGCAGTATTTCATTCAACAACTGCAGTGCACACACAGTTCATCACACCTGTAACTAACTACTTTCTTGTCATTCAGTTTGTCTTTGCATAATATGCTTTCAACAAGTTAGCATAATACATTTTCACATTGCCTTTCACACCGATTCTGTAAAGCATCATACCAATTATTGTGGTCAGTGGGAGGTAATACTTAAACTTTGTCACTAGGTTAAAACCTATTCCTGGCCTTCCTATCATAATACTTTTTGTATCTAACCTTTTCCTTAGCTAACCCAGCGGTACACCAACCCTACTATATATATTGACTATCAGCTACCACCTTTGAAGTAATTTTCGTTAATGCTACAGCTTCAGGGTACCATTTAAAATGTACCCATGATCTATCTTAATTGCTGTACTAATCTGAAAAATCAGATCCATAGCTATCATTTGAAATGGAATGGTGCAACACTGGCAACACTAATAATTGGCTGATCATGGCTACATTTAAACTCCACTCTATCACATCCCTGTAAATATAGATGCCTACTTGCATCTGAGACTTCATGAACTGCACAAATAGTACTGACTTCGTTTGAATCCTTACTATTTTGATTACATGCCAACATTGCAGTTGACTTAACCTGAGGTTTGGAATTGTATAACGCTTAGGACAACTGACTGCAGAGTGATATGGATCACCACAAATTTAACAGACTTAGACTGACCAAATCGATCTGGCCTTTCACCTTTCTGACCTGTGCTCCAGAACTAACCTTCCTGGCTACCACTTTTACAATTATGAGCTAAGTCAGCCATTTCTTGAACTGCCAAAAACATGCGCAAGGCTTTGCCTGTCAATAATGCACTAAGATTCATAACTCCACTCTCGCGCGGCCATTTCTGAGTTGCAGCAAATTGCACAAAGCTTAAAATAAATACGTCCATCTCATCAAACAATGATAGCTTTGGACCCTTAGAACTAACAATGGACTGCGCCAACATTATTGGCTTCCACACACAATCTCAACACTTCAAGTTCATGCTGTCTTATTTTGTCTTTCTCATCACAGGCTCTTGCTCACTCTCTCTCTCTCTCTATTGCCTCATTTTTCAACCTTTCATCCTTTCATTCTCTGTCTCTTTCCTCACGTTTGGCACAATATAACTTTTCTATCTTCAAAAAAGATTTAGGACTTCGTTCATGACATTCGCTACAAATTGTCCAACTTCCTGGAATGCTTTTGCAACATTCAAAACAATATTTTCGGCATCTGCTCATTCCGATTTCAGATTTTCTGATTTAGGGATAAAGAACATTTTACTACGTCCACTATTACTTTTTCATCTTGGGTGTCACATTTCCAATTTTCGAAGTGTGTTCTCTTCTTCATCTTTCTAGACTTCCATTAACGTTTTGCGACTTCCACTATTTTTAGAAATAACGTTTTGGACTTCAAGACAAATGTTACGACTTTCAATTAATTTTAATCCCCATTCAACGTTTTCGAGCTTTTTAAACTTTATTTCAAACTTCTGTGATGTCACAAAGAGAGTTCGTGGGTTTCCTTGTGAGATGTGTCACTCGACATCAGGATCACATGCATGGTGTTTTAATCATTTAAACAATTCTTCGTTTGAGGGCATGTTTTGTGCATGTGCAGAAGGCCAATTTATGTTGTCCGGTATCAAAGCACTTTTCAGTCGCTCTTTTTGGCGTACAATACCCGAAAAGGTTAGAAAATAATTATGTTTTGACAATTTGATCGACGTTTTCCCTAAATATATTATCCGATCGGTAGTAGGGCGAGATAAATAATATACTCTTTTTTAAATAAGCTGAAATGTAGTCATAATATGTATATTTTAAAATTTCAAAAATAAGTGGGTTCGCATGGTCTCCAAAGGACGCATGTGTTGTGAAACCACGTATAAGTCATCGTGGCCCTCTAATTCCTCTATTGTAATACCTGGTCGCCAATACCAGCAATTATCGGCGCTAAAAATACACAGGATTTTTTGACAAACAAACAATAGAGAATGTATAAGTCAATAATTATCATATATCGTGCAAATTAATTCAACTCTTGTTACATTTGCTTAGAGGACATTAACCCTTGTCACATTGGTTTAGATGACATCTACCTTTGTCACACTGGCTTAGAGAATATCAACTCTTTTCACATTGGTTTAGAGGACATTTACCGTTGTCACATTGGCTTAGAGAATATCAACCCTTGTCGCATTGGTTTAGAGGACATCTACCTTTGTCACATTGGCTTAGAGAATATCAACCCTTGTCATATTGGTTTAGAGGACATCTACCCTTGTCATATTGGCTTAGAAGATATCAACCCATATAACATTGGTTAAAGGACATCTACCTTTTTTACATTGTTTTAGAGGGCATCTACCATTTTTAAAATTGGCTTAGAGGACTTCAACCCTTGTCAAATTGGCTTAGAGGACTTCAACCCTTGCACATTAGCTCAGAGGACATCATCGCAAGAAATGTGTGGACAAGATGGCCGACTTCCGCCCTTGACCAGTGCTCCCCTGTCAAATGAACATCACAGAACAGAATTTAATTTTGAGTTTATATAGTCAAAGACTACCATGTCGATGATTATGATGTCAATGATTATGATGTCGATGATTATGATATTAATGATTATGATGTCAATGATTACCATGTCAATGATTACAATGTCTATTATTACAATGTCAATGATTACTATGTCGAGGATTATGATGTTAATGATTATGATGTCAATGATTACCATGTCAATGATTACAATGTCGATTATTACGATATCAATGATTACTATGTCGATGATTATGATGTAGATGATCATGATGTCGATGGCACACGTTATAGATTACCAGGATAAATACATAACAAAAACATCTCAGTGAATTTTATGTTTATAGTGTGTCTCCTTTATTGTTGTTTGCCATCTACATTGTTGTCTACATTATTGCGAACCTGTGTCCTAACATTCTGAAATCCATACCTATCTGGTAATAATATACCCACTGTCTGCATCTTCATGCCTGTACACTAGCGCCAAAGTCCAACCATAGATGTATATAAAGCCTTCTCAGAATATTTATTGAAGTATTCAAAAGTTGAACAAGATCTCTTGTGGAGTTTGTTTGGATATTAGGGCTTTTGGCATCAGACAATTGCCAAAAATAATTGAAAACGAAAAGATAAAATCACTCACCAGAAAGGAATAAGTGAAATAAGAAAAAGGAAAATACGTGGTACATATCATATAATCAGCATATAATGAAAAGACATATAATCGATCTACTAATATGAACAATCTTTCACAAAGTAGTCACAATTCCTTGTTTTTGGGCTGATGCATATAATGCCAATATGGTAGAAACAACTTGATGACTGTGCTCTAATGGAACGGGTGTTGGTTTCCCGTCTAATATCGAAAATTCAAAAGCTACAATTTCTGCCAAGAATGCATCAATCTTTGGTACGGTGACAGTTTTCATTGGCTGGCCTTCAATGAAAAGATCAAAAAGGTTGTCAACGCCGAAAGCATCAGGATGATAAGACGAATTTGTATGAATTCGTAATCTGCCCTTGCTTCCATTGATTTCAAAATGGCTATCACTCGACGACGTAATACTAGATGTAATGCATCCATGGATACCATTGTTGAACTGCATAATTCCGTACAGTGAACCATCCACACCCCTGAAAGATACATATTTCTCTACATATTTAAGTGAATAGATATGTATATATTGGTGGGCGTTACACAATATGGTACTTGTTCAAGCATTAATATTATTATATCTATGTTTGGTTTGTGTTTTTTTGAAATTCAGCTTGTCTATTTTACATCTAGTAATTGGGGACGTACGTGTCCACTAAGCAATTTCGATCTGACATTTTTGTGTCGATAGTTAGCACAAGTTGAAAGCATACTGCTAGCTATAAATTATTTCCGACACTATTATTATATCAATATATGTTTATTTCTTATTTTAACAACACCAACCTTTCCGTTGTGCACTCCATAGCTGTTACTCTGCGTGGTTTTTCGTTCAGGAGGCCTATCATCATACTGACAGGGTAACAACCAAGCATCCACAATGACCCATCTGTTCTTTTAGAAACTCCTCTGACATATGAACCAGTCATAAACTGAACATCACCAATAATCCCTAATGATTAATTACAATAAACATACGGTTACAGTAGATTGCAATTGACTTACATAGTGACTACCAAAAAAACAAAGCTGTCCACTGAAGAAAAAACTACTGAGGTATTTCACTTACGATGACGTAATATGTGCCAAATTATCCGAGTCAATAACATTAAAACATCTAAAACCTAAAAAACGAATGAATAAACATAAATAAATAAATAAATAAATAAATAAATAAATAAATAAATAAATAAATAAATAAATAAATAAATAAATAAATAAATAAATAAATAAATAAATAAATAAAATACCCGATTTCAGTGTCTCTTGAATAGCATTGAACTGTGGATGACATAAATGTACAAAACCTTCAACAATCAAAACATTGTTTTTAATGGCAACTATTTGCAATTTATCAACATCAGATATCTATGAAAAAATAATATTTAATGGGATAAAACCAGTTATTAACATTGTGTTCTTTTGAACAGGCCAAAGCATGCCATTAGAAGCCTTTGATTTAAAAAAACAATTTCACTCAACAATGTTATTTTCATTTACACCTTTGTTGCTATTGGTTTCTCAACCATACAGTGTTTTCCACTCTCTGCCGCTCTAACTGCCCACTCAACATGTAATTCATTGGGCAGGGGAACATACACAACATTTATTTCACTATCAGTCAACAATTCTTCATAGCTACCATATGCTTTTGGTATGTTCCACTCTTTGGCCACGCTTTCAGCCTTTTCAATGCTACGACTTGCTATTGCGATGACTTCTTTGGGATTTTAACAGTCGAGGTAAACATCTTTTGGTGATATTGGCTGATGATAAAATTCCCCACTTCAATATTTTCCTGAATGTTACTTTTCTTAAAGAAGCAATGTTGATATATTTGAATATATTTGATTATATATCTATATATTTGTATATATTATGTGTTTGCTCGTGAATTTAATTATTGCAATACCTGACGCAATTTTGGAAAATAAAGACCCAATCATTGCACATTGGCTTACAGAATCTAAACTTTTGCCAATATTAGCCTAAATAACCCGCAGGAAGTTCAGATAACTAAAGTAAAATCATGTGAAACAAAATATTTGCCTTTTTCTCTACCACCCCTTATTACATAGCTTAAACGTAATCTGGGCTCATTATCAACAATGTATTTGCTGTTTATATTTGTAATCTTTGATTGTGATTGACCTATTTTATTGTCAAAATAACACAAGGGTTGAAACTTCTACTATCTTCTTAACAACTTTTCCCATTCAAAGACAGAAATACAATCAATTTTCAATGTCAGATCAACAAAGGAAGCAGGAAGTAGGTACTAAGCTTGTCGCATACGACTTCCGTGTACCACTTCCGTGTCACTGAGAATGTTCTAGAACCGTACTGTGACTGGGTGGAATATTCTAGATTTTGTTTAGAAACTGGTTGAATAGGTAATAGAACACTGTAGGAGGCAATAGAAGGTAATGGAACATTCTAGAAATTTATAGTAAATTCCAGACTCATTATGTATGCTGATATAATTGTCTATTTATAGACAGTGTGGGTATATATAGGGGAGTTGTTCAGCACTGAGATCAGATCGGAGATCTCGTTGAATTGTATTGGAGTTTAAGTATCTAGTTATTGGAGTAGTGGAGTTTTACCGCGTTATTGTACTTGATGTTTGCAGAGTATAATAATACCAGTACCAGTTGAAACCTCATCTATTGGCTCCGTGTTCGTATTTTATCATCGCCGCCAGGGAAGTCTTTCTGTTACTGTTGCCATTTTGGTATTTGAACCATCACACCTGTACTATACCAATTACGGTAATATTACGTTGCGTGTGACAAAGCTCTAGTAATAAATATCACATTCAAATACGTGTACTACAATAGCACAGTCATAAAGTGCTACATTATTATACAAGTTTATATACATTTTGAAATTTGATTTCTTTTTGCGAGATAACCTCATAATCATTCCCTCGTTTTTTTCTATTTTTTTGTTCATCTCAAACTAGCAAAATACCCCTGATAACATAATTGAAGAAAATTGAAAGAATAAGAAAAGTACATATATTGTTAACTTCAGCCTTCTTCATATTGATGTATGAAACCTCAGCCCTCCTCACATTGGCTTATGAAATGTCAACCCATTTCAAATTGCTTATAAGACCTTAACTCGAACAACGTCGGCTTATATAATCTCAATCCTCCTCACATTGGCTTATATAGCATCACTTGTCATCACACTGGCTTATCGAACCTCAGCCTTTAACATATGTACGTTGGCTTATTGAATATTGAACCTCAACCCTCCTCACATTGGCTGAGAGGACTTCATCCCCCCTCACATTGGCTGAGAGGACTTCATCCCCCCTCACATTGGCTGAGAGGACTTCATTCCTTGCCACATTTGTTAAAACATCAGCCTTTCCCACATTGGCTTAGAGAACTTCAATTCTCCTCACATTAGTTTATTGAATCTCAACCCTCCTTACATTGGCTCAGAGGACCCTTTACCATATTTGTTAAGAAGACCTCAGCCCTTCCCACATTGACTTAGAAGACTTCAATCCTCCTCACACTGGCTTATCGAACCTCAGCCTTCCTAACATTGGCTTACAGAGCCTCAATCCTCTTCAGCCCTTCCAACGTTGGCATAGAAGACTTCAATCCTTCTCACAAAGGCTTATTGAACCTCAACTTTCCTCACATTAGCTCAGAGGACATCAGCCCTTGCCATATTTGATAAGAAGACCTGGAACGCTATATTGCAAAATGGTCTCTGGTTCAATTCGCAACTAATTCAACAGCTAAATTGAATGATATTTTAGGTAAATCTAGGTAAATACAGAATAAATAATTGTGTGCATACAATCATACCTCAGCATACTAGCCAAGTATGATCTCCCACGGTAATTTGCTTGAAAACTATAAAAACAAGCAAAACTGGTAGTCAGTATTTATTCATACGGTGTAATAAAAATAACGCGCAATTCGAAAAACCTTGTGCAGTTTTTTTCTTCCAAACTGATTTATTTTGAATTCCTTCAGAAACTAAATACACATGCAATGTTTCAAGACAAAACATTGGATGATTCATACATTACTACTGCTGTTACAGTACACATGCCACAATGCTTAATACCGACTGTACACAACATGTGAAGTAGAAACATGTCCTGCACACTTTTCACAATGAATTTATTGATTTTAGTATTTTCAATATTAAATATGCACGATGCTCAAGTTAGTAACTGAATGACGCAGAGCTGGACAGACATTATTTCTTTATTATCTAATCGTTTTTTTATTTGCAAAAAGTTATATATACAAGCAGGCTTAATTATCATTAAAAACAGCAAATCGAATGCCAGTGATGTCAGCACAGTAATTACTAATTTTTCATTATTTACACATTATTTTTTATCATTTTGCAATCAATAAATCCAATATATTTATTTATGTAAATAACTGAGTGGTTCTATTTTCGTCGTACACAGTTTAAAACATGTCGTTTCACAGTCGAGTGCTTTATCATTGTGTTTAAATTCGATCAACACAAAATGATATAATATAACACATTGATATTATGCCACGCAGACCGAAATGAAAAATTCAGATATACCAATACTATGATACAATATAATATATTAATATATAATATTAATCACGGATACCTTTAAATATTCATATGATCTCGCCGTATGTTTGTTGGAATAAAATTATGACACAATAATGAATGATAGAACCAATAAATAATTGTAATTGTGAAATAATTGTGATAATTACCCCGTATCTGATGTGCCGAGAAAATGGAAACTAGAAATCGACAACGTCTCATTAATGATAAAGCACGCAACTTATTATATTGCTGACTAGTTAACAATGTTTGTAAACATGGCTGCTTTTAATCCAAGCATTTGTAACCAATCATTGATCAGCAAATGGAAAAAGCAGTGACCGACAATAAACGGCTAACGAAATGAAAAATGTGTGTTGTATTCAGTAGCTAAGGTCAATAGCCTACGCAAATTCGACTCAATCGGTTAACAAACAAAACTAAAACTAAAACGTTTCATCTTGTGAATAATTATTGACTGGAAGTACGTATGGCGTAGTTAGCCAGAAACTGATACAAATTCAAGAATCTTTTAGTTAATTCACATGTATAATACTTTATTGAAGTAGTCAAGATCAACTCTATGGAAAAAATAAATAAATAAAAAAAATAAAAAAATAATTTGAAATTCAACCAGTCAACCAGAATAAGCAGATTATAGTTATTTCAGTAAATCTCGAAAGATGAGGAGGTTCTATTTTCGTACAGCACGCCAGATTATCATTTTCCCGGGCATAGACCTATTGAATATTGGTGTACACTATTATTGTCGGTACTCGCGAAAAAAGCATATCCAACTGAATATTTAAAATTGAAAGCCTACCATATGAACAACGGTAATATCATTTGTTTATCATTTTTAAATCTAATTCAGTAATATAATGCCGTATGCAACCCACACCACGCAGTGTTGAAATAAAAGATAGTTATAAATATATATACTTTGAACTCGTTGTCTCCAAAGAAGCAATTTTAGGTAAATTTTTTACTGAAAAAGTTGCACATAGGATAAAGACGTTATCAGCGGTTAAAGATGCAATGTAGACAAACATTGAAAAGTGTGTCACAAGCGTGATATGATTTAACAGAATCGCGAGAAGAAATGCCAGGGAAATATATATTGTAGACGACATAGATCGGTGGACCACGAATAGGTCAGAACTGAATTTGCAAACCAATGTGGTAGTGGAAAATTTGTGTATGGAAAAGTTTTGGAAGTTGATTGATAGGCGAAATTATTTGTTTTTGTTTTTGCATTATGAATTATATCACGTCGTATTCCATCTCGGACTAACGAGTGTGAAGTTTTATGATAGTGACTTCACGTTTGTACATTCCGTTCACACGCCGTTGCACTATTGTTTGGAATCAAAAACATGCATGTTTAAGGAGATTGTGAGCATATATTACATGAAGTTGATAATTAGATTATATATTTGTTGTATTTAGTAGTGGCCTGCCAAGCACGTGATCGTGTCAACGACTGCAGCGGTCGGCTGATTGCATGTTCACGTTTTAGAGACTTGATTTCTAAGATAAAGAGTTGTAACCTTTTGTATAAGAGAGTGAGTGAAATGAGTGAAATGGGTGAATAGAGCTGGACTATCTGTAATGACTTAATGTGCATTCCTTTGGGTCGAATCTGGTATCTCTACGTGTAAGTGCTAACAGTCAAGTGAGACCAAGTTCCACGAACACGACGCTCTTTTTAATAACAGAAAACAGCGTACGATTCGATTCGCGTACGATTGACGTACGATTCGCGTACGATTGACGTACCCTTTTTTACACAAAAGTTTATATATAGCATATAATCAGAGGAAATCATGGTTATGAATAACCCACATTCTCGCTCACAACGGAAGTCACGTGGGCTCAAGTATGAAATAGCTATAGAAATAGAAAAGAAACGCAAACATGTTCAGAAGAACGTGAATCATATGTAAAGAAAATGTGTTCAAATTATCACCACACAATTTAAAAAACAAATACAATGTTTTAAACATTATTTACACACGTTGGACATGTTTTTATTTATATTCATTGTCTTTTGACCTTTGTACAGACACGTCAAGGGATTGTCATGCACACTATGAAAATATTTATAGCATTGATTTTCACAGAAAATACTAAATTGATCTCAATTTTTCCCGCACAAAAATATTGTTAAATTAGTTGAAATTGCTATATATCAACATTTGCGTGAATTATGGACATTTCAATGGGAGTATCAATCATACGCGGGAATCGGACGGGAATCGGACGGGAATCGAATCATATGCTGTCTTCAAACTCGTCTGGGACCAAAGCTCACGATAGTGTCAGACCACCTCTCATTGATATTTCACATTCACATTAATAATTCGTTGTTTACACTCATCGTTACTGTTGACAATTTAGTAGCAACAGTCAGTCGTCGGTCAGTTGTCAGTCATCGAAATATGAGGCACCGACAACACAGCGAAAATAGACTACAGAACATTTACTATACGATACCTCTTCGCCCATAAATTTACGTATTTTGACTCATACCTTTTGAAAAAAAACACCCAATCATGGAAGACACGTCAGTAACTAATTAAAAGTCACCTACTTGAATAATTAATAAGTTACATGCCCATAGTTGTCAACTGGTAGGTGATTCAAATGCCACAGATTCATGTTGGCATTTGTTGCTGTTCTGTATTTGTACTGTATTTTCAAAGTGATAGTACATAATTGCACAATTAATCTATTTCTTTTAAGATTGTTGTTTTGGTAAATAGATAAAACACGTTTCGTTGTGTGAGCCAAGTGATGTCTGGGTAAAATATTATTCACTGACACTATTATTGGCGAAGGAATGTTTTCTCATCCCCACATGAACGACATGAGACGAATGGATTTGGTGTGCGTTAATTCGTCAGAGATTGCATCAAAGAAAAGTGATACAATTTATCAATAGAATTTGAGATAGATGTGCTGAATGACTTTCTGCTTTGGCTGGAGTTACTGTGGACCAAACTTGTTCTGACTCAAAGATTATCGCATACCTGCTTTTGAATCTTTTAAATTGTTCCTTTAAAAAGTCATGGCTATATTCTAATTAGATGATTATTATTATCAAAATTGTACAGATATATCTATATGCATATATGACCTCCCCAACTTACATTATGATCTTCCAACTGCAGTCTGTAATCTCCATCCTCCTATCTTATAGTATATACTGTGATCTGATCTGACCTATCTATGTAACGATATCCCAATCAAAATACAAACAGGGACTATATCATTGAAAATGACTTGTGTTCAATAATGGTTTAAAGTGCATGGTTATACTTTATTTCAGTGATAACCTGGATATTACTTCTTCTACTTTGTGTGCCATAAAATGGAAATGAATGCAAAGACAGACATTGCTGACAGTTTTATAACTTTCATTACAGGGCATATGGAGTGGATTATCGCATCATGTTGGCAATGAACATGAGTAAACATTGACATGAGTGCCAACAAAAGCTTGTGATGATGGTGAGTGGTTGATGAGAGGAACCAAGGCACTTGATGCAGTATCATATTGCGTTTTATAAACACATTCTGGAGAAGATATCTTACTATTTGAATGTTAGGTGAGCTTAACAATCAAAATATTTTGAACAAGTCTCTATGTTACTAAAGGGAAATTGTATGGAATCACCTTTTTACTACAGTTACAGGACAATAGGTGAGCTTAAAATAAGAATTTGAAGTTACTTCTGTTTGTGTTGTGGAAACCATCAGCCACCAGTATGGCACTTCTTGCATGGTTGTCTACCAATTAATCACTTCACTAAAATCAATAGACGCTCACTTGCCATGGCCTCACAAGTTTTCTACCGTTGTAAAGAATAACACTAATTACGCGAAATGTATAAGAAGGGGCATCTTCGCCAGCCAAGGATCATTTATGCGGCCAAAACCTCAACCCTTGGCAGATTTTACCACGATTTACTGTATGTCGCACGCCTCCAAGAAATTATAAAATTCACTTCGTCTTATTTGAATCACCCAATCAGAACTCACGAAAGAAACTACACATTACATTGTACAATTAAAATGGCGGAATCTAGGAAACGTGTTGCTAGCTTTTTCTCTGAACGAACTTACTGATCATCAAAAGAAAGTGCTTAGTGCTGTATCTGTATCTGTTAATGAATGTTGTTGCTGCAGTCCCTCGACTGTGTTGCAACAAAGACTGAATCGGGCAAGTCGATATTTTATCAGTTTCGACAGTTTTGCCAGTTTACTAAAACACAAGTTTGCACAAATATTTAGACATTCTATCGTTCTCATTCACTTGCCAACAAACAATTTCCAAGGTTAGAATAAGAAATTTTGGAAACATGTCAACGAATATAGACCCTTTGTTCTTGACTGGATGAATCAGCGCAAAGACTATACGCCGCCATTGTTTTAATCTGCTCCCCGATCTTCACATTTATGATACAGCAATTCTGATTGGTGGCGCCAGCTTCTTGGCGCGGCCAATCAAATGGCTCAATTTATCTGCAGTGAAATACAGCTTTTTCCAACACGACCACGCACGGGTTCGTGGGCCGGATATAAATGGCCGGCTTTAGCAAAACTGTGCGATTCGGACGATGCAGAAGTGGCAGACACATAAACTATTTTATTTACAAAACCACTATAACAACACAACTCATTGAATTCCTATTAACGAAAGGGTTACTGCTAACCTTTGTCTGGGAATGTCTGTAAACTAGTTAAATTTTAAAGTTAAATTTTGCCACGATCCCGACAATTTTCCCCTTTTCCCACCTGTTTCTCCACAACGCTAACCAAAATTACCCCACTCTTACAAAAACAATTTGTCTTCCACTAAATGGTCTACCGTACACTTCATTTCTTTAAAAAAAGCACACAGGAGCGTAATTGAGACATGAACAACTGTGAACAAGAGAAAGCCAGAATTCAGAAACATTAGAAAAAACTACTAAAATTGAGAAAAAAAACCGCCGAGTTGCGGCTGATCTGCACTGGCTCGGAAGATAAATTCTGATTGGCTAAAAAAACAAAAAAACTTGTGGCGTTAAATGTACGTTCATTGTCAGTATTGTTATGCAAATTCAAACTAGCTAATCATTTACAACCTTCCGAGCCAGTGCAGATTAGCCCCCGAGTTGAGGCTTGATCGAGGGATGCACAAACCAAACAATCAAACAAGAAATGGTTTAAAAAATGATGAAATTGAACTGCAAAAGCTTAAAGGAAGGCCACCACAGAATTAGTTTAACTTGATTTTAACAATGTTTGTAATTTTTACTCAGAATTTTGGAAAGCAGTGAGATATGTGGCATGTGGCGCTTATATGCCAATAAACAGAATGACAGCGGCGGTTTGCATAGATGTTGGCCCATAGCTCTTCCTGTGTTAATCTGATGGTATAATAAACGTAAAGAAATGTGTATGGTACTGTCGACGCGGCAGAGCTATGGTAACAGTCATAGTATACCGTCCATGTTAACGCCGCAATGGAATAAAACATGATTACTAATGCAATGTCTTGTGAAACACGATTCCCAACTAAGGTTGATAAATTGTACATTTATTGAATACTCACTGCAGTAAGGATTGAAACTTAATTATTCCAAATAAAGCCCATCCATCAAAGTATTCTTGGACGGTCACGCTAAAATATAGCCTGTCGCCATGTTACTCACACTGAACAAGGTCGTTATGATACAATAGTAGTTGTCATTACGTAATGCGGTTAGAAACTCCCCAGTAACGTACACAACGTGACCAGCATGACGTCAATAACGTGTGTGTGCAATCAACCGTTTCAGAAGCAAAATGAAGGTTTGAAACGATATGGAGATTGCAAAAATGTTTGTTGCATTTTCACTGTTTATGATAATCTAGTTGAAGGGACTGTCTTGATTTATAATTCCGCTTGTTGGTAATTATACTGTCATTCACTGATAACCAATGAATTATTAATGCCAGATTTACACGCTCTTATGAGCCTGTAATCATATATGGCATCTCGGGGGATCTTCAACCAGTGCCTGGAACGAATGATGGATATAAATGTCAACTGCATAATGTTATTGTAATAATTTTGGCGCCCACCAGTATAACCTGACATTGGCGGTAACGTAGTAGCTTCCCTAATATAGTAACGAATAATCAATTTTGTTATGACGTGTTAAAAACTCCGTGTGATTGGCTATATGAGTAGGATATGTGGGGGTCATGCTTCCAAGGTCTTAAATTCCCATGTATGGTTTGATAATTGGGAGAGAGAGAAATAAAGAGAATCTTAGCAGTTGCCATGAGGGCAGTCAGGGAATTGAGCGTGACACGAATTCAGCTTCTGTATGTTTTTTGTTAGTCCAACGTGGAGAATATCCGACTTCTGGGTACCTAAGTGACGGGTTTAAAGACATCAAAATTAACCAATCACACGTGTTGGAGAACTTCCGGGCATTGTGTCTAACACAAAAAAGGCATCTTGTGAAAACAGTATGGTAACTGTATGATAACAAGACAAAGAACACACATAATGGAAGGAATTCGTGACAGAACATCTTGGACAAATGACGCGAGCTATTACAGGTGATCAGCGAATGAGGCAACAAGCAGTAGAAGAAATACAAGAAGTTGTTGAGAGACTGCAAAATCGTCCAGTACCCGTCAACATGCGATTAGTTCCGACGTCATTTAAGGTAGAGATGCAGCTTACCTGACAGGTATTTTAATTAGTGTTAATTAGGAAACCAAGATGACCTCCCTTGTCCACAAAACTATATATTTTCGGAAAGCTTATCATATTGTTTCCTGTCAAAATTGGTTTCCGGGTACATCATTTTACTGTCTACTAGTTGTCAATTTTGCAGGGCAGCAGCTCAAATTCCACTACTTCAAGTTCATGCATAAATTAACACCCAGGCTAGTTGTCTGTACGATTATTGTAACACTGTTCAACCAAAAATAATGCCCCGACGGCGTGTTGAAGATACATTGTCAATTATTTGTGAAAATTTCAAAACAAAAGGCCAAAACGTCTAGGAGCTATTTTTTCAAAGTTCTGGGATGTGCACTAAAAAGAAGCTGATATAATTGCTAATTTGCATAAACATTCACTCAGTAAGAAGTTTGCTAATGCTCATAATTAAAATGGCTGTAACAGTTCTAAATTTAAATGTATTATCATTTTGTAAAAAGTTATCCGTCACATCATTACTTTTTTCAACATGTTTTTTTATTATTTATGTAGAGCCTTGCTCAATCTTGCTAAGTATTCAAAAGAAAGAATGTTTGCATCTGTTATCTATATTTTAAAATCGTCTTTTGAGTATGTTCCACTATTCACAATTCTACAATTCTATAGCCAAGACTGTTTTGATAATAAACAGCAAAAAAAAAAAACAATTCACTCCCAATTGCCCACGAACCTGCATCTATACCTTAAAGGAAAACAATTGGAGAATGCAACAAATTGGTTACAAAAATTTAATGCATATGCAGATTTTTAACCAACTACAGGACGGTAAAAAGGGTGCAGGTTTTAGAATGTTAATGGCGGGTCCAGCCGAGATTTTGGTAAACGAATTGGCGCCACAAGTGAGAGATGGTTATGAAGCTTTGATTGCAGCATTTATCGCGCATTTCGAGAACGCTAATTTAGATTGGGTACTTGAAATAAAGCTATCTGAGCGATAAAAAGGAGTCGATTAATCTGTAGAAGATAATGCAATAAGTATCTACTTGCGTTGTGCCTGACTTCATAAGACGCCCGGACTACAAAATGACATTAAGGGTCAAGTAATTGCACATCGACCACAAACCATCGAAGAGGCCTGGCAAAGAGCCAGGTTAAGCGAGATCGTATCATGTGATGTGTCTATATCGCAACATATTTTTTTTTATTTTCGAC
Source organism: Saccoglossus kowalevskii (assembly GCF_978046115.1). Classification (NCBI taxonomy): domain Eukaryota; kingdom Metazoa; phylum Hemichordata; class Enteropneusta; family Harrimaniidae; genus Saccoglossus; species Saccoglossus kowalevskii. The sequence goes on along the minus strand of NC_140652.1, from coordinate 8,418,846 downwards.
CTACTTCTGAACACAGAAATCCCTGGCATATCTGGTATTTGAGACCGACTTGCATACACTTAAAATAACTTTCATCAAACTCTGCATATTGGTGAAGTATTTGTTTTGTATAAATGTACAACTACGAATTTTAATCTATAATGGTCCATCCATAATGGTCCATCTTCTTCTTGTATTAATCTTGTATTAATCCATGTGTCTAATTCAATACACGATTACACATTAATGTCTGTTTTAAATTCAACAATGTGTTCTTATTGGTTTGAACGATTGTGAAGTTGAAGGTTATGGCAATAAACCATACCTTTTATATCTGTTCTGTAGTTAATTTTTGAAAACATCTTATTCCTTGCTTTATTCTTTTTGGGGGTGAAATGCCATGCAGTCATTATTCTAGTAAACAGAAAAGTTTTGAGATGCAATCATATTCCACAAACCTGAAATTTGTTAGTGAGGTTCTAAACATGTATGAACTGTATCATAATGTCGACAATCCTGAGTACCAGGTTGTATAGTTTCTCGCTAACTAGGAGCCTAGTATTACTGTGAATATACACAAGTCAAATTATTTAAATGACCTTTATCACGTTCGTGCAGTTGGATTTTAAAATCGACACTGATCATAATATTAATTCACCTTCGTTTGTATACAACTTTGTGTTTGAAATGTCTAGCCTGCTTGCAAATCTTATATTTTTGCTGCATGCATTACAATCATTTGCATCTTGTTTTACAAGAAATCGTAGTCATTGTAGATATGTCAAAATGGTTACCGTGTTCACCATTTATCTGTGTGACTGCGGGTTTGATTTTCGTGATAGAAGACTTAATCTTGGCTACATCCAGTCGGTTAAGTGTAGAAAAGTCACATGGAGTTAAACACTCACAGTATAGTTTTCGTAAACAATTACCGCAAGGCGACTTATATTACCTGGGAAACTCTACGAATAATTAGCTAAAGATAATGTCTCAATAAGAGAATGAACCTGGCAAGACAATGCATTATGCCATGACAATTATATATGGTGTACGTTTTCATCAATAATATTCATATGTTCAGGTACGTAACCCCTAATAAGTTTAGAAATATATTTTTCCCAAGTATATGATAGTACAAATATATACAGTGGCTTCAAAAAGAAAACGTACTGATCTGTTATTTGTTATATTCCAGTTGTAATTAGTTGAGCACACATGCTAATTTTACTTATCGACTAGGCAACCACAACCTGACCTTTGTCAAAGACAGAAACCAGAATGATCAAGGTGATACACACATTAACCGAACGTGTTTTGTTTTTATTATCAGCTCGTGGTGCTGTGTTTTTTATTGTCACATGTTGGGGCAACATTGCATGTTTACTCTATTGTAAGCAACTTTACGTTATTGTAAAACGATTGTATCTATTTTGTTTTAGACTTGTTTTAATCAACTCCGACTGTCAGCCATGAACGCCAAAGGAGTGATATCGTTTTCTTCATATAGAACGCGTTTTCTTCATATCTCAGCAGACGACATAACACAAAGGTTGGATTTTCAAAAGTCGGATTCTTTACTCGATGTGTGCTGTGGATCAGGAGAGTTAACAAAACTGGTGACTAAAAATGCCGGGATAAAGTATACTACAGGTTAGTTACTACGACCGTGTAGAGGGGATGCAGAACAAAAGTAAAACTTGCAAGTCCAGTAATAAGTATTACTATTTCATTAAAGTAAATTGTATTGACAAACATCTATCATGAATATAATAACATTTTGACAGAGGTAGTACAGTCTAGACCTGCCAAGTGTTCGTTTGTGTGAACTTTGAAAACTTTAAACTCTTTATTAACTAAAATACAATGATATATCAGTGTAAATGAAATGTTGCACTCTATATAGATTACTGCATTTTGTCTGTCAGCTGATTTAGCCTTTTTCACTTTAGCATTCAAACGGGCAAGTGGTCTCACATTCAATTTGACAAGGATACATGTTGTCTCATAATTAGTTCTAATGCTTTTTATGTCCAGCGAAAACATAACTGTCAATGTTGATGTTTATATATTGTAATCACATAATGTCTCTTTACTTTTTTACCCATTTTAGCAATTGACATCAATCCGACTATGATAGATATTGCCAAATCTACATACAACGCTGACAATATTGCATATCTTGTTGGTGATGTTGGAGCTACTGAAACATTCAAGTCAGAATGGAAAAACTCGTTCGATAAAGTGTTGGCATATTATGCTCTGTTTTGGATATCTAACTGGTCTGATACCATAAAATATCTCTACGAATGATTAAAACCAGGTGGCGAGGGCTATATAAATATGTCAGTCAACAACACATCATTGTTTGTCAATGTAATTCTAGAAACTATCTCTGAGTTACCAAGATGGCAACAATTTGTGAAGGTTTGTAAATGTACAGTAAAATGTTTGATGATATGTCAATGGGTAATCCTCTAACAGTGACGTACATGACATATCGCTCGTTTTATTAAGTGCAATAAAGCATGGTTACCTAATACATATTCATAATCATTTAAATCTTAATCAAATTTACACATCTAAATTTATACTCTCGAGGCGAGAGTGTATGTTTTGTGCTCTGTGAACCTTCTATAACATGTGTCTGTGTGTAGCTGTGAACTCATTAATCGACTACCATGTTAAACACACCATATAAAAAGGCACGTTTTGGCGTCTTTATATTTGCACCTTGATAGGGTGTGTCATATGCAGCCATGATTCCACATATAGCAACCAGCTTAAATGCTTAATATTTTCAGTGGTTTACAAACATTCAAATTAAATATGAATTAGGCATTCACAATTAGAAGTTCCAAAATAATGTTGGTTGATATAATTCAAAATTCATCAAATTGTATGTGGAAAAAAAAAACATTTCTCTCTCGTGATACTGTAATGTAATGCATTACAATAAGATATTTGCGAACACTGACAATGGTTTGAAATTGTTTTACCTGTGTTTTAATATATTTTAAATAACCTCAAATACTGTATAACTCTCATGCATTGGGAGCTTTGACGGACGATGGAACACTATCTAATTCATTTGCCCTCATTCTCACTACCTGCTTTTGATAAGCATTTTGTTTATCACATCAACCCAACTTAACACCACAGGGATTTCAGTATAAACATTATCCACTACAAGGAAATGCTGAAGATTTCGCTGCGATTCTCAGAAAAGCTGGTTTTGTTGATGTCAAAGTAGAAGTGGATAACACGTTAAAGTTCTACCACTTTGATAATGATTTGCAAACAAAAGGTAAGTAATGGCAAAGAGTAATGTTAGTGAGGGGCAGTGAAGTGAAGTATAGATGCTGAGATTGGTATAACTATCAACTATATATTTACTATACAAGTATATCGCCTCTGTTTATTTCTAGATTTTATTAAAACCTTTCTCGCTCAACTGGAGCGTATACCTGACGACTTCAAAGAAGAATTTTTGGAAGATGTTTTTCTTCTTTCTGAATCAAAATGCGAGAAGACTGAAGAAGGAAAAGCAATGTGGAAGGTCCCTGTTCTAACTGCTATAGTCAAAAAATAGTAAACTGAGTTCATTACATGTTGTGCCATGGCTTACATTCAGATTGTAATTCTTATTGGCGTTTTGTTGAAATGACAAAATGAGAACTATTTTACATATAATTTGCGCTATATAGATTTCTTACAGATTTTCTTCGTGAGATTACTGTTTATCGTTTACATAGAAAGGTTCTTTTCAAAAAAATAATCGTTGGGTAATAAAAGCTTGGGTCAAAGCACATGTAAGACACTTGGCGGATACACCGATAAATTCATTGGTTTGGCTCAGGTTCTTCTGTAAAACAAATATTAAATGGGATATATAATAAGCCATAAGAAATTTATTTGAAATGTAACTGAAATGTGATTGTGATTACATATTCCCTGTAATATGTTACGCTGTGTGTTAACTCGTTTATACTATTCTGTGTTGTCGTTTTTTTCTTTTTTGACAATATACCCTATGGTCGACTGTATGACAATACAGTAATATGAGGTTATTACGAGGATACCTCAAAGTATGCACGTAGACAGTACAGCTGGAGTATCGACCGACATGGGCGCACTGTCTGAGTACATACCACGAGGTGTTCTCGTAATAACCTTATTTTTCATCTTTTCCTTCCAAGGATATACCATGGGAATGCAGAAATTCAAAATGTTTATAACAGAAACAGTGAACTACTTTGTGTGGAGTCCGGTCAAACTCTGATGGCAGCCATGGTTGTTTTTCCTATTAGAGAACACTTACGATCGTAATCATTTCATATTTAGAATTCATATTTCCTAATATGGTAAAATACCGCAAAATCACGGCACGCTGTAACTTATAGCGGAGACTGATGCATAATAATATATTGTAATAATATTTCTTCTATACACATTCCAAACAGTCGTCTTGTCAAACTATGAACTAATATCAGCATAAAGTTTCTTTCCAGATGATATAAAAGACATCAGCAATCCAGTGCATTGAAATATCAAAACAATATATTGGCACTTGCTGCAAGGCACACAGCTTAGGAAAATGTTTTATTGCATTTTATTGTATTTCACGAGTATATTATGAAAATTATACCAGTGTGTGTTATCAACAATGAGGTAAATAAAATATGTGTAATTATCTGAAAATATGAATTTTAGTATATCATATAACAAGTAACATACTTGCGATTCAGCTATATACTCTGTACTCAAGTCTGGATACACTACTATTTAGAGAGGGGATATACAGTAGGTACTTAGTAAATATTCTATGGAACTAATGTTCGATTGAGACATGTATGTGATTTTAATATGGTATTAAAATGATCAGTGATAACGCGATGATAACGACAGCAACATATCAGTACTATCGACAGCTACGAGTTGTAGAAAACTTAATTGTATATATTCTTGTATGATGGTCCTGAAACAACCTATGAGTGCAGTTTTAAATAAATACAAGTGGCATAATATCTTGTTTGATAGTGATTGATTGATTGATTGATTGGTTTATTTATTTCACCAGAAAAATTATGTATACAATGATTGAGATATATAAAGAAGAAAATTATATAAGGTATTTTGTACACAATTTGAATAATTCTTGTGTGGACCATGAAAATAGTTCAGCAGAACTAGTCTAGTTCATGGCCCTATCACTTAAAATAAATAACTAGTATAAAAAGAAAGTAGTATGGTAACATAAATGAGTAAGTACTTAATCAGAAAAAATACTTGAGTAAATTAAATATCTAAGTTAAAACAAAATAACAGTAAATGGTATGCATCATTTGGACGACTCAGGATGATCACTGTGATATAAGCATTTTTTTCAGTGCTGTTTTAAATTGGTTTCTATTGCGTAAACCTTTTATTTGGACAGTAAGGGAATTCCAATATTTGACCGCTGAATATGTGAAGTTATGTTGGGAAACTGATAAATTCATTTTCGGGACTGACAAGTTTCCATTTGAAATGGCTGTTGTTGGGTAACGATGGGAATGCTGATTAATATAATAACTGATATCATGGGCAAAGCGATTATTCTTAAGGTGAAATATGAACAAACAAGTGTGAAGTTTGCAGAGTTTGTTAATGTCAAGGATGTCAAGCTGTTGAAAGAGAGGTGCAGAGTGAGTATATAAATCAGAGAAGGTAATAAGTCGTACAAGCTTTTTTTGTAAACGTAGAATTGGTTCAAGTAAAGTGGGGTAAGTATGTCCCCATATTTCAATACAATATGTTAGGTGCGGGAGAATTGAACTATTGTATAACAAGAGGAGGATAGATTTTGGCACGTAATGCCGAATACGTGATATAATACCAACTTTTGAACTGATTATTTTACTTATTTTCTCAATATGAGATTTCCATGTCAGGGATGGGTCGATGGTGACACCCAAATATGTTGTAACCGAAGCACCCTCTACCCATGTACCATCTATATAAATTTTTCCTTCCACATTAATATGGCGTTGGGGTGTTTTCAAAATCATATAATGTGTTTTTTGCACATTAATTGTAAGTTTGTTGGCCTTGCACCATTTCACAACTTTGTTGAAGTCTTCGTTTATTATGTCGAGGTCAACAGTCTTTTCAGGGATTTAAACAGCTTTGTATCGTCAGCGAACAGTCGAAAGTTAAAGGCGTCAGTCGCTTTATTTATGTCGTTAATATAAATAAGAAAAAATATTGAACCCAAGATGGACCTTTGGGGAATTCCGCACTTGACCGTATTGGAGAATGACGATGTACCATTAATATTTACGGCCTCTTGACGGTTTTCAAGATAACTACGAAACCAAAGAAAAGGAAGACCCCTAATACCATAGTATATCAGTTTTTGTAAAAGAATGTCGTGGTCGATTGTGTCAAATGCTTTTTTTAGGTCGATGAAAATACCAAAAGTAATAATCCCTTCATCCCTTCCGAGATTGAATCAGCAAGGGCGAGCTTTGTGCTGTACTTTTTACGAAAACCGTACTGAGTATTTAAAAGAATGTTAAATTTGTCGAGAAATGCCATATGTTGATTTGTAACCACAGATTCAATTATTTTACTAAGCACAGGCAATACTGATCGAGATTAGTCTATAATTATTTATATCTAAGGCAGATCCTTTTTTATAAATAGGTGTAATTTTAGCATATTTTAATGCATCCGGGAATTTGCCTTGGGTCAGAGAGCAGTTGACAATATGTGTGAGTGGACCGGAAATGGTATTAATAGCGTCAATCACAAATCTTGGATGTATGTAGTCATATCCCATGGTTGTTTGGGGGTCCAAACAATCAATTTCCTTTATAATATCATATTCAGTGACTGGATGGAAAAATAATGAGTTGGGGTAATTTCCTGACAGATATTCATTAAATTTAGTGGGCGTGGTTATTTTCGCTGCAAGATTGGGTCCTATATTGGTAAACAAATTGTTAAATTCAGTTGCAATATCAAAGCTTTTTGATAATAGTTTGTTTTTATCGTCGTTGGCCATAATATTTTTAGGTGATGTCATGCTAGACTTTTTATTTAATATTTCATTAATTGTCATCCATGTTTTGTTCATATTCCCACTGGCAGTCAAAAATCCTGTATGGTAGTATTTTTTCTTTGGCTGACTTAAGCAATTTTGTCAAGATATTACGGTATTGTTTGTATTTATTTCGAATTTCATCATTATTTGGCAATCTTTTCATTTTACAATATAATTTAAATTTTGATTTAGTTGAAATAATTAGCCCCTTTGATAACCAAGATTTGCGTATCCCGATATCTTCTTTGTACTGACTTGAATTAATGGGCGTGTTTTTTAATAGTACCTAAAAACAAGTCGCAAAAAGTCGCATATGCATAATTAATATCATTACAGTTATATATGGGTTGCCAGGAAATATTACTCAAATCGGAAATGAAATCGCTTTTACTGTAGCGTGAAAAGTCATATTTGTGAAATAATGTATTATGGCTTAGAACATGGTCAAGGTTTTTAATTATAGCAAAGGTTGTATAATGGTCACTGACAATAGTTTCAATACTACCAGACTCGATGAAATAATCTGTAATATCTGTAATTACGTGATCCATAATGGTGTTTGTATTCTGCGTTACTCTAGTTGGGGTATCAATTGTTTGAACAAAGTTATAACTATTCAGTAAGGCAACATAACTAGCACAGGAGTTGGGATTCGTGAAATCAATGATGTAGTCACCAAATATAATACATTTTTTTGTCTTTGGAGGACATATAAGCTAGACACTTATCGAAAGTATCTAGGAATTCGTGAAGGGGAGTATTTGGCTTTCTGTATATAACTCCAAATACAAACTTTTTGTTTTCTATGATCGTGTCCACAAATAGTGACTTGCAATGACTGATTTCAATATCATTAACACGAGAAAAGGACAATGAGTCATGAATATACAGTGCAACACCTCCACCTTTGGAATGTATACGGTTGGAGGTGATAACATTGTAGGATGGAATATTGAATAGCGAGCAATCAGTCTCATTACGTAACCAAGTTTCTGTTAGTGCAATCATGGATAGTTTGTTTTCTATTACGCTAAGAAAACTAACAAGGTCATCAAAATATTTACTAATTGATCTAATGTTTAGATGGAAACTGGAAAATGGATGATGTTTAGGGTTTGATATACTAGCAGTATCTATACCTGTATTAAATTGCACCACACTATAAGACTGGCAGTTATATTTTACAGTTGTTTGTTCTGTATCAGCGCAGTTCATAGTTAGTGTTTGTCTTACCGGTTGAACATTTACAAGCTAGTTGATTTGGTCAATGTCATTTGCTGAATGGACTTTTACAACTCGAGATCCTTCGTCTTTTCTCGCAAATATCTTCCCATTTTGAATCCAAATAAATTTCCATTTCGCGGCTTTGCGTTTGTTATTTGTTTCATGAAAAAGTTTCTTGTTATTTTCGGTATTTCCGTTGGTTTGTTCGTTGTAATCCTCCAATTTTTATATCTGATGTAGATTTATTATACAAGCTCTTCTTTGCTTTATATAATTTATTTTTGGTACTTCTTCTTGTAAAGCGGGCGATAATCCCAGATGAGCGTTTGCCCTGGTTTCAATGGCAGCCGGTGACTGATATCAATGTCACTTTCTAATACTTGAATTCCTGTTAGATCGGCTATTTTAATTATTATTTCGTCAGTATTTTCACCTTGTACTTCTAGGTTATTGCGCCTTGTATACTGCTGCATTGTTTCGATGTCTTTTCCTGCCTTGTTCAGCTTATCTTCTGTACTCGTCACTTTCTCACGCAATTTCTTATTTTCCTGTTGTAAGTCTTGCATTTGCTTCCTATAGCTCTCGAAAAATGTATTCATATAGTCTACGGATCTTAGCAAATCAGAAATAGTAGTTACCATGGCTGATAACTGGTCCACCTTACGACACAACACATCGAGTCTGGTTTCAATACCTTGAGGTGATGTTCCGTCCGCCATTTTTTCTTTGTTCCCAAGCCTTTCACTTGTTCTAGGGAAGCGTTTCGCTTCACATTTTCGGCATAGCTGTAAATCGCCTTGACATAAACGCACTTGTTTTGTAGTATCGGAATCGTTGCATTTCATTATGTTGAGAAGTTCGCAAACTAGGTTTTGAGCACTGTCTCTCTTGAAAAGCGGAGCTGAGCTGCCTACGATGCTGCTGTTGCCACTACTTTCTACTAATGATACCTATAGTCTAGTGAATAATGGGTCGTGCACATCGCCATCTCTACTAATGATACCTGTAGTCTAGTGAATAGTCTGCAATATGCGGAAATATGTACAATATACAGTAGAAGAACACCTGAACGTGTCCATTTGCTTTTATCTCTAAACACCCGGCAATACATGATTCATAAAGAGTTAATATATATCACACTTTTGAATGTATTAAGAATATAAACAAGGCTTACGGTTGACTGTATACAGTGCATATATTAAAAAATACATAAAACTACACAACTATTTCACTATATATATATAAAATTGCAATAATTACAATACAATATTAAACTAATTTCTCTTTTTAATATGACTGTAAACAACGGTGTTTACAAAATCAATATACATTGTTATATGTTTTGTTTTCTGTTTGTATTATTTCTATCAGTTGCAATACTTAAAAATACATGTGTCAATTTATTATTTATTTTTAAACGTGGAATGTCACACCACTGAAAGTGGTTTTCAGTCTGAACGAAGCTAAACGATTATATCGATCGAGGTAAGAAGTGATCATGAACACTTTATAGCAGTTATCAGATTGTAGTACTGTGTTTTGACTACGTTCATGTTTTGTTCTTGCGAGAAATGTCGCATTGTAATTATACCACACTGAATTATGCATCTAAATGTAAAGTGTACAATTTAGGTCAATAGCACATTCGTACAATATCCCAGTGATGGAACTGACATTTTATATATGTGTAGATAAAAATATTTTATAGTCATATGTGTGGCGACTACGTAATCATTTGAGTATCACTGTGTTAATTCATCATTACTAAGTGATCTTGATAACATGTTTACATCATTACCGAGAGAGCAATCAACTAAATATGACATCACGGGTAGCGACTAATCGGATTATATTAACTGCGTGTTTGTATAATTATGGGTAGTATACATCAACACTTTGGCAATATGTGGATATCTCAAGATTGGTCTGAAGGTGGCACTTCAGGAACTGTGCTTTATCAAAATACACTGTCAGTTTGTAGAAATAATAAAAGTGAAGTTCGCACATGATATTTTGAAAAATGTATGTAACCTTTTCACGTAGCTTGTTTTGACATGAAAACCCAGTTAATACACATAGATCGTATATACTTAATCCACTAAATGTTTATACCTGCACCTTCACACCCACAATTTATTAGATGTGGTTCGACACCTAATCAGATATATGGTTGGCACAAGCAGCCTTCTGTCATGATTTATATTTCCGCTTGTTGGTAGTTACAATGACATTTACTGATAACGGCTGGCTGATTAATGCCAGATGACAGGGCTGGCTGAGATCCGTCAACACACTCTCATGAGCTTGTTATTATCAGGCTTATACGGCATGTTGGGGTATTTGGCCAGTTTCTGGAACGAATGATGGTTATAAATGTCAACTGTAGAATGTTATTGCAATACCTTTGGCGCGCACAAATATAAGCTGACATTGGCGGTACTGTAGTAGCTTTCCTAATATGGTAACGATTAATTAATTGTGCTACGATGTGTTAAAAACTTCGTGTGATTGGCTATATGAGTAGGATGTGTAGGGGCCATGCATCCAAGGTCTTGAAGTCCCATGTATGGTTTGATAATCGGAAAGAGAGAAATAAAGAGAATCTTATTGGTTGCCATGAGGGCAGTCGAGGAATTGAGCGTGACACGAATTCAGCTTCTGTGTGTTTTGTTAGTCCAACATGGAGAATATCCGACTCCTGGGTAGGTGAAGGGTTCAAAGATATCAAAATTAACCCATCACAAATGTCTGCCATTTTTTTCTGGATTGCTGCATTCGAACAATAACGGGCAGTCAGATGGAACTTTCGCCAAATAGAACAAGAAGTCAATTTCCTCAGTTCAGTTTTGGGCTTGGTTAAATAGCACCTGGAGTAGTGTCACTTATCAGGGTACCAGCGACGACTGAACACACAAAAAGTGCGGAAAGTAGTTAATTACCGTGATTGCAGGCAGTTATTGAAGCAAGTTATGAACTGAAGCCTGTGCAAGTTGTGTGAAACGCATTGTGTTGTAAGTGACAAGCAGCCTAGCTGAGGTGTGGTGGTTGGCACACTGAGTGGTCGTAACATCGTGGTGTCAAATCTTTGCAAAATTTGATGGGGAACGCTTTAAATAGGTTAGCGTTTTTTATGTTCAGCGAACGTACGCACGTGACGGACAGAGGCACAGTTCCAGAAGCCGTACCTACACACGAATTGATGACATCACAAAATACAGGACCTTCAATTGGGGTCGTTTGCTCGTGTATACAAAATGGTATATACAAAATACAATAAAGGTACTTAAGACATTGCACATAAAGTTGAGCAGGGCTCCAGAAGACGTACCTACACTTTATGCAATGTTTTTAAGATTATGCTAATTTGTGCATGACGTGGTAGTTTATGTGATTATGAATATTCATTAATTAGTTGTTCAATACATTCTGAAAAGGGGCGATATATTATTTTGAGGGGAAGAGTTAGAAAGGCGGAATTAGCAATCTTTAGGGGTTCAATACATTTGCAGAGCAGCAATGATCCCCATGTCCGTTGTTGCATGTGACTTCATGCTCGTGTCTGTAGTTACATGCTGCTTGTCAACTATGTTCATGTGCTTACGCACTTGAGATAGGGTCCGTTAGAGGAGAGAAAAGAATGGCCAACAAAGGCGTGAAGTGGAGTTGGTTCTCACAACGCTTTATTCTAACGAAGCACTCAAATTCAAGTACAATGTACAATGCTTATATAACAATAACACTATGAATATTAATGAGTAAACTTAAATGAGTGACATATAATTAACATAATAAGTAGGAGGTGTTGATGGGTGGAGCTTACATTTGCACACGGTTCCCGACATCCTCCCCCTAGCAAAGATGAAAAACACCGAATAATAAAGATTACATGACTGTTTATAAACACATCCTGTAAATCGTATTAACAGCAGGATTAACAGATGGAGCATGACAAATAAGACGTTTACAAGAAATAATCCATAAAATACTACTACTAATACTAAAACTCAACACCGTCTGGAATGTAATTATACTTGGTAAATAAACGCTGGGTTCTAACATATTGTTAGACACATAATCGAATGTTGACAATCCGGCTTTTAATGCCTTTCCCTTTTGTTATAATTTCTCCCAGGCGTGGCAATCTACAGTAACTCATTAAGTATTTATTAATACTTACCATCTGTCTAAAAGGATCGTCTAAACGATGGCGTGAATAAATATAAGACTGAATGATTTTTTTAAACAAGGTATAAAGTTATCAACCTAAATTACGATAACACATGAAACGAATGTTACAAATACTAACTTGAAATAAAGTTCTCAATGACCAAGTATTTCACAAGGTTAATAAAGTTTGCATGGAAACGAAAATGTTAACCACTGTTTGATACATTACATAAACCAACGTTATGTAGAGAGAATCGATGACCAGACTTTAAAGCGTTGGCGAGCTTTCGTAGCCGCCTTGCGAGTTGGTCTCACAATATTGGTATCATTAACCTTAGATTGTACACTGCCTTCAGTAGGAGTGTAATTTTTACCATTTGCTAATTGATAATTGACCTCCAATGGATAAAGTTTTGTAATGGGCCTGCTAGTCTTGCCAGTGGCTGTCCTGGTATATGCAGACCTCATTAAACCATCATTTCAGGTGTTCAGTTGTTCGATCATGGCCAGTTTCCACTTTATCCGTGGTACAGAAGTGTCTTCCACCAAAACTATATCTCCCACCCGAATTTGATTTTGTAGGGCCCCTTGTTCGCGTAACGAATTTAGATACTCTTGAGCCCATCTTTTCCAAAAATGATTTTGAATTTTGGCTAAATGTTCAGATCTCTTTTGGAGGTTTTCAAAATTGCCATATGTTGGGTCATTTAGTTCCTCCTCATCTACACTGTAATACGGCATAGTCGTAATAAGGCGGCCATGTAAAAAATGTGAAAGTGTTAATGGTAGTAAATCATTGGAATCAGAGGAGAGATAAGTTAGTGGGCTTCGATTTCTGTAAGAACTGTTTGCAGTTCGTCAACAGACACAAAGGCGCGACCGAGGACCTTTTTGAGGGATGTTTTTGTCATACCAATAAGTCTCTCCCAAAATCCTCCAAACCAAGGGGCACGTTTTGGTATGAAGGACCACTCCATGCGGTGGTTTGCAAAGTAGTTATGAATTGACGCTGACTCGAATAATTTCTGTATTTCTTTAGCTGCGGAAAGATACGTTGATCCATTGTCCGAAATAATTTTACTAGGTAATGAACGCCTCGCAGCAAACCGTCTGAAGGCACGTTTCACGGAATCGGTTTCCTGTAGGGTTTTCCACACACTAACCGACAGACAACACAATTTCTCAGTATCGATCTTACAAACGGCCGAATTTGTGGAATCCAAAATCTTTGGCGAATATGTGTGATTGTTGCCTGGGAACCCGAGTGTTTAATATTTGAATGGGCGGCGGTCACCACAAGTTTTGCGAAATGGTTTCCTCTTGGGAGAAGAATTGGAAATTTTGTGTCACATTTCACTGGCGCATTGTGAAGCCTGTTCATACTTCGACGCACACTTAGTCATCTATGACTGGTTTCCATGTGAGGTAGTATTCTTGTGTTCTGTCTTGATATACTGAAGTTGTATATGTTTATAAATATCTTTCATTTGAATTTGCAATCTTTGAGTTTCCAGCGCACTGGACAACACGAGTGTCTTCACACGAGTAATAAGATTTAACTCCTATTTATAGGTAATTTGTTGTCAAACTTAGATTTATTGTGATAAACGACAGGCAGGGATGAGAATTGAACCCAGGTCCTCCTGATCACTATATGGACAACTGACCCACAAGACCACGAGGAACTGACTGGTTGTGTTTGCATATAGTGTGTATATATAACAATATACAACATATTTCTAGTGCTGAGTCACAATTGTCAATAATATTGGTGTTTTCTCTTTGTGTAAACTATATGCAGGCCATAACCCGTTAATATACACCTTGCCATTTACATTGCCCATACTTGACCCAACCCTAACCCTAATGCCAAGACACGTTCCTGTTAATAATTGCATTGCCCATACCTGATCCGACCCTAACCCTAATGCCAAGACGCGTTTCTGTTAATAATTGCATTGCCCATACCTGATCCGACCCTAACCCTAATGCCAAGACGCGTTCCTGTTAATAATTGCATTGCCCATACCTGATCCGACCCTAACCCTAATGTCAAGACATGTTCCAGTTAATAATTGCATTGCCCATACCTGATCCGACCCTAACCCTAATGTCAAGACACATTCCTGTTAATAATTCCGTTACCCATACCTGATCCGACCCTAACCCTAATGCCAAGACACGTTCCTGTTAATAATTGTAGCTCAATAATGATACTCTCTTGTGCACTGTCTGTGGGTAAGTTGGAATGAAGTCAAATGATTAAACAAGTCGCGTTCAATTAATTTCCACCATTACAAGTTGTTAAATTGAGAGAATAACATGTATAAACAAATATTTGACACCTATTTTGATGTAAACAACTTGCGTTTAGATATTTTCCACCATTACAAATTGATCACTTGAGAGAACAAATTTCTCAACAAATATTTGAAACTTATTTTGGTGTAAACAACTCTCGTTTATTTTACACCATTACAAGTTGTTAAATTGAGAGAATAAATGTATGGACAAAAAACACACACGTCATTTTTAAAAAAACACACGTCAGTTTTAAGCACACATTATTTTAAAATACACACGTCGTTTTTAATCGCACACGTCTTTTTTAAAGACACATAATTTTTAAAACACACACGCCACGGCCTCCAATACGTACGTAATTTTGAATTATTAGTACGTTTTATTCTAGTATACACAAAATAATAAATTAACATTCCGTGCCTCGTACGTTTGATTAATTCCCACCATTACAATTTGTTAAATTGAGAGAATAAATGTCTCAACAAATATGTAATACTTATTTTTGTGTAAACAACTTGCGTTTAATTATTTTCCACCATTACAAATTGTTAAATTGAGAGAACACGCATTTTCAACTAACATACCGGAAGTTGTCGTGTCGCCATATTGAATATTTCCGACAACTAGTCTGAGTCATTCATATCGCCAAAATACATGGAAGAATGGGCGAACATTCATCGTCATATTGCATTACATTGCGTTTTTGTCATGCCGTAAATTGCATTGAAAGGCTGCAGTCGCACAGGGAAATTCACATGCAGTAAGTTACGTTTTCGGATTCCCTCAAATTTGTTTTGACCATTGTCGCATATTCCCACATGAGAGTCAATTACAGCATTAATCTTGTTTCCCGGAATTTTTTATTCTATTTTCGCTCGAAAATACAATGGCCATAAAACTTCCAAGGACGCAGGTCGTTTGGATCAACGATTTCTTTTATTTCAAGTTCGTTGTATGCCTAGAAACACAGCAACGTTGTTATTTTAGTGAATATATAGAACATTAAAATAAAGGATTTTAATATACCAATCGAACAACTCCTTACTGGAACGTATCCAGTATAACAAGTTTTCTACTCTCCGAAATTTGACAATGGCACTAGCCCAAAATGGACCTCCTTTTCAACGCGTCTTTAATGTAATCACAATGTTGGGGAACTGTAGCAAGAAAACAAAATAATTTGTTTTGTCCAGGTTGTATAATGGATTCTATAATTAATATATCATGGTAATTTTGTAAAGTGTACTTTTTTGTATTACCGGTAAAATATGTACACCAAGAAAATGATAAAAAACCTCAAATACAACAGTAGTACACATACAGAGTAAACAAAATTATCGAGAGTGATTTGGGATTACCGGTAGTTGATATTTTGCCAACATGATGTGACATTATATATAATTGGTGGTGGGAATTACCAAACCATTTTATAGAATAGTTAACAAATATTTTCGTAAATAACACTAACCGTGAAATACACCCACCATTGTCGCTGATGGAATATTTTATATTGCAATTTCTTAATTTTATTTTGTAGTATTGCAACACATTAGTGATACAGTGACCCCTCGTGTTGGGATCCAAGCAAAAAACGCGACATATCGGGATTCGTGAGGAGGAGGGTGGGGGTCGTGCGATGAAAACGGATAAATAGCACATATACACATGTGTTCGTAGTAAGTTTTCTTTTTTAAAAACATCTAAGCTTCCATGCCAACAGGGATTCAACTCATTGTAGTTAGATACATCAAAGGACCGGCCAAGAAATAGTTGACACCCCGTCAACACCTTGAGTCAGGCGGCTGTCACCTTTTGTATCTCAGTAATTGACGGACAGTAAGTGTGAAGTTGTCTCCTCCAGCCTTTTTACGGTCAATTAAATACAAGATGCAACGAAACATTAGTTCTTTTATTTACTGGGATGTAACTATTACGTACTTCTGTTACATTCCAGTTAACGTATTCGAATTTTATAGCTTACGAAATATTTGTAGACCAAGCTAGGATATATTACATCCCAATTAATGTATATGCATTTTTTCTGTCTTTTGTCGAGGTTATATGATAACTGTTTTGATTGTGTATGTATTAAAATATACAATCATGCAAAATAAACAGAATTATATGAATTTGTATTGGTAGTGGGAATTTTCATGCCAGTTTATAAAATCATGAACAAATATTATCGTAAGTAACACTAATTTTCATTAGTGTGTATCATTTATGCATATACCGGATTCTGCCGTAAATTCGCCCATCCGAAAAATAGCCCTGTCGGTTTCACGGCGGGTGGGCCCTTATGTAGGGTTAACATTTTCAAAAAAATAAGTATAAAAAACCTCATGGGCTCGAAAACTAGCAAAGACGGGAAATAAAATGTTGCATTATTGTCGCCATGTTTATTTATCCTTGACTATTTTCTTACCAGAGAGAATTACACCACGAACGTTTGTTCTCCTGGAGTCTGTAATAAAACTGAATTCACGTCCTAAATTCATAAATTTGTGTGTCATTTGAGGTCGCACTGATCACTGCGTGTCCCGGAATCTATTGGGTTGCTATCACGTCCCAAATTTGTGTTCCCGGTCACCTCTAATAAATAATATAACACCTTGGCTGAATTGATGACAAGTAAACAATTATGGTAGATTGGCTCCGACCTTCGTTCGATCAGAAACGCAAGAGAGGTATGACTCAATTTTCATAGACGCAGGTCGTTTAGATCGGACGGTTACTTTTGATTCAGGTTCGTTGCTGTTTTGGGTGAATATATAACCTGTTCAAGCCCAAAATTGTAGCAATTATGTTCACGTCGCTGTACTTTAATACATTCTCTCGAACTTTACAACATTCACTTACAGACCACAAAGCAAATAGGTGTTAATACCAGTTACATCACTCATGTAGATTGACGATTCGATTGCTGCCCGGGATAGCTGCATTTAGTGTTCATTTCTATGCAATATAAAATCATATCGATGCTGTGGGCGGCGAAGGCTGACAGAATGTTTTGGTTCTGTGGCCAGCTCTCGTGGCACGGGCAACTGACATTTGCTGACTTTTTTTTTACTATCCTGTGTTCTGGACTGTATATAACAGTCAGACACTGACGAGTAAGTAGGTTTGTTCTAGTAAACATAGTCAATATGGAAGACTGAATCAGTTAGGCCCTGAAAATAGCGTCATCGCACAGTATTCCATTAATGAACGAAGTTCACATAACAATCTTATGATTACAAATAATCCCATAATTATTGACAAGTTGTTACTACCTCATACTAAAATATGTTTGGATATTTAGAGTACTAACAAATTCCCACTTCCGGTCAAATTATACTTAAAATACACCACAAATATTCACTTTTGAGATTTTTGGTATGTGTTGGTTCTTATTTCAGCTTCGTCGTCATGTACTTCATTTAGTAATTCAAACTTCCCAGATTGTGTAAAAACGGAGAGTTTCGCGATTTCGATATCGAAACCGCCTTGGTTTAATTATTTGCTGAATGAAGGCCGCTTAGATACTTGCTCTGTAGCTTGCAGTACATGAACCTAAAAACGTTAGGTAATCACATTCACAGGAAGTTGACAATCCCTAATATTGCTAAATCGTAAGTTGTGAACTTCCCGGTTTCCCGTATGAAGTTACACATCATTCTAGCAAGGACAAATATTGATTACTTTTGTGCACTTCCGGTTAAAATACACCATAATTTATCAGATTAAGATTTTTGGTATGTGTTGGTTATTGGATATTTCAGTTTCATCGTCCTGTTCTTCATTTAGTAATTCAAACTTCCCAGACTGTGTAAAATCAGACAGTTTCTCGATTTCGATATCGAAACCGCCTTAGTTTAATTATTTGCTGAAGGACGACCACTTAGATACGTGCTCTGTAACTTGCAAGCACACGAACCTAAAAACGTTAGGTAATCCCATTCACAGGAAGTTGACAATCCTTTATATTGCCAAACTTGCCAGTTGTGAACTTCCCGGATTCTCGTAAATTACGCAACATTCTAGCAAGGAAAAATATTGATTACTTTTGTGCAGGTTATATAATAAAATATGAATTAATATATATATATATATATATATATATATATATATATATATATATATATATATATATATATATATATATATATATATATATATATATATATATATATATATATATATATATATATATATATATATATATATATATATATTAATACATTTTTGTTAGTATATCTTTATTTATTAACATATGTACACATTATATCTAATTGGGTGGGTATTGCCAAGCATGTTTATAAAATTATAAATAAATATTTTTGTAAATAACACTGACCGCGAAATACGCCTTTGAGAAGTATTACTGGTAGAAAATTGTATATGCATTAGTAATAATGTAAATATATATATATATAATGTAAATATACTCTTTCAGACTATTGTATGGTTATGGTGTTGAGAATAAACTACTGTCAAAACTGGAATCTTCGACTTATGTCTGAAATGTCGAGCTCAGAAATAAATATTACTGTACTGATCAATTGTAAATCAATTGTTCTAATGACATACACGATTAAAACCTTCTGAGTGATATACTAGCTGTTTTGTCAATATCATCCCTTTAATCTATTTTGTTACTATGTATTTAAGCTGTAAAACAATACATAGCATATTCATACATATTATTCATTCATGTATTCATTCATTCATTCATAATATTGTTACCATTACTGTAAACTGATACACGACATTACGTCGACCAAAACGCCTCTTTCAGAAATGCAGTATATAATTCTAGTTATTCTGTTGTTAGCCTGCAGTAGACGTGGTGTGATTGAAATGTTTGTCAAAGTCTGACAGCATCATCAATCATGATACTTTCCTTTATCCGAGTAAATTTGTTCGACAATTTATAAATAACTGTTGTGCTTCTGTGTGAGCGATTGTGTGATTATTACCTGATTAACAATTAAACGGGGTTAGAGCCATTCGTGAGCTACTAATTTTACTTTCAATTGAATGGAGTTCCGTATTGTCTAATTTAGTATTGATACGTATTTTTGGTCCGTACGTGTTAGTCAGTGATTCAGATTTTGGGTTCGTGACTGTATTTTGTGTATTTCATGCACATACCAAAAAACCTTTATTCGTTGTACATTCAAATTGCCTCATATTGTTTTAACATTATTCACAGCTTCGATATTGTACATGTACATAACATTCAATAACAAGTGTTACCTCCGTAGCAGTCCTACGTGTTGTATTTGTTACTATTATTAATTCCGTAAGACTTAACTTTGACCTGTCAAAAAAGTGCAAGTTCAAATCATAGTCCTCCGATTGTACAACAATAATAACAATATACTCTTTTTAAACCCATATTAGCAATCGATATAAACCCGAATATGATAGATATTGCGAAGTCTACAAACAACGCTGACAATATTACATATCTGGTTGGTGATGTCGGAGCTACTGGGACATTCAAGTCAGAATGGGGAAACTCTTTCAACAAAGTTATTGCTTAGTTGGCCTTGAATTGGATTCCGAACTGGTCTGATATCGTGAAAATGTTGTAAAAATGTTTAAAACCAGGTGGGGAGGGCTTTTTAACTTTGATAGTCGGTGAATCAACACTGTTTATCAATGTATTACAACGGGCTGTATATGGGCCCCCGAGGTGGCAACAATATATTAAGGTTAGTATATATACAGTAAAAGCATGTTTCAATGGCAATGGACCATATCTTCTCTCTAACGATTAATTTGAGTTAATTTTACGACATAAAAAATAATAATGCAGTAGTAAAAATTGTAGGTGTTTATTTATTTCCATAATTATTTGTGACTCGAAAAAGTTTTACGATTTACTATTATTAGACACTCAGTTTATCAGTATTTAGTGTTGCATCAGGGTTATATTAGTTAGGGCTGAATCAGGTTTATATTATTTGGGGTGCAACACGTGTACATTACTTAGGGTTGCAAGAGGTTTATATTACTAAGGATTGCAACAGGTTTATCATTATTTAGGGTTGCATCAGGTTTATATTAGTTAGGGCTGAATCAGGTTTATATTATTTGGGTTGCAACAGGTGTACATTAATTAGGGTTACAACAGGTTTATATTACTTGGGGTTGTATCAGATTTATATTATTTAAGGTTGCATCTGGTATATATGCGAGCCTTTTTGTATTTGTTATATTTGCTAAATCCTTTGTTTCAATTCTTGCTTGCAGCAGTGAGGGCGAGAGTGTTTTATTCCTTTTATTGTACATGCAGCAACTTCGCTGCACTTTTTATTTTTTGAAATGATTCACTAATTATATATGTATTGTACATATATGCAAATATATGCGTCATAGTTATGTTGTTTATGTTTCAGAATTCACATTATTTGAGGGTTGCAACTAACAAAATATATCATCTCAGGTGGTGCTTAATATTCTGTCTCATGTTAATCTGTTTAGCGAATGATCTCTAGAATAATATAAGGTTATTAAGCAGATACCTCAAAGTATGCACGACGACAGTACAGTGTCGACCGACGCGCAGCCTACTGGCTGAGTGCCTACTTTGAGGTGTACTCGTAATAACCGTATTATTATATATCTATTCCGACAAAGGATACATCATGAGAAGGCCGAAATCTAAAAAGTTCAGAACATAATCAGCGAACTTCTTTGTGTGGAGTCCGGTCAAACTCTGGTGGCAGCCATGTTTGTTTTTGTTATTGGAGGACGCTTACACGCGTAATCATTCCATATTTGGAATTCACATTTCTTTATATGGTGGGATATAAAAATACCCTGTAAAATACCCCAAAATTATGGCACTCTGTAACTTATGGCGTTACGGTGACAGATGTATAATAATAGTTTTTAATTCAGCGGGCAATAAAAATGCCATAAAAAAAATACAATTGTGACATCAATCCTTCATGGACATTACCGGTATGTCACCTTTGTTATTTTTTTAGCTTTCATTAAAGGCTTTCTGACCCAACTAGAGTGTATACCTGAGGACTTCAAAGACGATCTCTTGGAAGATGTTTTACTCCAAGCCGAGTTGAATTTTGAGAAGACTAAAGATGGGCGAGCAAAATGGACGTTCCAGATTTTAAATGCTGTTGTCAGAAAAGAGTGAACGTAATGCCTTATTGTACGTGATGACATGACAATAACAGTTTACTGAAATGGTTGATACATACTATGGACGAATACAATTACGCTTGTACTCTTCACAGTATTTTCTGTGACAACATCCGATATTTACAACACTTAGTTTACATATAATGAAAATAAACATTTTGGCTTGTATGCTTTATATGGTTTAAAATAATAAAATAAAATGTTTACCATACCATATATATATAACAGTTGCGTGGACCCTCAGATAGCAGACAGTACACTTTGATTTTTTTTATTTGACAATAGTTTGACAAACTCTTGAAATCATGTTGCCTAGCTATACATTCGTGAAAACAAAACAAACGCAACTTGAACTGTGACGTCTTGTTACGTGAAACAAGTTGATAGAGCAGAACTGGGTTTGAATACAGAGTACTCAGGCTACTATAGTCTAAGTTCTGTCATTCTAAAGTACTCCAAAGTAAAGAAAAAATGCAGTTTTGAATATTTACACTGCCAAAATAAAACAAAACAGACTCTGTTTGCAAGTTGTAACCGCTACGCTCTGTAGAAGATTATTAACGAAGATATTGTACGACATAATTACAAATCTGAAAAAAGAAACACTTTTCGAGGGACTCAACAGCAGTTGATTGGTTAGCATTCATGTAGATCCAATCAGTACTGTTGTATCACCCATTTCGTCAACCGGCCGGTACAACCCAGCCCTGCTTGGCGATTATTATTCAGGTTACGACTGTTTAGATTACTATTGAGATGAACTTATCACGTCTAGGGATGACTTGTTAATGGGTGAAGAGGTGTTAAAACACATAAGCTGGCCTTCGTTTTGTGTACACCGCAACAACAAGGGATTACTTTTCAACACAGATCTCCAGTCGCGAAAGCGGCGTTAGATAATGATGCTGCTTGTAGGAGGAGGTGTAAAGTACTGATTCTCATAAAGCGACTGTGTCTGCAGCTCAAATGCTATTTTTATACCTCGCTGCTGTTCTATTCATTTTGTTTATCTTTTTATTGAATCTCCAAAATATATATTAAAATATCCACCATTCATAACTCAGTTGTCGAAGCACCATAAGTATTGGTAATAAATGCACTTTTTCATAGGCCAATTTATGTCATTTTAAACTATTCAAATAATCCGCCGAAACAAATTTTCCATCCTACCAGCTCCTGGCATCATAGTGAATTGTGTACGTCCCCGGCGTTCAATGATCTACATAGAAAACCTCTTACTGTAATCGAAACATCTTAATCTCATAACTCTCCTACAGACCCTTGGACGTAACCCCAGAGTAAAACTCTTGTTAGAAGGGTCCAAATTAGCAAGAAGTGAAACACAGTATTGGAAGAGTTGTCCATGAGTTGACCAATCACACGATAGTTCACAAACACCATAGAAATAATTGTTGCAAGGAACGTTTATAGGCTTAAAGGAATGAAGGTGACGTTTACCTTTTGAATGACAACGTGTAAACTGACATGCCAGCACTATTTCGAATATACATATGCAAGCTAACCTCAATAATAATACTATAAAAAAGACGATTCAGCCTATATTATTTGTGTGAATAATTATCACTCGTAATTGTGTGGGGTCGTCCTTGGGTTATCTATAAAGTGAAACTTTTACAGATATACACGTAGAATATTGGCTATAAAAGTGTATGTCGCATTTAATGTATTCGTACACTGGAAATATAATTCTCCATCTTTATCCCATGTTCATTCGCGCCCTCTACACACACTCTGATAAACACTTTAGAAGTCATGCAATGTTGGGCGTTTCCGAAGAGCGTCAAAACAAAGTGTTTTAGTTTCTCTTCTGAATAGTGTATATGCCATATGTCGCATAGTACATAAACACTTGTGAAACATGTATAGTCGTGTATTTTAGGTTGCATATTTGTTTTCTAACGCGCTTTAAAATACAACAGTTTCGAGGTAAGTGTTTTAGTTACACTCATGGACACAAATGTGGCTTATACATCAGCACTTTCTAAAACATTTATGGTAGAAACATGTCAATTGAAGAATATGTATTTAAACTATGAGTTATAACCTGCTGATGAGTTTACTTGTACAGGTTACCAATTACTTGTAGAATGGTGTAAGTACCGCACCAAATTATGTCGAAACTCTCAATCTCAATTCTTTTTCGAATGCCCGGACGGACTTTCGTTCCATACCCCGTACCACAGTAACTCTCCAACATCGAGATGGGACAGAATCCGATGTTTACTTGCTTATGGTTGTCGTGATATCCGAAAGACTTGACAACAATGTCACGTATGATAATCGAAATTTACACCACATCCTCTAGCACACCCTCCCGCTACTGACTTGATTTGACTATGGATATTGATATCCTGATTGGTGTGGACAGGTACTGGAATTACATCACTGATGACGTAATAAGGGGTATTCCAGTTGCCGTGTCCTCGATTTTTGGATATTTATTATCCGGACCAATATATACACATAGACGTCGCACATGCCATAACAATGAACATACATTTCACATCGCGTCAGTGAAATCTGCAGACATTGAGATGGATAATCGAGTTGGTTAGACAAAGTCAGAATTATGAGAGATCCACTTTATTGCAACACGTCAGAGTACATTGAAGTCAAAACCAGAACTACTCCCTCCAAAAATCTGGTAGCTTGGAGTATTTGCATAATGTTGTCAAAATAGAATACATAACTGTGATTGGCTCAATTCAAAATGGAAGATTCCACTATCATAGCAACAAGTACCTAGTTTTAGTTTCAAGGTCAAAGGTTATAGAAAGAGGCGGCAAGACCAACACCTAACTTGCAACATTAAATGATAAACAAAAGACAATGTAATACAATGTTATACTACACAGGTAAACAGTAGAAATCCGAACCATGCATGCACCATTAAATGTTGATTGCAACGGAGCTCTCAGCGATAAAACATTACTGACCACCGCCTCCATTCGAGAAATGCGGAGTATCAAACTTCATTAGGCACTTCGCCAAATGTCTTGATTACTAGTTGTACATTGGTTAATAAGTCCAAACATTTTTTTTTCGACAACCTGATGCCTTGGGTGTTACTGACTGACATGTTAATATGACTATTTTGCAATGTCATGGCATATCAACCCTAATGTTGGCTTACGTGTACCAAGTTCGAGTCTCACACTAATATATTTTCACTCAATGTTGACAGTATTGATGGCATTAAATGGGTTGCATTATTCCATAAATTTTCTATAAATAAACACTTTAACTACACATTAATATCTCCAAAAAGGTGTATTTTTGCGTGTTTACAGTGTGCTTAATTTTCACTGAAAAGTGTTTTAATTACTTCGACTATAATACTTTTCTCAAAAAATTGCTGTTCATTTTGCAAACTACTTCATTGTCCCAATGAGTGTTTGTGTGAGACATTTGTCTTTTCTAAACCATAATATGCGACCACTTCTCCGTTTCATTGTGTTATTGTGAGTGTTGAATGATGTCTTCCTCGCGTGTTACCCAATGACCCAGTTTTAACCACTCGGCCCTGTTACAACGAAGTGTATGACCCTCGGCGTGACCCCGCTGATATATCAGTTCTTTGAGCATGCGCTCGGAACGCCCTAGGTTGGTTAGCAGACTCCTCCAAGAAAATTTTCGTGCCGCCGCCCTTGCTTTTTTGGAATAGGTAAGACGCATTCAGTATTAAAATTAAGACAATAAAATCAGGGGAGGCAATAACATCAAGGTTATATTGCCCGGGCAAACTTCACGTTACTGCTGAGTATAAATAGGTACTATTACAGAGAGTGCAATATAAGGAGGTGTAATACTAACTAGTGAACCATGATCGTCGACAATGTCACTGAAATCTTCTATTAGACTATGGGGCAAGGGGTGAAAATAGCGCTTAAAAATGACTTTTGTTGTCTTCGTCTTGTGACTACCTAAATTATGGCTTAAAAGGTCATGTATGGGGTGGTACGTGTAAAACAAATACATGTGGCTCACAAACTTATCTTTTGACCTAAATTGACAGAATTTGACAAATCAGCAAAGTGACTAAATTACATACAGGTTCATTTTCTCTGGTGATGTTCAAGGAAAATCCATTCTAGTGAGAAGAGTTAGGGTTCGGGTATCATGGGGCATGTTGAAGTCCACTGGGTGCTGTTGGGGTTCTGTCAAGTGTCATAATTCTCAAGTTATGGGGCCCGTTGAAGTCCACTTAGAGCTGTAAGGTCTCTGCCATTCTCGTCTTTATGCTACAAAGACAAAAAGAGACTAAGAGTAAAAACTATTTACAACATACTTTTGGTTTTATTATATACTGCTTTATGCATGCATGATTCAGTAGGATATGAACTTTCATAAAGACTTTTGCTGGTTAATACGTATTCAGCATTAAGCTGGTTGCTCAGCATAAAACCTGATACTTTTAAGATGTAAATATTAAATTACGTGTATGAAGTAGAACACTTGTTATGTGCCTTTTAAAGTCACAAAGTATTTGTGTCAACGTTTAATTTCCTCCCTGTACCAAAACATGCATGAAAGTGTGATAAATCAAAAAGCATTAATCAAAGTGGCATACATGTTATTAATTATGAAAAAATAATTCAGTTTTTTTTCTATACAGGAAAGATACACAAATTTCTGTTACCCACCTATACATTTTGAAATAACTCCTCCTCTTCGAAGTTCTCGTCATCATTGTTGACCCCTTTATCTACTTCGTCAATGATTGGCTCATCATCTAGTGTAATCATGTTATCACAGTTCTTGCACTCGCATAGTTCCGTACAGGAAAGGTCCATAGATGCACAACACTGATCATCTTTACATTTTACATTTGGACTTTCTGCACTTACATGAAGTCAGTTCGAGAATGCTCTGTTGAGCTGGTTCCATATCCATCCAGTCTATTCCAAGCCCTTCGTTAACTAGCTTCCAGCCTTGACCAACGAGTGATGGAACATCTGGCTGGCTTTCTAAGCAGCGTCTCCAAATAGCGGTTTGATAATTGGCTCTCTGGATATGTTTCATGAGGGCATCTTTGTTTGGGGGCATGATGTCTCCTTGCCTAGTAGCCATGGAAAACAGAGCATATCTTGCTTCATTCACCAAAATTATTTTGTTCATTCCGTACAACTTACAAACAAATTCCTCCAGAGTAGTAATCAAGTCATCTGTAAGTGTGAATGATTTTCCAAGCTCCTGAAAAGTCTTGATAAACTTTGGAGTCCTTGACATCAGTGAGAAAGGTTTGGTTTTTCCCCGTCCATAGAAATCACTCACGGAATCATACCCCGTAAATGTGTGGAGGCCTACGGTTGCATTGCTGATGTCATCTCCTAGATGATGCGCTATCGCATTCTAATCAATTGTCCGCTCTTTATCTTGCTTTCCAGTGTGAAAATACAATGTGGAACCGTCAACTTGGGCAGACACGGCAATGCCGATGATGAATACATCTGTATCTGGACTCTTTATGACGATATTCTTCATATCCATGTTGCTGATGTACTTTGCATGCAACATCATCCTTGTGTCAGCCTCTTCTTGAGTAGTGTACAGCTCTAGAATTGCTTCACTGACAGTGGTACCTCTACAACATGATAACTTGTGGCATTCTTCAGAATGAGCGAGGTATACATCAACTCCGTTGAATTCATCTGCACCACAACCACACCACATCTCATATAAAAACTTGGTAAAGTGTTGCTTGTTAAAGCTATTTGCCAAGAATTTCTTCCATTGCTTTGGAACTGATTGATCCTGGTTTGCAATCTTAATCCGCTGGGACCCACTTGCAGCACGCTTTTGTCTTTCTGCTCCTTTTATGCTGACAGATGGATATGTGTCAGTAACAACGTGGACAACATCAGATTTGGTGCTTCTGGCAAGGTACACTGCATCCTTCAGAATTTTCTTGGCCAACTGTTCCATGATAGCAGGCATTTTACTTGTTATGAGGCATTGCAGCAATGCCATACCATCAATGATTCATACAGACTCTTGTGGTGAATCCAAGGTTGGGGGTAACTCTAGTTAACTTTTAGATCCCACTTGGTGAATAAGGGCAGCCTTGTTGATCTTGACTAAGCATCCATCTTGTTTACAAATAGCTGGAGGGTACAGGCTTAATGAGCGACTTAGCATCTTTCGTTGATCAACCTTATGCACACGACCGATGATAATGAGCCTTGCTAGTAACTCACGGGCACTCTTCAGTACAACTTCTTTTCCTTTCATGTTGACTTTTGGCTTGTCAGAACTGGCAACAGTTTTAAGCTTCATCTTGGTAATTGTCTTGTTAAGATCAGTATTTTCTTGTAGTCCTGTTTTGGCAAAGTTGATGAATGCTTCATGCCCCTTATATTTTGCTTCTAGGAGATATGTGCGCACACTGACTGGTGCAACAATTCCTGAAGAGAGGTGTACGAGATCATCAGCATCTGTCTCTCGATCTACCACAAAGCGATTTGTCATGTTGTTGAAGGTACTCATGATGTTGGCTACATCCTGCTGGTCCTTTGTCGTCCTGATTTTTGTTAGATCTTCTCTTTTTGAGCACTTCTTGCTTTTACCAGCCATTTCTTCACATTGACTTGGGCTCTTTCACGGTGACCTCTGACCCAACAGTTGGTAGCTCCTGGTTTGAAAATCACTGTCACTGTCTGTTCAATGCTCATGTCACATGCCACCTGTACGAATCCATGATCGTCTTGGCGTTGGACTTCAAAGTTACCCTTCATCACCTTCTCATGAATGTAATGATGGGTGGCAGGAAGTTGGGTCATCTCAATCCAATAAACTGGCGTGCATAATTTATCCTGTCATATGCAAACATCCACGGAAGCAGGGCTCTGACCGAAGCCAGATGGAGTGGCCAATTCCCTTCTCGCGTGGCACGTATGAGCAGGAGGACATTTTCTACCATGTGAAGATATGATACAATATGTCAAGATATAAGACCACAAGTTGAATGTAGCATCCTTCTTTCCTTCTTCAATGAAATTCTCATACTCCTTGATCATTGCTTGGAACATCTCTCCTTGAATGTTGTTGGTGAACTCACTTGGAAATGACTATTGTAGAGATGAGACCACTTCTCTGTACTGATGTTGCTTCTCTTCTTCCAAGGTACACATGAAGCTCTGCCAGCACAAGCGATGAAGTGCTTCAGCCATTAGTTTGTGACATCTCATACTTCTATTGTAGTTGTGGCCATTCATCACACCAGTCACTGAACCTGTAGCTACTACACCTGCTTCTATAAGAATTTCTTGCAACCCTGCATCCTGAAATCGCTTTCCAGTACAAGCAAGAGCTGCCATTGCCGTGTGGAAAGACCCGAGACGAATGACTATCTTCTCCTGAAATGTTGGTTCTTGCCAGCGGATCGTTTGTGCTTTGCAATAAATGGCCTGGTCAACCACTATCACAATGACTGGAAGTTCCAACTGATGCGCTATCTCCAGACTTCTGTGTAGTACTGTGTAGACAGTGTTAAAATCTGTTAGGCTGGCATATATCCCTGGTAAGTATGCTATTGTTGCCTTAGGAAGGACATTGGATGAAAGCAGTTGATTAAATAAATGACAGCAGCCGTTCCTGTGCGAATTTCGCAACATAGAAGGCTGCGTCCTTTTCTTTGTTAGAATGGAAAGTATCATTTTACTGACTCATCTCAAGTGGCACAGAATCAATCAGCAAATGTCTCTGGTGATGGTTTCCTCTGGCCAATGAATCTCACCAGTGCTGCAGCAGGTGCAGGCAAAGATCCTACTCGTCTGTTAGGAGTTCAAAGGACCCTTACGTTCAAAAGTCTCCCCTGTATATTTGTTATATCTTAATTACTCACTAACTTATGACTCTTACATTCATATTTTAGCAGGAAGTTGTTTAACTTTATATTATCAACAGATACTGTTGGCGTTTCCTTATTTTTGCGAGACTCTATTTATTATTTATAACTCTTTTTCGTCGGAAACCCCGTTCTACTTCTTCAAACGTGCGAAAAAACCCGTCGATAATTGACTACTAGCCTGAGGAGTATGAAAATGGCATCATGGGAAAACTTTAAATTTGTCTACCGGAAATCAATGGCCGTTCTGTTGCTG
The DNA here is from genome assembly GCF_978046115.1 of Saccoglossus kowalevskii. Classification (NCBI taxonomy): domain Eukaryota; kingdom Metazoa; phylum Hemichordata; class Enteropneusta; family Harrimaniidae; genus Saccoglossus; species Saccoglossus kowalevskii. Next base: position 8,388,813 of record NC_140652.1, on the reverse strand, counting down.
TTGAACCGTCCTGCGAATCTTCCACATAGATTGCTATTTTACATCACTGCGACTAAAAGGTGGGTAGTTATTCAATTTGTTAACAAACATGTACAAATACTAAATAATGGGAGGTGGGTGTTTCATGATTGTAATCGCTTTGTGGACAGTTGTCGCTGACGCTGGTTCAACCAGTGCCAGAGACAGAGTGCTTGTTTAATACTAGTGCAGTGATGTGATGGTGTGAGCTGCAGTCCGGGTGCTATGAATTGGGAGATACAATGTAATCAGCAATCATAGCTAGCATATAAATTGTTCATGTTGCTTCTAAAATATGCCCATACTATTCGAAAATATTGGGTACGTTCAGTGAAGTGAGTGACTCAGGCCGACAAACAGCTCGTTGCAGTTTAGTAGGTCGCCACTTATCCTGATCATGGAGGTAAAAAACATTCGTGTCCTGATAGACAATCTGCATGGTGCTGTCTCCAGTGTTTTTGTAATTTTGGTAATGTGTTTTGAGAAATCTGATTTTTTTAAATATGCATGTGCGTCGTACAGCTCCGAACACGAAAATTAGAAGCAGACTGGCAACGCAAGCCCCATCAAGTCATTCCATGTGTGCCTCCAATTGATCAAATGTACAATGATACGCATTATTAACTTGTCGAGATAAATTGATACACTGAAATACCCCTACCCAAAGGAGGGCAAGTATGTTTGAGTTACAAACTTTGAGTTACAAACAAGTCTTATCATAATTTAAAGGTCACTGTGACCTTATTCAAAATTATTTAATTTGTACCCCATAAAAGTATATACTGAACATTACCATATGTTTTGTGTTGTTGATGTAACATTTTCTGTCTGCATTTGGTCAAGATCTAAAGAAAAAAATATGTTTACTATGAATTTATTATTTTATTCTGTTTTAAAAAGAATGAGAACCTGTTTGTAAATTTTATATGATAAATTTAATTTGGGAAAAAACACAAACTGTACACACTTTATTCTTTTATCCAAGATTTTGTATGATCATATTTTTATAATTTATACTATTTTGAAGTAGTGTTTTTGAGTGAACTTAAAAAACATTTTTTAGAGAAATTTAAAAACAATACAGCAAAGGAAACACAGGCGTACACTACTGTACGCTATTATGTAACACATATTTACAACAGCATAGTATACAAAACAGAAAATGTTGTATTTAAGTTAAACAACTCTCACATGTTGCGCATCTCCATGCCTGTCATAAAAGTGGTATCTCCCAACTGCCCGCGAAACGTGTATCTAAACTCCAAAGGCCCGGCCTTTGATCTGATTGAGTTTTGTCTAAACAATCATGTACATTTCATGATCGACCTGACCGCTTTTATCGAAGGTTCTAACCGGCAAATCTGCACGTCTGTGTTTCCGTTACTGATTTATCTACATGATTGGTTGGAACTCCATTGACAATCCCTTTTCACAATGTATGGTCCAGCATAGTGGTTACAAGTATACGAACAGTCATATATCTGCCATTTCTATGCCAATCTTCTCCAAACTGGGTATGATTAGTGTACTTCTGGGTCCGGTGCTGACAACATATAGTGTGTGTGCTAATTTGCATATTTGTAAATTGTAATGCTTATGGATGAAGTCATATCTCTGGCATGGCTGATATTTTTCAAACTTAGCATGATTAATGTAATTATTGATCCGGTGGTGACAATATATAGTGTGTGTGCTAATTTGCATATCTGAATATTATTTGCATATATTGATATTTGTGGACAAAGTCGTATCTGGTGTTTCTATGTTGATCTTCTCCAAACTTGGTATGGTTAGTGTACTTATGGTTCCGGTTCTGACAACATATTGTGTGTGTGCTAATTTGCATACGTTTGCATATATTAATGCTTATAGACCAAATTGTGTCTGGCATTTCTATGCTGACTTTTTCCAAACTGTATTGACTGTCACGCTTATTTTTAAAACTGTTGCTCTCAATTTACAAATTCTCTCCATTCACACTAAAGCTTTTCAGTGTTTAACTTTAATTGCAAGAACAAAGAGTTCAAAAATTTCGAGCAACTACATACAGATTTGTTCAGTGTAATCAACCAGATTTAAAAATAGCATACACTGCCTTATGGTCACTGTAATAGCAGTGTAAGGTACCCAAAGCTGTAACTGCTAGTGAATGATTCCTGAACAGCTTGGGAATCAACCATCTCTGATGGTTTTCTTGTTTTATTTACATATTAAGACATTTGAACAAAGTGATTTAAATTATTGAACTTAACACACAAAATCACCATTACCTGTAAATAGCATTCTATTTATTTGGAAACTGTACATGTATAACTAACCGGATGCAACACATACATGTGCGGTCAGAAGGGATTTAAATTTTGAGCAGTCTGTATGAAAAGGGGGGATTTGTCGAGCGGAGCTTATCATATGAGTGAATGTCCGTCTTCGTCCGTACGTCGTCCTTGTCAATGTTTTACTTTTTCGACTTCTTCTTGAAAACTACAAGCCTGAATGCTTTTATACTTGGTGTATATGTACCTTGGGTAGATCTCTCTCAGATTTGATCATTTTGTATTGATATCTTCAATTTTCTAATTTTGGTGAATATTTTTGTCATTTTTGGTTAAAAGTGATATTTTCGGCTTCTTGTTAAAAACCACAAGTCTAATTGCTTTGATATTGATATTACATATATAGGTACTACATGTGGACCACTCTCAAATTTGTTCATTTCATGACGACACTTCAATTTTCTAATTTTGGTGAATATTTTATCATTTTTGGTTAAAAGTGATATTTTCGACTTCTTGTTAAAAACCACAATCTCATATATGGTGAAAAATGATATTTTTGAATTCTCTTGAAAACAAATCCCATTGCATTGATACTATGCATATTGTTCATTTTCTAATGATATCTTCTGTTCTTTAATTGAAATGTGCATTGCTAACAGCTGAGCTATCTCAACCGAGAGCTGGTTGTTAAAAACTTCTATCTGAAAAGAGGGTTTAGTTTTCTCACTTATTACTACAGCTGCTAACAATATTGTATAATTTTTAGGCCACAAACTACATGTAGATCTGTACATGAAGTACATGGGAAGTAAAGTTGTTGACACAGGTAATGTACACCAAGGATTGTCATTCATGACCTGTTTGATTGGATAAAGTTTTACGACTTGGAGGCCATTTTTTCCCTCAAAAATCTAAAAAAAACAAGCTTTTTCTAGCTGTTAACAGCTTTTTCTCAGATGTGTGTCATCCAGTTTTGTTCAAAGTTGGTACAGGGACAGGTAATAATTGTTTACAAGTGCACATCGCATTATATGTTTAACAAGTTATAAATTGTCTCAGAAAAGCCAAATGAATATATTTTTACCCCACCCCCTAAAATTGTAACACATCAATTCTGAACATTTAATAACAGAATTTTAATTAATACAGCTTATAATGAATTAATTCACTCTGACACAAACTAAGTTCACTATAAGTTTTTGACTCCCGTGTGCGAAGCACAAAAGGGAGTCTTTGCAGTTACCCTGTCTGTATGTATGTATGTATGTATGTATGTATGTATGTATGTATGTATGTCACTTTTTTTGTTCCACCGTTATCTCAAGAACCACTAATCAAATTTTGGTGAAACTTGGTACATAGATGCTCTGGGATAATGCGCAGAGTTGATTAGGTTTTGGTGAAAATCTATGAATATTAATTACCTAATTTGCATGATAATTAGCTGATTTTTAGCTGTTCCAAGACTGTTCCACTGATTTTTGAAGAACCACTCATTGGATTTCAATGAAACTTGGCACATGGATGCTCTGAACTAATGCGCAGATTTGATTAGTTTTGGGTAAAAATCTTTTAATATTATTAATTACCTAATTTACATAATGATATCTCAAGTACTAATCATAACATTTCAATAAAACTTGGTACATAGGTGTCATATGACACTGCACATACCTGATAGTTTTTAGGGTAATATCAGTACATATTAATTACCTAATTTGCATAATTAATTAATTTTCAGCTTTTGATATTTCGAGTAGTAATGATCACGTTTCAATGAAACTTGGTACATAGTTACTTGAGGACTGTGCAGAGATCTAATTAGTTTTTGGGTAAATATTTGTGCATATTAATCACCTTATTAGCATAATTAGTTAATTTTCAGCTTTTCACCTGATATCTCAAGTACTAATCATCACATTTCAATGAGACTTGCGACATAGATATTCTAGGACTATGCAGAGAGAGACCTGATTAATTTTGGGATAAATAATTGTGCCTTTTAATTACCTAATTTGCATAATTAGTTAATTTTTTGCTGTTTCATGATGTCTAAAAACCACTCATTGGATTTCAACGAAACTTTTAAAGAGTACCCATCACATTTCAATGAACGTAAGACTATGCACCATATTAGTTTTTGGTAAATATTTATGCTTCTTAATCATCTAATTAACATAACATAACATAACATAAGTATTGATCATCACATTTGAATAAAACTTGTTACATAAATGCTCTAGGACAATAGACAGTCTGATTAATTTTGGGTTAAAATCTGTTCATATTAATTCTCTAATTAGCATAATTAATATTTTTTTGGTTCTTATCACATTTCAATGAAACTTGGTACATTGTGCAGACATTATTAGTTTTACACTTAAATCTGTTCATATTAGTTACCTTATTTGCATAATTAGTTTTCAGCTGTTCCATCAATATCTCAAGTATAAGTAATTTTGAATTAATTTTTAATGTGTCTCCAAAACTCTCAGCACACGGGAGTTCTTTCTAAGCTTTCTTTGATTACATTTTTTTCTGAGCGGGGGCTATGACATGACATGTCATGTCTTGTATCTTACCATTTTGTTGTAAATTCATATTTTACCCCATTTATGCATTTTATCGTTTTTTCGGACTGCTGTTTTTAGTCCCCGTTCGGACTAATTCGGTCTCCGTCCGTGCGTCTGTGCGTCCGTCCAGAGTCATATCTCAGAATCCCTTGGACCGATTCCGTTCATTCTTTGTATGTGCCTAGTACTTTATGTGGGACATATGCACATGCAGTGGTTTAGCGACTCGATTCAAAATGGCCGACTGGCAGCCATCTTGTTTTTTGAAAATGTTGTATTTTGCTTTGTCAGCTTTGTCAGTTTTCATTCAAACTTGGTACATAGATTATACATGTTAGGATACATGTCCATGACGATTTATTTCACAATTGGATCAAAGATGGCCGACTGGCAACCATCTTGTTTTTTGAAAATGTTGTATTTTATACATGCTTTGTCAGTTTTCATTCAAATTTAGTACATAGATCATACATGTTAGGATACCTGTCCCTGGCCGTCCGTGAGTTCCTGAGTCTGTCCGTCCGTCCGTCTGTTCGTCCGTGTGTCCCTCTGTCCAGAGGCATATTTCAGAATCCTGTGGACTGATCCCGTTCATTCTTTGCATATACCGTGGTTTCGTGATTCGATTCAAAATGGCCGACTGGCAGCCATCTTGTTTTCTGAAAATGTTGTATTTTGGACATGCTTTGTCAGTTGTCATTCAAATTTGGTACATATATTATACATATTAGGATACATGTCCATGACGATTTATTTCGCAATTGGATCAAAGATTGTCGACTGGCAGGCATCTTGTTTTTTTTATGCGGTATCTTGGACGTGTTCTGTCAGTTATCATTCAAATTTCGCACATACATGTACTTTATACATGTTAGGATGCATGTCCATGACAATTTGTTTCAAAATCTGGTAAAGGATGGCCGTTTGACAGTCTTACTACTATATTTCCACAATTTATGTACCATTTTCATTCGTATTTGGCATACATCATACATATCAAGTGTGTTTCATAATCAGATCAAAGATGGCCGAATAACGGCTGTTTTTATTTTTGGCCATATTACTACTACACGGAACACGTGTTTTGATGTAAATAAACAAACTGTTGTATACGCCACTTGGAACTCAAGTTTCAAGGACACGCTCGCGACAACCCCTCCGCTTTAATATGACGAGCACAAAGAGAACTTTGAAAAATTTAACGGGGACTGTGTCATTTTCAATGACTTGTTTTTAATTGTAATTTTATCATATTATTTCGTAGTCATTTTATTAGCTCTGCTGTCGACTTTGTCGAGCGGAGCATATCATATGAGTGATTGTCCGTCGTCGTCGTCGTCCGTGTCAATGTTTTACTTTTTCGACTTCTTCTTGAAAACTACAAGCCTGAATGCTTTGATACTTGGTGTATATGTACCTTGGGTAGACCTCTCTTTAGGTTTGTTCATTTCATGTTGATATCTTCAATTCTCTAATTTTGGTGAATATTTTTGTCATTTTTGGTAAAAAGTGATATTTTCGACTTCTTGTTAAAAACTGCAAGTGCAATTGCTTTGATATTACATATATAGGTACTACATGTGGACCTCTCTCAGACTTGTTCATTTTGTAATGATATCTTTAATTCTCTAATTTTGGTGAATATTTTTATCATTTTTGGTAAAAAGTGATATTTTCAACTTCTTGTTAAAAACCGCAAGTCCAATTGCTTTGATACTACATATATAGGTACTACATGTGAACCTCTCTCAGCTTTGTTCATTTCGTGATGATATCTTCAATTCTCTAATTTTGGTGAATATTTTTGTAATTTTTGGTAAAAAGTGATATTTTCGACTTCTTGTTAAAAACCACAAGTCCGATTGCTTTGATATTACATATATAGGTACTACATGTGGACCTCTCAGCCGACAGGCTGCTTGTTTTATACCCTATTTATGCATTTCTTTATTGTGTTCTCGTCATTTTTGCAGTGGATTGTTCAATTTTATGTTAAATTTTATATCTATATGCTGTGCATGAAAAACCATTTATGAATGTACTGTTTTAAATGAATAAATTACAAATTACAATTACAAATTTTGACCTCAAAACAAATCGATTTGTTCATGGTGTCAGCGATTATTTCCCCCAGCACATTTATCATCCCTATCCAACCACATCTGGTCTACTGGTAACTTCACTGTCCCTTACATGTGTTTAACCATTACACAGCATAATTTTCAATACGCCACTATAAAACATCTGAACTCTGCCCCCCAACCCTATAAAGCATGGGCAGTAGAAGCATTTTCAAACAAGAGCTGAAGAAAATGCTTCTCAGTGAGTGATATTTATCTATATACATAGAGCATATTCATTTTAAAAGTATACAAATTTGAATACTCTTATTAAATAATTTTAATATCATTCATTCATTGTGATGATTGATTATACTATTTACTGGTTGATCTCATTTATTTAATTCATTATTTTTGTTTGTTTACTGTGACTTTTATGACGACTTAATTTTTTTATTTAATATTAAGGGCCATGGACTAGACTAGTCCAAATGACTATTTCCTTGGTCCTGACCAGTATTATACAATTTTGTCCCGTACATGAACATGTAAATATTTTGTTTGTATACTGGTGAAATAAATAAATATAAATATAAATCTAGAACCAGTGATCATATTCAGACAAAACTCGGCAATCGGATAGTATGGGACAAACGAAAGGTTTTGTTACAAATCTGTGCATATTTAATCAGGAAAATTTGCATTATAATAAATTCTTCTGGTGCTAATATCTCAAAACAAAATCGTCACATACAACCCAGAACACTGAAAAATATATTTCTAATAACCGGATGAAATCACAGATAATTTAAGGCACTAGTTGTATGTGTCAATCTGTGCATAATTAATTCACTTTAACTTATAACTTTTTTGTATGAATAAATTCTTGTTCCAATTGTACCTTGATAACTAATCTTAATATTTAAGTGGTAGATGTGCAGTAACCGTATGTCAACAAGCTATTCTGATATCTGCATTAGGAGCATATATATTGCACGTTTTATATTATATATTTACTTCTCAAGAAAGCTGGCACAAAATAAAATGTTGTAGTATATTTCTGTACGGTTTAAATTAAGGTTTATTGTACATTTCTTTTTATTCACAGGATAAATGCAGTACACCAATTAACTAAGGAGTTGTAATGAAGACCGGATTGGTGGAAATTTGTCAGATCCTGACCCTCCTGAACCTTGCATACATGCAACCTGATATTATTGTTTTGTTTTGCAAATGTGTGTTTAATATTAACTTGAATAAATGATTTTCTCAAATTTTAGGTGTTTGTTTTGTTTCCCGTCTACTTCACGAATAGTTCAATAATTTATAAAACATGATGTTCAAAAGTGCCCTCAATAAATGTCTACTAATATTAATTATAAATAAATGGAAGTTCAAAAGTATCCTATTTACATTCAAAAGTATACTGGTAATATCGTAATGTTATGTAATAGAAGATTTCAATAAATGTCTACTAATATATATTAATTATAAATAAATGGAAGTTCAAAAGTATCCTATTTACATTCAAAAGTATACTCGTAATATCTTACAGTTGTGTAATAGAAGATTTCATTAAATGTCTACTAATATTAATTATAAATAAATGGAAGTTCAAAAGTATCCTATTTACATTCAAAAGTATACTCGTAATATCTTACAGTTGTGTAATAGAAGATTTCAATAAATGTCTGCTAATATTAATTATAAATAAATGGAAGTTCAAAAGTATGCTATTTACATTCAAAAGTATACTCGTAATATCTTACAGTTGTGTAATAGAAGATTTCCTTAAATGTCTACTAATATTAATTATAAATAAATGGAAGTTCAAAAGTATCCTATTTACATTCAAAAGTATACTCGTAATATCTTACAGTTGTGTAATAGAAGATTTCAATAAATGTCTACTAATATTAATTATAAATAAATGGAAGTTCAAAAGTATCCTATTTACATTCAAAAGTATACTCATAATATCTTACAGTTGTGTAATAGAAGATTTCAATAAATGTCTACTAATATTAATTATAAATAAATGGAAGTTCAAAAGTATCCTATTTACATTCAAAAGTATACTCGTAATATCTTACAGTTGTGTAATAGAAGATTTCAATAAATGTCTACTAATATTAATTATAAATAAATGGAAGTTCAAAAGTATCCTATTTACATTCAAAAGTATACTCGTAATATCTTACAGTTGTGTAATAGAAGATTTCAATAAATGTCTGCTAATATTAATTATAAATAAATGGAAGTTCAAAAGTATCCTATTTACGTTCAAAAGTATACTCATAATATCTTACAGTTGTGTAATAGAAGATTTCAATAAATGTCTACTTATATTAATTATAAATAAATGGAAGTTCAAAAGTATCCTATTTACATTCAAAAGTATACTCGTAATATCGTAATGTTATGTAATAGAAGATTTCAATAAATGTCTACTAATATTAATTATAAATAAATGGAAGTTCAAAAGTATCCTATTTACATTCAAAAGTATACTCGTAATATCTTACAGTTATGTAATAGAAGATTTCAATAAATGTCTACTAATATTAATTATAAATAAATGGAAGTTCAAAAGTATCCTATTTACATTCAAAAGTATACTCGTAATATCTTACAGTTGTGTAATAGAAGATTTCAATAAATGTCTACTAATATTAATTATAAATAAATGGAAGTTCAAAAGTATCCTATTTACATTCAAAAGTATACTCGTAATATCTTACAGTTGTGTAATAGAAGATTTCAATAAATGTCTGCTAATATTAATTATAAATAAATGGAAGTTCAAAAGTATGCTATTTACATTCAAAAGTATACTCGTAATATCTTACAGTTGTGTAATAAAAGATTTCAATAAATGTCTACTAATATTAATTATAAATAAATGGAAGTTCAAAAGTATCCTATTTACATTCAAAAGTATACTCGTAATATCTTACAGTTGTGTAATAGAAGATTTCAATAAATGTCTGCTAATATTAATTATAAATAAATGGAAGTTCAAAAGTATCCTATTTACGTTCAAAAGTATACTCATAATATCTTACAGTTGTGTAATAGAAGATTTCAATAAATGTCTACTGATATTAATTATAAATAAATGGAAGTTCAAAAGTATCCTATTTACGTTCAAAAGTATACTCATAATATCTTACAGTTGTGTAATAGAAGATTTCAATAAATGTCTACTTATATTAATTATAAATAAATGGAAGTTCAAAAGTATCCTATTTACATTCAAACGTATACTCGTAATATCGTAATGTTATGTAATAGAAGATTTCAATAAATGTCTACTAATATTAATTATAAATAAATGGAAGTTCAAAAGTATCCTATTTACATTCAAAAGTATACTCGTATTATCTTACAGTTATGTAATAGAAGATTGCAATAAATGTCTACTAATATTAATTATAAATAAATGGAAGTTCAAAAGTATCCTATTTACATTCAAAAGTATACTCGTAATATCTTAGGTAATAGAAGATTTCAATAAATGTCTACTAATATTAATTATAAATAAATGGAAGTTCAAAAATATCCTATTTACATTCAAAAGTATACTCGTAATATCGTAACTTTATGTAATAGAAGATTTCAATAAATGTCTACTAATATTAATTATAAATAAATGGAAGTTCAAAAGTATCATGTTTACATTCAAAAGTATACTCGTAATATCTTACAGTTATGTAATAGAAGATTTCAATAAATGTCTACTAATATTAATTAGAAATAAATGGAAGTTCAAAAGTATCCTATTTACATTCAAAAGTATACTCGTAATATCTTACAGTTATGTAATAGAAGATTTCAATAAATGTCTACTAATATTAATTATAAATAAATGGAAGTTCAAAAGTATCCTATTTACATTCAAAAGTATACTCGTAATATCGTAATGTTATGTAATAGAAGATTTCAATAAATGTCTACTAATATTAATTATAAATAAATGGAAGTTCAAAAGTATCCTATTTACATTCAAAAGTATACTCGTAATATCTTACAGTTATGTAATAGAAGATTTCAATAAATGTCTACTTATATTAATTATAAATAAATGGAAGTTCAAAAGTATCCTATTTACATTCAAAAGTATACTCGTAATATCTTACAGTTGTGTAATAGAAGATTTCAATAAATGTCTACTTATATTAATTATAAATAAATGGAAGTTCAAAAGTATCCTATTTACATTCAAACGTATACTCGTAATATCGTAATGTTATGTAATAGAAGATTTCAATAAATGTCTACTAATATTAATTATAAATAAATGGAAGTTCAAAAGTATCCTATTTACATTCAAAAGTATACTCGTATTATCTTACAGTTATGTAATAGAAGATTGCAATAAATGTCTACTAATATTAATTATAAATAAATGGAAGTTCAAAAGTATCCTATTTACATTCAAAAGTATACTCGTAATATCTTAGGTAATAGAAGATTTCAATAAATGTCTACTAATATTAATTATAAATAAATGGAAGTTCAAAAATATCCTATTTACATTCAAAAGTATACTCGTAATATCGTAACTTTATGTAATAGAAGATTTCAATAAATGTCTACTAATATTAATTATAAATAAATGGAAGTTCAAAAGTATCATGTTTACATTCAAAAGTATACTCGTAATATCTTACAGTTATGTAATAGAAGATTTCAATAAATGTCTACTAATATTAATTAGAAATAAATGGAAGTTCAAAAGTATCCTATTTACATTCAAAAGTATACTCGTAATATCTTACAGTTATGTAATAGAAGATTTCAATAAATGTCTACTAATATTAATTATAAATAAATGGAAGTTCAAAAGTATCCTATTTACATTCAAAAGTATACTCGTAATATCGTAATGTTATGTAATAGAAGATTTCAATAAATGTCTACTAATATTAATTATAAATAAATGGAAGTTCAAATGTATCCTATTTACATTCAAAAGTATACTCGTAATATCTTACAGTTATGTAATAGAAGATTTCAATAAATGTCTACTTATATTAATTATAAATAAATGGAAGTTCAAAAGTATCCTATTTACATTCAAAAGTATACTCGTAATATCTTACTGTTGTGTAATAGAAGATTTCAATAAATGTCTACTTATATTAATTATAAATAAATGGAAGTTCAAAAGTATCCTATTTACATTCAAAAGTATACTCGTAATATCGTAATGTTATGTAATAGAAGATTTCAATAAATGTCTACTAATATTAATTATAAATAAATGGAAGTTCAAAAGTATCCTATTTACATTCAAAAGTATACTCGTAATATCTTACAGTTATGTAATAGAAGATTTCAATAAATGTCTACTAATATTAATTATAAATAAATGGAAGTTCAAAAGTATCCTATTTACATTCAAAAGTATACTCGTAATATCTTAGGTAATAGAAGATTTCAATAAATGTCTACTAATATTAATTATAAATAAATGGAAGTTCAAAAATATCCTATTTACATTCAAAAGTATACTCGTAATATCGTAACTTTATGTAATAGAAGATTTCAATAAATGTCTACTAATATTAATTAGAAATAAATGGAAGTTCAAAAGTATCCTATTTACATTCAAAAGTATACTCGTAATATCTTACAGTTATGTAATAGAAGATTTCAATAAATGTCTACTAATATTAATTAGAAATAAATGGAAGTTCAAAAGTAATATATTTACATTCAAAAGTATACTGGTAATATCTTACAGTTAGGTAATAGAAGATTTCAATAAATGTCTACTAATATTAGTCATAAATACGTTTACATTGAAATTCTTATTTTTCAACGAAGTTAAAAAGCATCATTTTTTTGGCGTTCTAAAATCTCGTAATATCGCAAGTTTTACAAATCTTAGAAAGGGTATTAGGGTATTGAGACCAGAAATAAAAATCTTGTACTGAAGCTCAAAAAATTACAGTTGTACCAAATATGTCAAAACTCAAGATTGTTCTAGTTAGCTCATTGATATACTTGAAATACAATATTCAGATATGTTTTTCATGCATAGTTTATCTCTAGAAAATGGAGGAAACATTTATCATTCACCAATTTTCATGAAATTAAACAATCATTAGTATTCTAATTTGCATATTCAGATAATTACCACTAGTAATATGGATGCAGACTGCATCAATGTATGTGCCTAACATATTTCGTCCAAATCTATCGAGTTGTTGAGATAATTCATATTTAGTAATGTGCAAATGAGGCAATTTACATATGCAAATTATCTCTAAAAGCAGGGGCCATAGAAATGATGTCAATGTATATCCCCACCAAATTTAGTTCAAATCTGTTGAGTGTTGATGAATGAATCCAAACTTAGTGAAAAAATGCAAATTGGCTAATTTACATATGTTTACATATTGGCGCCTGGAGTGGAGTGAATTGGATAACGAGAGGTGATTCATCAGGAACCAAACAATGGGCCGTAAACTTTGTATGCCTTTACACAACAGGCACACACATTGAGATCATCAACTCAATGGATACACATCCGCCTTCATCAACGCACTGCGTCGCTTCATAGTCATTCGTGACTTTTTTTAAGAAACTGAGGTGTGTGCGAAGAACGAACTAAAATCAGCACTCGAAGAACTTGACCAGCATCAAATGCAAAGGTTTCTAACAGAACGCCAATGTGAATGGGTGTTCAATCAACCTTTTGCCTCACATTTTGGACGCATATGGGAGAGACAGATTGGTACCGTCAGACAAGTCCTTAACTCTATGTACGTCCAACTTGGCAAACCGCAGTTCACGCATGATTTGCTCTCCACTCTAATGGCCGAAGTTTGCGCCATAGTCATCACTCGACCCATAACCACCATATCTTCCAATGCCAATGACCCGCGGGTACTCAGTCCTAGTATGCTTCTCACTGTGAAGGTGGCGTCACGTACAGTATCTCGCCGACCAGTTCTGGGTGCATTGGGGGAATGAGTTCCTACAAAGCCGTCTACCAAGACGCAAGTGGAACAAGACTACTGCAAACATCAATGAAGGTGACGTCGTCCTGTTGAGAGATAAAAAGTGCTCTTGCAGCGACTGTCCTCTTGCACGTTTCGTGAAGACATACTACAGTGATGAAAACAAGATCAGAAGAGCTGACATCATGGTTTGTAGAGACAACGTAGGACGGATTAACAAGAGACCAATTGCCGAACTCGTTCTGATCCAAAGTATCAAAGAGAATAATTCTGAATATTAGTTGTTTAATTAGAATTAGGTTTAGTGTTAGTGTTCTAGCGTTAAGTAAAAATTACCTCTATCGCTCATTTTTAGACGGGGAGTGTGCTAGACGCCCTTTCACTTTTTACCGTATACCGCCCTCTTTAGACACGAACGTTACATTCAGTGTAGGTCGGAATTCGTTATAACTAGTATGGGTTAGAGTCTCATATGCGTGCGCTAAACGCATTTTGTGCGACCGAAGATCGCTACATAAAGTCCTTCTAAAAGAACATTAGACTCAAGAAATAAGTTATTTTATGAATTTATTGACTCATGGGTTCATCAGGTCACCTTAGCGCCGAGTGTCGTAATTTTGATATGCGTATTTTTCACAATTTCTATGCATTTTCTGTAAGTCGTTCACGCTCGTTCGTTTAGTCAGCGATGACGTCATTTGACATGTGATTTCTTTATCCCGATATAGTTTTCACCGCTATCTTGAATAAACTGGCTACCCTTACGCAACTGTGTACAAGTTATTTGGGGGAAGTGGTTGTCACCAGTACGAGTACTAATGCACTTGGACCTCGGAACAATTACAATAATTGATTTTTGGAAATTTAGTTAAAACTATGAGATGTCGTGAAGACGGTTTGTGGTTTTGTGATATCACATTTTGAAGAGATGTACCACGAGACGTCTGGATCACATCATGGTGTTTCAATCATTAAAAAAATTATTTGTTTGAGGGAGTATTTTGCAGATAGCCAATCTATGTTTCCAGATATCGAAAAACAATTCTCGAGAAGGTGAGAAAATATTTATGTTTTGGTAATTTGACCGACGTTATCTATAAATACATTATCTGATCGACACGCGATAGTATGGCAAGGTAAATAATACATTTAAAAAAATAAGCTGAAATGATATGTGGTCATAATATGTATATTTTAAAATTTGAAAAATTAGTGGTTTCGCATGGTCTCCAACAGATGTATGTGTTGTGAAGGGGGCTATAAAATACCGCTAATCCTTCTATTTTAATGCCTGGTCGACGATACCAGCAATTATCGGCACTAGAAATTCACAGGATATAAAAAAACAAACAAACAATGGGGAATACATATAAGTCGATTATTGTATCTCGTGCGAGTAATGCAAATTAAACTCTATTTTCGTTGTACTGTAACACAGGTTAAAACGTAGCGTGTCATTTTATTAGTGTTGTTGTCAGAGACATGTCTTGTGATCTATTGAATAAAATAGTCGGAAGTAAACAGCCACATGAAATATGAGATTGTTAATCCCATCATTACATTTAAAGTGAGAATCTTGGATATCCGTGAGTTCCTATAGGTAAAGCTATGATAATAGTCTTCAATCCATACTACGTTGTATATTTTTCACCCAGCGTTCTTTTTAAGCATAATTTCAAAATGCAAGACCGAAATGCCACATTCAAATATACTAATACATTTTTTGCAAGTGTGTCAGTATTGATCCATTTATATAGTATTTCATAGTATTGTATTCAAATAGGTAACAATTCAAAAGGTCCCTATTTGAAATTCGATGAACTAAAATTCAGTACAAATCCAATTTTACGAAATTCGGCGACAGTAATTCCCACAAAAATAATGAATGCGCGATTTAAGTACGAACACTCTTCTATTACTACGTGATTTAACGAAATCCAATACTGCTTTTCTTGAAATAACAGGTTATCATCTGTATTTTCTCACAAATAACTTCTGAATATCAATATTGTCTCATCGGTTTTGCTGACACATTAGTAAAGGACTTGCCAGGGAAATGGACAATAGAAACAACGTCTTTTAATGTTGACTTGAAGCACACAGCTGATTTAGGTTAACTGGTTGACAACGTATATGAACAGACATGGATGCCTTAAATCTAAGCATTTATAACCATTGAGTGATAAGCATATAGACAAAAAAAAACACAGTACTGTAAAATGACTAATTTTCACTGGGTTTAAATTTCACTGATTTACCATTTCAGGCATATTCAGTGGGTTTTAAATTCACGGTTTCGTCATTTAGATAATATGTTCTATGCTAAATTGTACATATTCACTGTGTTTTAATTTAGCGCATTTTTCCAGTCAGCGAAATAAGCTAAATTAAAACCCAGTGAATAATTACCCCCTTTACAGTAACCCCACAGGGTCTGCTTATTGTTATTGAGAGGGGCACCCACAGAACTCACACTGGGTTCATTCAATGCTAGAATGGAGTAGACAAGATGTCACATTAAAGCTCCTGGCTTTAATACATCTCAAAATAATTACAAGAAACAAAGCACAGAATAATACAATGAATAATTTCTCTAAAATAGGGGATTGCCTAGGGAAGTGTGCATTGGTGATACCTTTCAGTTCCAGGATGTTAAAATTGATGACAGTCATTGGCTTCTGCTACACAATGTCAAAGATGTCAATGTCTTGCTTGCAGAGAAATGCTGTTATTCTGCAGGCCACCGCTGATAGCAGGAGATTGCAGAGCAATTCATAGAAATCTCACAGAAGGAAGACGGAAACCAGTATCACTTGTCTCACAGTATCGCGGCAGCAACTTCCGGGGTACTCAGCGAAAATGGTGGACCACAACTGTTCCAAGTCTAGCCTGTTCATAGGCATAAGTGGCCCAGATTCAGGTACACCACCTGGGTTTCCACATGAGTTAATCAGAATGTGGTCTTGCTAGCAGATGTCTCACATAGGCAAGTCAGTTGATCGTACACATTCTTTGTTATTTTAATCACACGCACACCTGGTAGATTCCAATCGTTCTTCTAGAGTTGTAAACATCCCTTGTTATGTAAATCACAAACACAACTGGTGAATTTTAATTGTCCTTCCAGAGTTCTAAACAAGTATGACCTGCCAATTACCTTCATGACAGTTATCACATGGCAATGGACATAGTTTCCTCCCATGATTCCATGCACACTTATATTTGCAGGGTTTGAGGTAATATGACAAAAACATAGAACAGGGGGTGCTGGCAAGGACATCAATCACTGTTATATTGGCTTAGGTGACATCAACCCGTGTCATATATGCTTAGGAGAAATCAACCCTTGTCATATTGGTTTAGAGGACATCAACACTTGTCAGATTGGCTTAGAGAACATCAACCCTTGTCACATTGGCTTAGAGGGCGTCAATGCTTGTCATATTGGCTTTGAGAACATCAAACCTTGTCACATTGCCTTAGAGAACCTAAGCCCGTCCTATATTTAGATGACCCGAGAACATCCCACATTGGCTAATTTAATTGCATATTAATGACCTCTACAACAGCTCTCAATTCCAAAGTGACCAGGCTGACGGTTATGATGTTGATGATTATGCTGTCAATGATAATGATATCAATGATTACAATGTCAATGATAATGATAACAATGATTTCAACATCGATGATACTTATGTTGATTATTCCGATGTTGATGATTATGATATCGATGATAATGATGTCAATGATTACGTGTCGATGATATTGATGTCAATGAGTATAATGTTGATGAGTAAGATGTCGATAATAATGATGTCGATTACGATGTCAATGATTACGATCCCGATAATTAGAATATCGATGATAATGACGTCAATGATTACGTGTCGATGATACTGATGTCAATGAGTAAGATGTCAATGTTTACGATGTCGATAATAATGATGTCGATTACGATGTCAATGATTACGATCCCGATGGTTAGAATATCGATGATAATGACGTCAATGATTACGTGTTGATGTTAATGATGTCAATGATTACAATGTCGATTATTACAATGTCAAGGATTACCATGTCAATGACACACGTTACCAGAATAAAAAAAAAAGTGTAAAACAAATATAACAAAACACAGATCAGTACATTTGATGTTTACAGTATGTCTATGTTATTGTTGTTTACCATCTACATTGTTGTCTACATTATTGCGAACCTGTGCCCTTACATTCTGAAATCGGTATCTAGCTGGTAAAAATTGTCCACTGTCTGCATCTTCATGCATGCATGAAAATTAAATTTCGCAATTTGCGCACTAGTGTCAAAGTCCAGCCATGGCTGTATATAAAGTCTTCTTTGAATAGTTATTGAAGTATTCAAAAGTTGAACAAGATCTCTTGTGGAGGTTGTTTAGATCTTCGGGCGTTTGTCATCAGATAATTGCGAAAAATAATTGAAAAAAAAAAGATAAAATCACTCACCACAAAAAGGAATAAGTGAAAAAATAGTGAAATTGCATGGTACATATTTAAGCATATAATGAAAAAACTTATATTTAACGAATCGATCTACTGATATGAACATTTTTTCACAAATTAATCACAATTCTTTGTCTTTTGGCTGATGCATATAATGCCAGTATAGTAGAAACAACTTGATGACTGTGTTCCAATGGAACGGGTGTTGGTTTCCCGTCTAATATCGAAGATTCAAATGCTGCAATTTCTGCCAGGAATGCATCAATCTTTGTTACGGTGATAGTTTTCATTGGCTGGCCTTCAATGCAAAGATCAAAAAAGTTGTCAACGCCGTAAGCATCAGGGTGATAAGACGAATTTGTATGAATTCGTAATCTGCCCTTGCTTCCGTTAATTTCAAAATGGCTATCACTCGACGACGTAATACTAGACGTAATACATCCATGGATACCATTGTTGAACTGCAGAATTCCGTACAATGAACCATCCACACCCCTGAAAGATACATATTTCTCTACATATTTAAGTGAATAGATATGTATATATTGGTGGGCGTTATACAGAATAGTACTTGTTCAAGCATTAATATTATTATATTTATGTTTGGTTTGTGTTGTTTGAAATTCAGCTTGTCAAGTTTACATCTAGTCATTGGAGACGTGTTCACCAAGCAATGTCGATCTGACATTTTTTGGTTCGATAGTATGGTTGACACAAATTAAAACCATGTTGATAGCTATGAATTATTTCTTAAACATTACAATTATTATATCTATATATGTTTGTTTCTTATTTTAACAACACCAACCTTTCCGTTTTGCACTCCATGGCTGTTACTCTGCGTGGTTTTTCGTTCAGGAGGCCTATCATCATACTGACAGGGTAACAACCCAGTAGCCACAACGACCCATCTGTTCTTTTAGAAACTCCTCCGACATATGAACCAGTCATAAACTGAACATCACCAATAACCCCTAATGGTTAATGGTTACAATAAACATACGATTACAGTAGATTGCAATTGACTTGCATAGTGACTACCAAAAAAACAAACAAAGTATCCTCTGAATAAAACTACTGAGGAATTTTACCTGTGATGACGTAATATGTTACAAATGATCTGAGTCAATAACATTAAAATATCTAAAACCTAAAAAACGAATGAATAAACATAAATGAATAAAATACCTGATTTTATTGTCTCTTGAATAGCTTTAAACTGTGGATGACATAAATGTACAAAACCTTCAACAATCAAAACCTTGTTTTCCATGGCAACTCTCTGCATTCTCTCAACATCAGATATCTATGAAAAAATTATATTTAATAAAATAAAACCAGTTATTAATATTGTGTCATTTTGAACAGGCCAAAACATGCCGCTAGAAATCTTTTATTTAAAAACAAATATGTAATTTTATTCCAGGATGTTATTTTCATTTACACAATACCTTTGTTGCTATAGGTTTCTCCACCATACAGTGTTTTCCACTCTCTGCCGCTCTAACTGCCCACTCAGCATGTAATGCATGTGGTAGGGGAACATACACAACATTTATTTCACTATCAGTCAACAATTCTTCATAACTACCATATGCTTTTGGTATGCCCCAGTCTTTGGCCACGCTTTCAGCCTTCTCGATGCTTCGACTTGCTATTGCGGTGACTTGACTTCTCGGCGATTTTAACAGTCTAGGTATAAATCTTTTAGTGATATTGGCTGATGATAAAATTCCCCACTTCAACATTTTGCTGAATGTTATTTTTCCTAAAAAAGCAATGTTGATATATTTGAATATATTATCTATGTGCTTGTAAATTTATGACAGACGTAATTTTGGAAGATTTAGAACCTTAACATTTGCCAAAATTAGCCTAAATAACTAACAGAAAGTAAAATCACATGAAACAACATATTTGCCGTTTTATTTCTACCACCCCTTATTCATAGCATTACGTAATCTAGTCTCATTATCAACAATTAATTTGCCGTTTTATTTCTACCACCCCTTATTACATAGATTTACGTAATCTAGTCTCATTATCAACAATTTATTTGCCGTTTTATTTCTACCACCCCTTATTACATAGATTTACGTAATCTAGTCTCATTATCAACAATTTATTTGCCGTTTTATTTCTACCACCCCTTATTACATAGCTTTACGTAATCTAGTCTTATTATCAACAATTAATTTGCCGTTTTATTTCTACCACCCCTTATTACATAGCTTTACGTAATCTAGTCTCATTATCAACAATTTATTTGCCGTTTTATTTCTACCACCCCTTATTACATAGCTTTACGTAATCTAGTCTCATTATCAACAATTTATTTGCCGTTTTATTTCTACCACCCCTTATTCATAGCTTTACGTAATCTAGTCTCATTATCAACGATTTATTTGCCGTTTTATTTTTACCACCCCTTATTACATAGCTTGCGTAATCTAGTCTTATTTTCAACAATTTATTTGCCGTTTTATTTCTACCACCCCTTATTACATAGCTTTACGTAATCTAGTCTCATTATCAACAATTTATTTGCCGTTTTATTTCTACCACCCCTTATTACATAGCTTTACGTAATCTAGTCTCATTATCAACAATTTATTTGCCGTTTTATTTCTACCACCCCTTATTACATAGCTTTACGTAATCTAGTCTCATTATCAACAATTTATTTGCCGTTTTATTTTTACCACCCCTTATTACATAGCTTTACGTAATCTAGTCTTATTTTCAACAATTTATTTGCCGTTTTATTTCTACCACCCCTTATTACATAGCTTTACGTAATCTAGTCTCATTATCAACAATTTATTTGCCGTTTTATTTCTACCATCCCTTATTACATAGCTTTACGTAATCTAGTCTCATTATCAACAATTTATTTGCCGTTTTATTTCTACCACCCCTTATTACATAGCTTTACGTAATCTAGTCTCATTATCAACAATTTATTTGCCGTTTTATTTCTACCATCCCTTATTACATAGCTTTACGTAATCTAGTCTCATTATCAACAATTTATTTGCCGTTTTATTTCTACCACCCCTTATTACATAGATTTACGTAATCTAGTCTCATTATCAACAACTTATTTGCCGTTTATAATTTGTAATCTTTGATCGTTAATGACACAAGGGTTTAAACTTCCACTATCTTCTTACTAACTTGGCCCATTCAAAGACAGAAATAGAATCACGCATATTTGCAATTTTAGACCAACAGAAAAAGCAGGAAGTAGGTACTAGGCTCTAGGGAGTATCACATTCAAATGCGTGTACATCAACATACAATAGCCATAAAACATACAAAAGTCATAAAGAGCAACATTGCTGTACAAGTATATGCATTTTATTGCAAAATGATCTCTGGCACTGAAAGATATTTTAGGTAAATCTACTTGGGCTTAATACAGAATGAATAATTGTGTACATACAATCATACCTCATCATACTAGCCAAGTATGATTACCTACGGTGATTTGCTTGAACATTATAAAAACAAACACAAGTAGTAGTCAATATGTATTTATACCACAACCATGGAACACGCAATTCAAAAAGCATCGTACATTTTTTTCTTCCATTTTTTTCTTGGATGATTAATAAATTGTTTATGTACAGGACACTTTTTATGCAGTCTACTTTTACAGTATGCATGCCATAATGCTTATTACCGACTGTATACAACATATTTATTAGAAAAAATTCTCGAACATTTTACACGATGAATATGTTGATTTTAGTATTTTCAATATTAAACATGCACGATGCTCAAGTTAGTAAATTGAATGACGCAGCACTGGACAGACATTATTTCTTTCTGATCTAATCGTTTTTTCTTATTTGTATTAAGTTATACTATAATTATTTATATTGAAAAAATATTTAAAACAGCAAATCGCATGCCAGTGATGTCATCACAGTAATTACTAATTGATGATTATACACACACCTACACACACACACACACTAGGACAGAAACAGAGATAGGGACCTGGACAGTGACAGTCATGGACATAGTGAAGGTCAAAACGTTATTTGTGATAATAAAAAAAGGAAAGAATTAACAATTTATAGTGTTTCAAAATATTTATTCCCCATTTAAAAAAAAAGAATTTATTGTTTAGTGATTGTTCAACAATATTATTTTCTCTTTCAATGAATAAATAAAATATAGTTATTTATAGGTGGTTCTATTTTCGTCGTACTTAACACAGTTTAAGGTAGCGAGACTATTATTTGTGTTGAAAATTACGATTTTCACATTTATTTATTAATTGAGGAAATGCACCATAAACTTTCATATGATAAAGTCAATATAACATAGTATGTCATGTAAGTTGGTTAAAATGTAGATTTTCTGAAGGGAAGCAAGGCAGCCTCGGTAGTGTTTTCCAAAATCAACAACACAGGTTTAATCTGTGTGCCTATAAGTTTCAAAGATAAATTCAAGACAAAGCAATGTTAGGATGTGTTATCAGTAGCTATCTGACACAGAATGAGTGTTTCCAAACATTTGAGTGTTTTTTCTCCGCCCCTGTTTGTTTCACAGATTAGTCATTTGCATATGAATGTGTCAGACACAAGGTCACACAGCCACTGAAAAAAATCATTGATTTTGGTGTTTTCATATGCCGAATTTATCCAATTATAGCTATCCCATTTCTTTATTTTTTTGGTTTCCAATAGCCTTACACATTTGGATGTCCCTACACATGGTAAAACAGACCTTGATGGGAAAACAAATTGATTGTGCCGATAAACAAGCTTGTAAATCTTTGCTGTTACTTCATGGACGTTTTCTAGGAGTTTATGTTTTTCAAAATACAAGGTCTTTAACAAAAAATAACGTATACTTATTGTCGTCGGATTAACACCAAATTTCCACAGCTTTAAGGTGACAATGAGAGGAACTTGAATGTGTCCAGACAAACTATTTCATCGATTATTTACCAACGAGATGTGGTTTGAGTTGGGGGCAATGCGACTAAAACAGTAATTGAAATTCAGGACACTATTTTTTAAAACGCGTTGCTTGAATAAAACTAACCAGACACATTCAATTTACCAGACTATTGAACAACTCGGAAAAGTGAAAAAAAATACTTCTTATCGCCAGCATAAATGCGTAATTCTTGTTTTAACAGAAAAAGTAATTTTTCACCTTTGATTGAGTAACGCATCGTAGAATGCAGATACGGGCATGCAAAATACACTTGTGAAAAGCTTGAAGTCTGGCGATTCTAAAAATATATACTTTCCCGGGTCTATTTGTAGTCATTTAGTCACAATTAGAAGATGAAAACAAGTATGCAAATAATAGTCCCGCTACCTTAAATTAAATTCGATCAATACAAAATGAGTAAGATTGATAGCATGCCACGCAGACCAAAAAGTAAAATAGATATACCAATACTATTCTACAATTTTTTTCAGTATTGGTTCATTTTAGGAAAATTGCTAGTTTCCTTTAAATAAGTAACAATTAAGTATTCTTATTGTGGATATTTCAGAATCAGAAATGTATATGTAACAATCGATAGTTTGAAAATTTAATAACTTAGCAAACCAGATATATCAGTGTATATCTATGGCAATAATGAGTGCGCGCTCTGAAGTACAAGGGCTTTTCTCAATAACACACATTGTCGCCGATGTTAATCACGAATACCCTCTAAAATATTCATATGATCTCATCGTATGTTGGCGGGAATAAAATTATGACACAATAATGAATGACAGAACCAATAAATAATTGTAATTGTGAAATAATTAGTGAAATAATAAGTAATTAGTGCTAATTACCTGTATACGATGTGCTGGGGAAATGGATACTAGGAATAAACGGCGTCTCATTAATGATAAAACACTGCTGGTTGACAACGTTTGTGAACAAATATGGCTGCTTTAAATCCAAGCATGTATAACCAATCAGTGATCAGTGATCAGTATATATAAACAGCAGTGACCCGACAATAAAGAGCCAATAAAATGAAAAATGTGTGTTGTATGTTTCAGTGGCTAACGTCAATAGCCTACACTGTGAAATAGTTATGTTTCGCAAATTCAACTCGATGCGTCAATGAAAGAAACTAAATGCAACATTTCATTGTGTGAATAATTATTGACTGAAAGTACGTATGACATAGTTGACCAAAAACGAATAAACATTCAATAATATTTTAGTTAACTTACTTGTATAATACTTGATGTAATCAAAATCAACTCTATAGAATAACAGAATAAATAAAAAAGATAACAAATAATTTGAAATTCAAACAGTAAACCAGAATAAGCAGAATATAGCTATTTCAGTAAATCTCTGAACATTGAATGGTTCTATGTTTGTACAGCACTTCAGATTATAACCGATTACCATGTTCCCAGATATAGATCTATATATATATGCTGCGCTATTTCCAGAATATTCTTTTTATCATCAAGTAACAGCAACAGTAAACCACAGTATTCATTTAATTAAAACACGGCTATGGCTCGTACTCTCTGTGGCAACTAATTAAATTGGCGAACACGATTTTCATCGTTTTCGTTGAATCCGCTATGCGATGATTAGAAATTCATTAGGAACTGTGTAAATGTTTTTGGAGATTCAATGACGCAACCTGTTTCAGCGGACCAACGTCGCGTATTAATTATTCAAGCTTAGTAGCAGAACGCCTTTTCTGGGTCTTGTTTTTGACGTTTATCCGACAAAACGCAACTCTTACACTATGTATTATCATAAATACTATATGCCACGAGGTTGATTCAAATATTTTGATAAATTATACAAATGCCTAAATGTCTGGTTCCAAATATCACTCGTGTTGCGGGGTTCTTTTACCCGTACCAAATGAATTATTTATACCTCTAAATGTATAGAGTGGTTGTGACCAGTTCAGCAATATGTTTGGGAATACGAACATATCAACACAGCATACTAGAGAAGAGAACTAATCAGTAACAAGTAAAGGAATTTAATTAATCACGGAAAACAAATGTATTACAAATAACATTAACCGCTCCATAAAGAAGGTAGGGAAATAAATATATACGGTTCGCTCCTTAAACAAGGGATATAAATATATACAGCTCGCTCGGGGTTATGCGCACCAGCGCATGTGATGGAATAATGCCCCAGAGCTGACAAACACGAACGAGTAACTTATGATAGAATAAATGATAGATTAAAAATAAATAGACTTATTGATGTAGCTACACAACTTTCAAACTAAATACGGCATTCCCCGTTTCCATTGTTGCCTAAATTATTTGGTTCGTGCACGTAGAATAGAATAGTCATAAAACATACAAAATACGTTTCACAAAAATTAAATTAATAATTAAACACTTGACAGCTAGTGCCCCAGACTAATGGAAAGTGTGGGTGTGAGGTGCATGCGACTCACATTTATGTCCGTACGACTTGCAGTTATGCCCGTGATGGAAGTCAGCACTCGTTGTACGAAGAACGGAGTGTAGTCACCACCAGGTTAGCAGAATTGGAACGATAATACACGTTGAGACCATTCGCTCACAGAAACCCAGCGCTGGTTAGTCTTCAGGAAATGTTCCAACAGCCATGTGCGTCACCACAACTTTTAGAATCTGGGACCAATTTTGTCAAAGGTCAAAGGAAGTTGAAATGATTGCAACATTAATGTCCCGTATGTTAATAATGAAAATCTACCTATCTCCTACCTCGCTGACATATAGGGGTCTTATCTTTAACTGATGATCACAGTGAATATATTTTAATACAGACCTTGTGACACTATATATAATCACCGCTGTGATATTCATAGTCACATACATTCACTTTGGCACGACATAATTGACCTGTATGTTCGAGAAAACCCGTTTTTACCGGAGCTTGGCTGGAGCTGTTTACTACATCGTGATTTTCAAGGAAATAATCCCTGGGCCTTTAAGATAGAGAGTTTGTAACCTTTGTTTGTAAGAGAGATGGGGAGAAATGGGTGAATAAAGCTGGACTATATGTAATGAATTAATGTATTTTCCTTTCGGTCGAATCTGGTATCTCCATGTGTAATCGCCAACAGTCAAATGAGACTGTGGACTAAACTTGTTGCCATGCCCTTGCTGAGGTTACACAAGCAAACTAAAAGTTTGGAGAAAATTATGCAAACATCAACCAATATAGGTATTCTGACACACAGATTCAGGTGCATTTAGTTTACAGATAACTTATGCAAATAAGAGCATATGACAGACTTTAATAAATTCACTCATTAAGAATGTGACCAATCAACTCGCCACGTCCAAATTTGAGTCGTATAGCAAATGTTCTAGAGTCCATTTTTTAGCAACGTGGATAACACAGGCAGAGGTAGCTGGAATATAAATGTAATTAATAACAAATATCCACTAGAAGTGTTTGATTGTTTTAGCTTTTTAAAGCAGGAGTGCTGGTATAATTAGGGCTAAACAATTCAGCAAAATAAGGAAGGATGTGTAGTCACGATTTCTAGTATTTAACTAATCTTATCGATTTGATTAGGACAATTTGTTGTAGTTTATGATAAACAAGTTAACAATAACGTCTTGGAAAAAAAATCTTAATTTAAATTTGGTTATTGCCAAGTTTCTTCTAGTATATCGTTGTGCAGCACATAGTAGTGCAACTGGTAGAATTCCGGGGAATTCTTTTCACAGAGACATGTAGTGCAAAATTAATGTCATCAGAAACGACACCATGGTTAACGTGTAAAATTCAGAAAGTTTGATGTGGTTGAATTTGTTTTTGTGAGAAATTTTCGAAAAGTGTATGAATGGATATATAATAATAATATAAAATTCTACATATTAAAAAAATAATAGTGGCAAACCAAATTACTTTAAAATTTAAAATTAATTTGAAATTGAAAAGAAACAAATATTATATGTATAGTTTGCTACAGAGGAATGTGAAGTATACTTATTTATGTTGGGCTAGGTAGTATTGTATTGAAGCATTTAGCGGATTCTCAATTGTGTGGCAGAGGGCAGTTTTGAAAATAAAATAGGCTTGACTACATGGCATGTGTAAAAATTTAAATCACATACAACTATACAATGCCATAAAGTCACCCAAGATAGGTAAATCAATGTATGTTCTGGGATTTATAGCTGAAACAAATGAAAACTGTGAAATCTACGAGATCGGACATCCACATCATTTGGTCACATATGAACGTTCAGATAAGGTTCTATGAAAGTCCGCCTTTGACAAGAATGAAATCGACACTGTATGTTTATCATTTACTTACAGCCAAACACAGCATTGCATATGTATTGCCATAAACCCGGAACTCAAAACACCGCCCTTTGACATGCAACGCAAACATGATTTAATGATTAATGTTTGTGACCAGGAACATTAATAATCAGAATCAAATATATGCATTGTGATCACAATGAAAGCAATTCAAAGACGTTGCAAAATGTAAAAGAACACCTCCTTAGAAAGAACAAATTCAAAAATGAATTGTACTTTTGAAGTGTATGGAGATACAAGCGAAAACTCTTCACTGGCATCACAGAGAAATATTATTGCCCTGTCAACCGTTATACTAAATTAAGATTCCAATTGCCTTGTCAATGGTTCAGCGTACATGCGCACATGCTAATTGTATAGATAACCTGTGATGCCACAGTGAGTAAGGTCGCTTGTCTGACTCTTGTTAAATAAAGAAGCCTGAGTGATCCTGAAAGATCTTGTCGATTGAGGTGAGAAGTGATCAACACATTCACAAGTTTTCCCAGGTAACGCCGTGTACGGCATCTACGTTCAATCCAAAATAATGTCACAGCCTGAAGATATACTTATTTGTTGTTGATTCAGACCCAAATACAAACACTGGGCTGCAATGTTTACACGGAAATTGTACTTATTCATCGTGTATGCTAGCTACCTTCAATCTAAAATTAGCTCACAGCCTGAGGACATAAGAATTTGCTGATGATTCAAACATTGGGCTACAATGTTAACACAGACAATGTAGTTATTCATCGAGTGTGTCAGCTACGTTCAAATAAAAAATGTGTCACAGTCATATTTATTTTGCTGTTTATTTTTGTTGAGCCGACAGTATTTGCTCACTAATCACCTAGTGTTAATAAAAATGTGCATACTAATTATCTAATTAGCAAAATAATTCGTATTTTTTTTGGCTTTTTCACTTTTATCTCAAGACTCATAATCATATTTCAATGAACATTTGACTTTCTAGGACACTGCACAAGCCTTATTATTTTACATTAAAATATTCGTATATTAATTACCCGATTTGCATAATAATAACTCAGTTTTCAGCTTGTCCATCAATATATCACGTACTTATCTTATTTAAATGAGTCTTTGTTCATAAATACAAATTGCAACAATATAATGTAATATAATGTTTTGGGTTTATAGTTATTTTCTTAAATTGCATAATTATTAGCCAAATTTAAGCATTTTCACTTATTTTTGTATGTACTATTCATCAGAATTCAATAATGAAACGTTTGGAACCTACTTCTGAACACAGAAAACCGTGGTATATCGAGTATTTTAGACCGACTTGCATAAATTGAAAATAACTTTCATCTAATCATAATTTTGCACATTGGTGAAATATTTGTTTTGAATTATTAAATGGCCCATCTATATAACGATTTTCTTTTATTAATCACGCCACGGCTGTCCACTCATCTTTGCAAATAGAAGATTTAATCTGCATCTACACTCACAGTGTAGTTGTCGTAAAACATTACCTCATGATGACTGATATTACCTGTACGATTAATTAGCTAAAGATAATGTCTAAATACGAGAATGAATCTGGCAAACCAATGTATTATGACATGAAATTTATGTATTATCGCTGGAAAATGTTGTACGATTTCACCAAAATATTAATATATGTTCAGGTACATAGATGGTAGGTGATGAATCTTCATTAGGAAGATAAACGTAACCCTAATAAGTACATATAAATATACATTGTTGGCACTATTCATCATTGCACACTGAAAGTACAAGTGAAATGTATACAGTGGATGCAAAAAGAAAACGTGCTGCTCTTTTATCTGTTGTGTCTAGTTGTTATGTCATTACTAGAGCGCACATGCTAATTGTATTATCAACTGTGCAACCCCAGCCTGGCCGTTGTCAAAGACAGAAACCAGAACGAAAGTTGAGAAGTGATAATGAACACATCAACCGAACATTTTTTTCCAATTATCAGGTCGTGGTGCTGTGATTTCTATTGTTGGTCACATGTTGGCGCAATATTGCGTGTTTACTATATTGTACGCATCTTTACAATATTGTAAAACGAAGGTATCGATTTTGTTTTAGACTTGTTTTAATCAAATCTGACTGCCAGTCATGAACGCCAAAGATGTGATATCGTTTTCTTTATACAGAACGCGTTTTGTTCACATCTCAGCAGACGACATAATACAGAAGCTGGATTTTCAAGAGTCGGATACTTTACTAGACGTGTGCTGTGGAACAGGAGAGTTAACAAAACTGGTGACTGAAAATGCCAGGATAAAGTCTACTACAGGTTAGAGACGATCAAGTACATTGGATGCAAGACTAATGTAAATACTGGCAACGTTTATATTCATTCCTAAAATGAAATAAACATTACTATTTCAAGTAAATTGTATTGACATAAATCTATTATAACCTATAAAACTATTAACATTTTGGCAGAGATAGTACTGTCTAGACTTAGTGTTTGATATACCAGTAATTTGTTTAATCAACCACCACCTTAAACTAATCTGTTTACCACTTTCCGTGGAAGACCATTGTTATTACAAAGTCTTTATGTCAAAAGAGACAATGATATGATCTAAATCAAAAAGCTTTACATGACCAAATGCAGTATATTTATGTCCTTCTGTTATTTTTGCCGGCAATTTGAATATTGCAAATAATTCTCAATCTGAAATAGACCCAGTGCAATTGCAATGTACATATAGAGTGCGATGTATTTATAGGTTGTGTCATTTGACCTGTCAAGTGTTCGTTTGTTTTACTTTGTCTTTATTGTTCACATTTTAGCAATTGACATCAATCCGACAATGATAGATATCGCAAAATCTACATACAACGCTGACAATATTGCATATCTTGTTGGTGATGCTGGTACTGCTGAAACATTCAAACCAGAATGGAAAAACTCATTCGATAAAGTTTTGGCCTGTTATGCTCTGCATTGGATTACTAACTGGTATGATACCTTAAGATATCTCCACGAATGCTTAAAACCAGGCGGGGAGGGCTATATAAATATGTGTGTCGACAAACCATCAATGTTGTTCAATGTAATACAAGAAACTATCTCCGAGTTACCAAGATGGCAACAGTTTCTGAAGGTTTGTAAATTTTACAGTAAGATGTTTTGTGATATGGCAATGGGTAATCATCTGACAGTGACGTACATGACATATGGCTAGTTTTATTAGGTGTAATAATGGTGTAAGCTTGGATGCATATTACATTTACACAATCATTTAAATCTCAATCAAAATTTACACATCTAAATAGCTTAGTGTTTGATTCGAACTGTTTGTATTTTTGCATTTATTACGATTGCATCAGCTTTGGTTGCATTACCTTTTTTATTGTTTAGCTTTGTTTTTCCTTTGGCTTTTTTTGGTCATAGCGACGTCGCCTGTTCATCCTTCAATGTCGACTATTCTTATCATTGCAAAGTAGAATTTTTCAAGCTTTGGATTGTTCACCCATGAACAGGCAACGTGGGTTTAGATCGTAGCGATTTGTGCCCAACAATTCATATATTTCTTTTGGCACTTTCAGACCTACTGACTCACTGTCTTTAATGTTATTTTTCTTCTGCTTTTAACATGAAACTTCGAGTTTCTTAATTCTGCAGGCGAGAGTATAAATTATGTTTTAATTACTTGAAAAAACTAGTTTAAACTTCGTCGTATTTCTGATGGACCACTGTTTATACAAACTTTTCTGTCTCTCACAGTGTGAAACCAATCTCCGGGGTAGATGTATGTTTTTGTGCTCCTCGAACCTTCTACCACATGTGTCTGTGTGTAGCTGTGAACGCATTTATACGATTACCATGTTAAATACATCATCTCCAATCTATGTCTACGTAGGGCAAAAACCGTTTTGGCGTTTTTATATTTTGAACTTTGTGTGTCATAAGCAGCCATGATCCCGCATATAGCAACCAGCCTACATGCTTATTATTTTCAGTGGTTCTAATCATGTTGCTTGATATAATTCAAAATTCGTCAAATTGTTTGTGGGAAAAAAAGAACATTTCTGAAATAAGATTTAAGCGAACACTAACAATAGTTTAAATGATAATATATCTTAGATGCAAATAAACTCGTGACGTTTTGCTTCTCAAATACTGTATAATTCTCATGATTTGGGTGATATGACGGAAGATGGAACATTATTTGAAGAACATAAACTAGTTGCTTTCAATCTCTCTCTCCCATTACCTGTTTTTAATAAGCATTTTGTTAATCACATCAACCCATATTACGATACTCTTTCCAACTATGTTTAACACCACATGGATTCCAGTATAAAATGTATGCACTACAAGGGAATGCGGAAGATTCTGCTGCAATTCTCAGAAAAGCTGGTTTTGTTGATGTCAAAGTAGAAGTGGATAACACGTTAAAGTTATACAATAATGTAAATAGTGTTTATTTTGTTTTGCTAATTAATGGATATTTTTTATTTATGCGTCATGAGCTGCCAATCAGTATTTTAGAAAACACAATAGAAGTTTTAGTTTTGTACACTAACATATACATTTATATTCATTGCACCATTAATCGCACGAAAGCAGACTCATGGTCATCTGTTTTCAAGGAACAGTGTTTCTATATACAAATTCAATAAGATATGATAATTTATTGGAACGCAAATTAATGATTCTGATTAATAGCCTGTCGATGAAATAGTTGTAAGAGATATGGGAAAATATAAAATATCTATATTTAAACCCAATTCTATTAACAACCTTGATAACATGACCCTTCACAAAAATATAACACGTCAACTATATATATGTTCACATTACTAGTATGTCGCCTCTGTTCCATTTCTAGGTTTTATTAAAACCTTTCTCTTTCACCTGGAGTGTATACTCGACGACCTCAAAGAAGATTTTTTAGAAGATATTTTTCTTCATTCTGATTCGAAAAATGAGAAGACTGAAGATGGAAAAGCAATATGGAAGATCCCTGTTTTAACTGCTATAGTCAGAAAAAAGTAAACTAAATTCATTGCACGTTATGCCATGGCTTACATTCAGATTAACCTTTCTATTTTACATTTAATTTGCGTTGTGTCTTACTGATTTTCTCTATAGAGATTACTGTTTATTTTGAAAAGATCTGTGATTAGATTCAACATTCCTTACTATATAATCCATACAATCGTTAGCATGTTGTGTAGGGAAACCTGAGTCAAAACACAACTAAAGGACTTGGCGTATATGCTAGGCCAATCATCAGTTAGGTTCCCGTTCTTCTGGTCCACCATTACACGTTATGCCATGAAAATGTAATCATTATTGTAAGATTCTAGGCCCATTGGCCCCTGCCCCCATGGAATTATGTCCCCCAGTCAGTTGACCCCCGACCTGTTGTCCGGTTCATTTGCCCCCTCTGTATATTTCCCTTCCGTTTTGAATATAAAATTAAATAAATATTTCAAAATACTAAAATATTATTTGAAGTTTTATTAGTAGTAACTCCGAGTCTGAGTGTCGATCAGTAAATTAAGAGCTTTACTCTGGGCATAGTAATAGTGACCTAAGCATGACCTAAACAGATGTGAGTATATTTTAGTGTTTGTACAAGTTGCAGAGATTTATATTTATTACTAGAAATAAAATATCTCAAATTACAATGAATTGGCACCGGACCGAGGGGCAACGGGCCTGCTCCCGGATATTGTATTCTTCTTACATAATACCTGTAATACTTTAAACGCGTTTATACATCCCGGTCATGATTTTCTTTTAGTAGCTATTTGTTTGTAAAAAAATAATAATTGTATGTACTCTTATAAGTTGTGCGAGTGCACATCGTATGAATACAGCTTAATAAATACAAATGGCAAAAGATCTCGTTTGATAGTAACACATCTCTTTAAAGTGTGGTTTCACTAAAACCCACAACGCAGAAATTTGAACTAAATTTACAAAAATCAATTATAGTAATCGAAGTTAAGAAAACTCGCAAACGGTGAACGTGAATTAAAATGAAATGATGTCGTAATATTTGTCTTGAAGTCCGAAACAATATTTCCGAAGACGGAAAAATAGTGGAAGTAACAAAATGTTAATGAAAGTTCGAGAAGATGAAGAAGATTACGAACTTACGAAATTACGAAAATTTGAAATGTTGACTCCCAAGATGAATAAAAAAGTATTGGACGTTGTAAAATTTTTCTTTATGCCCTAAATCAGAAAACTGCTTAAGATGACAGGGAACTGTTAAGAATGTCTGCAAAGCGGTCTCGAAAGCCAAATTGTATTGAAAGTCGAATTTAGCAGATATCGGACAAGTTATACCGATTGTTGTTAAATCGTGTTTAAGGTCGATAAAAGTGTTCTTAAGATGGAAAGGGTCTTGATGTTGTAGAAGCTGTCCCGAATGTCACACTAATAGACATATTCATTTACATATTTGTCGTTTTAATATATTGTATTATATAAACTGTGATAATCATTCCTGAGTATAAAGCATTGATGCAGACTGTAAATAGCAAACAAGAACATATATATGAACCTTTTTACTTGCTTAACAGATAAAACTTACACATACATATAAATATGTATGACGACTGGTTTCAAGAACTGTTTTCTCGGACTGAAACTCTTGGTAATCTTTGCATCTAATCAACACCAAAGTGATTATCAACAACGATATGTTTATTTGTGTACACCGATGCAGATGAGTTCATCAATCAACATATAAAGGAAAAAAACCTGGTATTCCACTAAAGCAATTGTGAACCAGCTACATGAATGGGCAATGGTAGCCTGTTCTGACAAGATTCGATATATATATATACTATAAATATATACTATTACGCGAGGAGATAATCGGGAGATCAACATTAAAATCCTTATTTCACGCTGTTTGACTCAACATTACGAAAAACACCATATCGTAGTTTTTCTGGTGTAGCCAAGATTTTAGGATAAAGAATCGAGGTATTGTACCAGCCAGTTAGTATATTTTTGTTTTGTCACGCTCATTATATTCACGTTTCACGCGAAGTTAAGTGCCACTGGCTGTCACATTACCAACATTGTGGATAACACGTAAATAATTGTAAGTGAAGTTGGGAAGCAGGAGTTGGAAGTTGAGGTCACCGTAACTTTGTGTCCGGCTGGCTAGTGATAGGTGGCTTTTCAGTGATTACTTTAAGTATGTTTCTTTAGGTAAAACCTAATATTTGTACAGTGTAAGTGTTATCTTCCAAGCGAGTCGAAGCATATGTTCTTGTTTGCCATCTACAGTCTGCATCATTGCTTTTTATTCAGAAATCATTACCACAGTATAAATAATAATATATTTTAAAGACAACTATTTAAATGAATCTATCTACTAGTGTGACTTTCTAATATAAATGATCAGAAGAGGAAGTGTTTTTTGAACGCTCCTACTCTTCGCCAACTGGCGAGTCTTTTTTACCTTTGCAAGCACAGTGCTTATTTTTAACGTTTCTACTTGTTGTATATAGTGTTACCGGTTGTCTGTGAGTATTTATTTTTCAATTTTGTTGGTCAGTTTGTCGTTTTTGGTGTGGTTTTTTGTTTGGTTGTGAGTCGGAGCTAAGGCCGGTCAAGATGGCGGCCGCTCAATCAAAGGCTTCGACCACACCTGCTATTATTCTATTATTCGTTGTGAAAGTGTTGACGGAATTCCCGTCCAAACATATGTCGAAGCAGTGCCACTTCCAGAATGAACAAATCTGTTGTGATTTTCATGTCGTTGGTTGCATGTGTTGACAAGGTCTGTGCTAATGTGATCATTATTGAGGATTTTACTCTCTCTATTGAACCACTTGTGCGACCATCCACCGAAGTGGTTTTATCGAATGTACCGCCATTCTTACGAAATACATGTATAACTCGGACCCTTGCTTCATATGGACGAGTTATGAGCGGTATCCGTATTATCTCGCTTGGTTGCAAACGACCTACTCTAAAACATGTACAATCATTTCATAGGCAGGTGTATGTACACCTTAAAGATACCATCATTAATGGCCTATTGCCAATCGTATATAATAACCAGACGTATCATAGATGATTTTACTTCTTCATGCCATCAGGAAGGCCATACACGAAAACAATGTCCAAATAAAGAGCCTATTGATATGCAAAACAAAAGCAAAGAACACAATGACAACAAAATGCAAATTGTGACGTGTGTAACTGAAACAAATACAGCAGACAACATCAACAATAGTGACTGCCAACCCTTTGTTATAGATGACGGGTGGGGCAGTCAACGTATGTAGTGAGAACAACA
This sequence comes from Saccoglossus kowalevskii, assembly GCF_978046115.1. NCBI lineage: Eukaryota > Metazoa > Hemichordata > Enteropneusta > Harrimaniidae > Saccoglossus > Saccoglossus kowalevskii. The sequence goes on along the minus strand of NC_140652.1, from coordinate 8,352,876 downwards.
GGTCTGAAAATAACAGTGAGAATATAACAGATATAAACACAGACAACGGTATAGATAATGTGTTACACACCACAGAATGAAACGATGGTAACGATGTGATTGCATCAGTTGAAGAGAGGGTACAAACCCCTCCCTCCGCTCCTCCCCTCCCCCGTCTCCATCATTAAAACCTCCCACTGAGACTATATATCACATATACGCAAATGTGACCATTTCCAACCAACCTACATTTGCTGAAGTTGCAAACTAGTAAGCCAACACCGCCACCCCCACCCCCACCTCTGGCCACTGCACCTTCTATTGTTACAACGCACGATACGTTTTTGTCGCCAGTTCGCATAGGTGAATCACCCAGTATTTTACCGCTGGACTCAGTTTCAAACTCACAGTCATCAGTTGTTACACTAGATATTTACATCACCCCAAATGACCCAGAAAACAAAACCCGAGACATAGAAGACGATGAGATCAGTGAAGATGTAAGTTGTTTCTGTCGTTTCTAGTCTCGGAGATATCAAATGAGACAATTAGACAGTTTTTGGCAGCTTCACCACATTCCAGAAAATTCATTGTAATGTGCTTCGATTTTTGCCCAAATCTCAAAACACCGGAAACTTTTACAAAAACTTGTATAACCCCCTGATTAAAATTATCAAGACCCCATCCTTGATGACTTACCACAGCTTAGCAAAAGTGACCGTGATGAACTAGATGACGTCATTACTTGAGGAAATTAAGAAAACGGTAAAACTTCTCGGCTGATCTGCACTGGCTCGGAAGATGAATTCTGATTGGCTAAAAAAACAAAAAAACTTGTGGCGTTGAATGCACGTTCATTGTCAGTATTGTTATGCAAATTCAAACTAGCTAATCATTTACAACCTTCCGAGCCAGTGCAGATTAGCCCAAACTCCTCGCTGCTGGGCGTACCCCTGGTATTGATGGAATACCATATAAACTCTATCAGAAGTTGTGGAATGTCATTGATCAAGGTCTGTTTGATGTTATGTTCGCTTCTGTTCGGGACAGTATTTTGCCCCTATCATGCACGAAGGCGGCTGTTACTTCACTTCCCAAGAAAGGAGACAATACATTACTAACAAATGGCGCCTAGTGCTCTGTAGTGACTACATACTACTCACTAAACATTGTCATTACGTCTTTGCTCTCTGTTATTGGTTCAATTATACATACTCATCAAAGTTGCAGCATTCCAAACCGTCCCATTCATGACAATAACAACTTACTCCGTGATTGCATTGATTATTCCAACATAAATAACTCTCCCCTAGGTATGTATTGTCGCCCTAGACCAGGAACAAAACTTTTGATAGGATTCATCATGAATACCTTTTCAACACTTTAAAAGCTTTTGGGTTTGCTTCTTGTTTCATCACTTATATCCGTCTCATATATTATATTGCACAATCATTAATCAGAATAAACAGCGCCCTCACAACCCCTGATTCACTTTCTCGGGGCATAAGTCAGGGCTGTTCATTATCATTACTTTTTTGTGTCATTTCTATCGAGCCATTACTTGATGAAATCAGAAAATAAAAAGTCATCAAAGGTATCAAAATCCCAAATAGTAATGGTCGTCACTGCAAATTGACAGCTTATGCAGACGACGTTGATTTGTCATCACTCGCCGCCGAGATTTTGAGAAATTAGAAAAATGGCTCCATATATATGAATGTTCCTTAAATGCTAAAATCAACTGTGTAAAATCAGAAGGGTTATGGGTTGGATCTTGGCGAAATAACACCTCGTCACTGGGCATTAAATGGAACAGCACTGGATTGAAAATTTTGCGGGTGTACTTGGGTAACATCAAGCTTTTCACTGACAGGAACTGGACAGAGCTTGTACAAAAGCTCAAAAATAAAATCGAGTTTTGGTCGCATTTTGCACCCAGCATTTCCCGCTCGCTGGTCATTAACAATGTGTTATCTTCACAGCTACTATACAAAGTGCACAGCTTATCCCCTCCACGTGACATCATTACTTCCCTCCAAAAAAACATTTGTTAAATTTGTGTGGCAAGGGCGCCATTGGATCCCGGCCGAAACATTTACTTTTAGAAAAAGGTGGGCAGAATGTTACTAACCTACCTACACGCATTCACACCATGCCTATTGAATACATTCAAATATATCTTTATTCAGATAACTACCAATCTTAATATGTCATTTCTTCATCTCCCACCATTTTATTCAGATTTACTACATTGTTGGAACTCATTAGACAAAAGACTTAATATTGATCTTAATGCGACTAGTTTTCTGGCTGAACCACTTTTTCATAACCCGTTTACACGTAATCCCGTGCGAAACGAACCTTTTCTTTTAAAGCATTTTGTTGATGCGGAAGTTTTAAGAGAAAATGTCTGTAAGGATCAAACAATGGTGGCAGGAGTCAAACAATAGATTTGGCTCATATTTTGCACAGTATAGTACTTGGTCCACAACCCCTCAAAATAGCTTTCTTTTAGATCAAAACTCTTGTTGCCATGTTGACGGGGAACACATTTTCTTGTCATTTTCCCCAATTTTTGCATCTCAAAAACACGGAAATTAGCATATTTTACGGCACTGTCTCGATAACACCTTTAAACCTATCATAAAAACAAAACAAGATCTGAATAGACCAACATTTTGGATTTTTAAAAACTGTTGTGAAATTTCCAATCTTTCGATGTTTCACGCTTCAAAAAAAATAATTTTGAGCCCAACTTTGTAACGCTATAAGTGCCGCTCTGGTATTTTTGTTGACTTGAAACTTGTACCATATATGGATCATCAGAATATCTATCAAATGCATTGTTGCAACATTTGGTACCTTATTTGGTTGTCACGTGACTGTCCCTTAAATTAGGCCACTTTTTGTGTTTGGCGAAAATTGTTCAAAGTAGCTACATGATGAAGTAAAATTTCTAATTCAACTTATTATCAAAGGTGAATCTATGTATTGCCTATCAAATGAATGCTTGCAGAGTTTCGGGTCGTGACGTTCGGTCACTTAGTTGTCCCTGAAAATAGTCCATTATTTGCATTTGACAAAAATTGTAAATTTTAGCTTTGTTCAACGTACGCAACGTGACAAAGTGAACAATAATTCTAATTCAACTTCCGGTCAAATGCACATCTATGTATTCTCTATCAAATAAATGCTTGCAGAGTTTCGGGTCATGACGTTCGTTCACGTGGTTGTCCATGAAAGTAGGTCATTTTTTGCATTTGACGAAACTTGTGAATTTTAGCTTTATTCAACGTACGCAACGTGACGAAGTGAACAATAGTTCTAATTCAACTTCCGGTCAAATGTACATATATGTATTCTCCATCAAATGAATGCTTGCAGAGTTTCGGATCATGACGTTCGTTCACGTGGTTGTCCATGAAAGTAGGTCATTTTTTGCATTTGACGAAACTTGTGAATTTTAGCTTTGTTCAACGTACGCTATATGACGAAGTAAACAATAATTCTAATTCAACTTCCGGTCAAATATACATCTATGTATTGTGTATCAAATAAATGCTTGTAGAGTTTCGGGTCATGACGTTCAGTTACTTGGTTGTCCCTGAAAATAGGCCATTTTTTGTATTTGACGAAAATTGTGAATTTTAGCTTTGTTCATCGTACGCTACGTGACGAAGCGAATAATAATTCTCATTCAACTTCCGGTCCAATGTACATCTATGTATTGTCTATCAAATAAATGCTTGTAGAGTTTCGGGTCATTACATTCAGTCACTTGGTTGTCCCTGAAAATCGTCCAGTTTTTGCATTTGACGAAAATTGTGAATTTTAATTTTGTTCAACGTCCGCAACGTGACGAATACAAATAGGTAACAAGTCAAAAGGTCCCTATTTTGGATATTCTAGATGTTACAAAAATTCTAAAAATATATTTGAAATTCGATGAACTAAAATTTAGTATATTGGCAAATCCAATTTTACGAAATTCGGCGACAGTAATCCCACAAAAATAATGAATGCGCGATTTGAAGTATGAACACTTTTCTATTACTACGTGATTGAACGAAATCCAATACTGCTTTTCCTAAAATAACAAGTTATCATCTGTATTTTCTCACAAATAACTTCTGAATATCAATATTGTCTCATCGGTTTTGCTGCAATAAAACGATGACACATTAGTAAATTACACAATTAACAAATAAATATCAACAGCTAATTTACCTTTATCAGATTGGCCAAGGAAATTGACAATAGAAACAACGTCTTATTGATGTTGACTTGAAGCACATAGCTAATTTAGGTTAACTGGTTGACAACGTATGTGAACAGACATGGATGCCTTAAATCTAAGCATTTATAAACATTGAGTGATAAGCATATAGAAAAACAGTGACCCCCACAAGGTCTGCTTATTGCTATTGAGAGAGGCACCCACAGAACTCACTGGGCTCATTCAATGTTAGAATGGGGTAGACAAGAAAACTTTTGGCTTTAATACATCTCAAAATAATTACAAGAAACAAAGCACAGAATACAATGACTAAATTCACTAAAATATGGGATTGCCTAGGGAAGTGTGCATTGGTGATGAATGTGAAAATTGATGACAGTCAATGGCTTCTGCTACACAATGTCAAAGATGTCAATGTCTTGCATGCAGAGAAATGCTATTATTCCGCAGGACACTGCTGATAGCAGGAGATCACAGAGCAGTTCATACAAATCTCACAGAACGATGATTGAAACAAGTATCATTTGTCTCACAGTATCGCAGCAGCAACACCTAGGGTAATCAGCTGAAATGATGGACCACAACTGTCCCCAGTCTAGCCTATTCATAGACATAAATGGCCCAGATTCAGGTACACCACCTGGGTTTCCACGTGAGTCAATCAGAATGTGATCTTGCTAGCAGATATCTCGCATAGGCAAGTCAGTTGATCGTACACATTCTTTGTTATTTAAATCACACGCACACCTGGTAGATTCCAATTGTTCTTCCAGAGTTGTAAACACCCCTTGTTATGTAAATCACAAACACAACTGGTTGATTCCAATTGTCCTTCCAGAGTTGTGAACAAGTAAGACCTGTCAATCACCTTCATGACAGTTATCACATGGCAATGGACACAGTGTCTTCCCATGATTCCATGCACACTTCTATTTGCAGGGTTAGACATAATATGACAAAAAACATAGAGGTGCTAACAAGGACATCAAGCGCTGTTATATTGGCTTAGGGGACATCAACCCTTGTCACATACGCTTAGGGGAAATCAACCCGTCAGTTTTGTCAATTGGCTTAGGGACATCAACCCTTGACATAATGGCTTAGAGGACATCAACCCTTGTCACATTAGCTTAGAGAGCGTCAACGCTTGTCACATTGGCTTAGAGAATCTAAGCCCTTTCTATATTGGTTTAGATGACCCGAGAACATCCCACATTGGCTTAGTTATAATTTCATTGCATATTAATGACCTCCACAACAGCTCTCAATTCCAAAGTGGCCAGGCTGACGGTTATAATGTTGATAATTACGCTATTGTCACAAGGTTCGTGATGGTATACCTGTGGGTTAAATTTAGGGTTTGGCCAAAAGGTATATTTTAATACAGCCAGAGGTAGGATTATTTCAGAGCCGAGCTAGTAGACTTTGAAACACTTACACACCCCAAAAAACATTCATAAAGAGACGCGTGCCATACATGTGCCGGCTATTGTTCAGTTGCCATAACAATGATTCCAGGTGGGGGACGTTATAAAAGGTCAAGGTAGACGCAGCCGCGGGAGAGAACATTAAGAACTGAGGCAGCGACAGCAACCAGAGCCAGCCTTGTGTTGTGAGTGAATGGGGAGAGTTAGTTCATCCCCACGTGGTGTGCAAGCTACTCGCCTAGTCGACGGACGTTGTGTAGATACAGTGGAAGACTGGACTCCTTTTCTACGTGCTGTTCCATGGAACTTTTGTGTTCGACACGAATCCTACAAGGTATCCTACGAGAAACCAGGCCTGAGTATCGAACTGAATCTACATGTAGCAACGTTTCTACTATAACCCGACAGAAGCCGGTAATTATCACGCTCATTACACGCACATTAGGCTAGGGACCATTGGCTGTGTTTTGAATGTATTTTGGTAACTATTTGGCTAATTTAGTGGTTAAATTATTGTATTCTTATTTGAAATTGTAACAGTATTAGTTTAATTGTATTTTGTGACAGCCCGTTTCCTGCTTCAACGTTTCGCGCGCCCGTCGGCGCAGTTAAGTAGCGGCGTCGTTCCATACGTAAAAGGTGCATTGCCTATTGTGAATCAACCCGGTTTCGGGTTGAGTAAACTGGTTATTCACGGGACGCCACTGCTTTATCCTGCCCTGACATGCGTGTTAATTTTTCCTATTGTACAGCTACTTATATCTTTGTTACGTTGATTCATATCAGCGAATTCTGTGTATCATAACCGGTTGTACAATTAAACCATCCTTTACGATATTACTGAGCATTTCATTGTGTGCGAGTGGGACTGGTATAATAAGTTGTACAGGGGACAATCCAGGCATCAGCTGGCTTATTTTCGATATTTCAATCAGTAGGGTATCAAAGAACCCACAACACGAGGTGAAGGCGTGCCTCTTATCACTTTGTGGTCGGATGCTAGCCTACCCCGTGACAGCTGTCAATGATAATTATATCAATGATTACGATGTCAATGATAATGATAACAATGATTTCAATATCGATGATAATTATGTCGATTATTCCAATGTTGATGATTATGATGTTAATGAAAATGTCAATGATAACGATGTCGATAATGATGTGAATGATTACGATGTTATAACACCGAGGATTATGATGTCGATGATTAGGATATCGATGATGATGAAGTCAATGATTACGTATTGATGATGATTACAATGTCGATTACTACGATGTCAAGGATTACCATGTCGATGACACACGTTATGGATTACCCGAATAAAAAAGTTAAAAATAAAACATAAAAAAACAGCTCAGTGCATTTGATGTTTACAATATTAGTGTTTCTATGTTATCGTTGTTTACCATTTACATTGTTGTCTACATTATTGCGAACTTGTGCCATTACATTCTGAAATCAGTGCCTATCTGATAAAAAATGTCCACTGTCTGTATTTTAATGCATGTCTTCTTTGAATAGTTATTGAAGTATTCAAAAGTTGAAAACGATCTTATGTGGAGGATGTTCAGATCTTCGGGCGTTTGCCATCAGATAATTACCAATAAGATAAAATCACTCACCACAAAAAGGAATAAGTGAAATAAAAAAAGTGAAAATGCATGGTACATACTAAGCATATAATGAAAAGACTTATATTTAAGGAATTAATCTACTGATATGAACATTTTTTCACAAAGTAATCACAATTCCTTGTCTTTTGGCTGATGCATATAATGCCAATATAGTAGAAACAACTTGATGACTGTGCTCCAATGGAACGGGTGTTGGTTTCCCGTCTAATATCGAAGATTCAAATGCTGCAATTTCTGCCAGGAATGCATCAATTTTTGGCACAGTGATAGTTTTCATTGGCTGGCCTTCAATGCAAAGATCAAACAAGTTGTCAACGCCGTAAGCATCAGGGTGATAAGCCGAATTTGTATGAATTCGTATTCTGCCCTTGCTACCATTAATTTCAAAATGGCTATCACTCGACGACGTAATACTAGATGTAATACATCCATGGATACCATTGTTGAACTGCAGAATTCCGTACAATGAACCATCCACACCCCTGAAAGATACATGTTTTTAAAGTGAATAGATATGTATAAATTGGTGGGCGTTACACAGAATAGTACTTGTTCAAGCATTATTATTGTTATATTTATGTTTGGTTTGTGTTGTTTGAAATTCAGCTTGTCAAGTTTACATCTAGTCATTGGAGACGTGTTCACCAAGCAATGTCGATCTGACATTTTTTGGTTCGATAGTATGGTTGACACAAATTAAAACCATGTTGATAGCTATGAATTATTTCTTAAACATTACAATTATTATATCTATATATGTTTGTTTCTTATTTTAACAACACCAACCTTTCCGTTTTGCACTCCATGGCTGTTACTCTGCGTGGTTTTTCGTTCAGGAGGCCTATCATCATACTGACAGGGTAACAACCCAGTAGCCACAACGACCCATCTGTTCTTTTAGAAACTCCTCCGACATATGAACCAGTCATAAACTGAACATCACCAATAACCCCTAATGGTTAATGGTTACAATAAACATACGATTACAGTAGATTGCAATTGACTTGCATAGTGATTACCAAAAAAAACACAAAGAATCCTCTGAATAAAACTACTGAGGAATTTTACCTGTGATGACGTAATATGTTACAAATGATCTGAGTCAATAACATTAAAATATCTAAAACCTAAAAAACGAATGAATAAACATAAATGAATAAAATACCTGATTTTATTGTCTCTTGAATAGCTTTAAACTGTGGATGACATAAATGTACAAAACCTTCAACAATCAAAACCTTGTTTTCCATGGCAACTCTCTGCATTCTCTCAACATCAGATATCTATGAAAAAATTATATTTAATAGAATAAAACCAGTTATTAATATTGTGTCATTTTGAACAGGCCAAAACATGCCGCTAGAAATCTTTTATTTAAAAACAAATATGTAATTTTATTCCAGGATGTTATTTTCATTTACACAATACCTTTGTTGCTATAGGTTTCTCCACCATACAGTGTTTTCCACTCTCTGCCGCCCTAACTGCCCACTCAGCATGTAATGCATGTGGTAGGGGAACATACACAACATTTATTTCACTATCAGTCAACAATTCTTCATAACTACCATATGCTTTTGGTATGCCCCACTCTTTGGCCACGCTTTCAGCCTTCTCGATGCTTCGACTTGCTATTGCGGTGACTTGACTTCTCGGCGATTTTAACAGTCTAGGTATAAATCTTTTAGTGATATTGGCTGATGATAAAATTCCCCACTTCAACATTTTGCTGAATGTTATTTTTCCTAAAAAAGCAATGTTGATATATTTGAATATATTATCTATGTGCTTGTAAATTTATGACAGACGTAATTTTGGAAGATTTAGAACCTTAACATTTGCCAAAAATAGCCTAAATAACTAACAGAAAGTAAAATCACATGAAACAACATATTTGCCGTTTTATTTCTACCACCCCTTATTCATAGCTTTACGTAATCTAGTCTCATTATCAACAATTTATTTGCCGTTTTATTTCTACCACCCCTTATTACATAGCATTACGTAATCTAGTCTCATTATCAACAATTTATTTGCCGTTTTATTTCTACCACCCCTTATTACATAGCTTTACGTAATCTAGTCTCATTATCAACAACTTATTTGCCGTTTTATTTCTATCACCCCTTATTCATAGTTTTATGTAATCTAGTCTCATTATCAACAATTTATTTACCGTTTTATTTCTACCACCCCTTATTACATAGCTTTACGTAATCTAGTCTCATTATCAACAATTTATTTGCCGTTTTATTTCTACCACCCCTTATTACATAGCTTTACGTAATCTAGTCTCATTATCAACAATTTATTTGCCGTTTTATTTCTACCACCCCTTATTACATAGCTTTACGTAATCTAGTCTCATTATCAACAATTAATTTGCCGTTTTATTTCTACCACCCCTTATTACATAGCTTTACGTAATCTAGTCTCATTATCAACAATTAATTTGCCGTTTTATTTCTACCACCCCTTATTCATAGTTTTATGTAATCTAGTCTCATTATCAACAATTTATTTACCGTTTTATTTCTACCACCCCTTATTACATAGCTTTACGTAATCTAGTCTCATTATCAACAACTTATTTGCCGTTTTATTTCTATCACCCCTTATTCATAGTTTTATGTAATCTAGTCTCATTATCAACAATTTATTTACCGTTTTATTTCTACCACCCCTTATTACATAGCTTTACGTAATCTAGTCTCATTATCAACAATTTATTTGCCGTTTTATTTCTACCACCCCTTATTACATAGCTTTACGTAATCTAGTCTCATTATCAACAATTAATTTGCCGTTTTATTTCTACCACCCCTTATTACATAGCTTTACGTAATCTAGTCTCATTATCAACAATTAATTTGCCGTTTTATTTCTACCACCCCTTATTACATAGCTTTACGTAATCTAGTCTCATTATCAACAATTAATTTGCCATTTTATTTCTACCACCCCTTATTACATAGCTTTATGTAATCTAGTCTCATTATCAACAATTAATTTGCCGTTTTATTTCTGCCACCCCTTATTACATAGCTTTACGTAATCTAGTCTCATTATCAACAATTAATTTGCCGTTTTATTTCTACCACCCCTTATTACATAGCTTTACGTAATCTAGTCTCATTATCAACAATTAATTTGCCGTTTTATTTCTACCACCCCTTATTACATAGCTTTACGTAATCTAGTCTCATTATCAACAATTTATTTGCCATTTTATTTCTACCACCCCTTATTACATAGCTTTACGTAATCTAGTCTCATTATCAACAATTTATTTGCCGTTTTATTTCTACCACCCCTTATTACATAGCTTTACGTAATCTAGTCTCATTATCAACAATTAATTTGCCGTTTTATTTCTACCACCCCTTATTACATAGCTTTACGTAATCTAGTCTCATTATCAACAATTAATTTGCCGTTTTATTTCTACCACCCCTTATTACATAGCTTTACGTAATCTAGTCTCATTATCAACAATTTATTTGCCATTTTATTTCTACCACCCCTTATTACATAGCTTTACGTAATCTAGTCTCATTATCAACAATTTATTTGCCGTTTTATTTTTACCACCCCTTATTACATAGCTTTACGTAATCTAGTCTCATTATCAACAATTTATTTGCCGTTTTATTTCTACCACCCCTTATTACATAGCTTTACGTAATCTAGTCTCATTATCAACAATTTATTTGCCGTTTTATTTCTACCACCCCTTATTACATAGCTTTACGTAATCTAGTCTCATTATCAACAATTTGCCGTTTTATTTCTACCACCCCTTATTACATAGCTTTACGTAATCTAGTCTCATTATCAACAATTTATTTGCCGTTTTATTTCTACCACCCCTTATTACATAGCTTTACGTAATCTAGTCTCATTATCAACAATTAATTTGCCGTTTTATTTCTACCACCCCTTATTACATAGCTTTACGTAATCTAGTCTCATTATCAACAACTTATTTGCCGTTTATAATTTGTAATCTTTGATCGTTAATGACACAAGGGTTTAAACTTCCACTATCTTCTTACTAACTTGGCCCATTCAAAGACAGAAATAGAATCACGCATATTTGCAATTTTAGACCAACAGAAAAAGCAGGAAGTAGGTACTAGGCTCTAGGGAGTTTCACATTCAAATGCGTGTACATCAACATACAATAGCCATAAAACATACAAAAGTCATAAAACATACAATAGCCATAAAACATACAAAAGTCATAAAGAGCAACATTGCTGTACAAGTATATGCATTTTATTGCAAAATGATCTCTGGCACTGAAAGATATTTTAGGTAAATCTACTTGGGCTTAATACAGAATGAATAATTGTGTACATACAATCATACCTCATCATACTAGCCAAGTATGATTACCTACGGTGATTTGCTTGAACATTATAAAAACAAGCACAAGTAGTACTCAATATGTATTTATACCACAACCATGTAACACGCAATTAAAAAAACATCGTACATTTTTTTTCTTCCATTTTTTTCTTGCATGATTAATAAATTGTTTATGTACAGGACACTTTGTATGCAGTCTACTTTTACAGTATGCATGCCATAATGCTTATTACCGACTGTATACAACATATTTATTAGAAAAAATTCTCGAACATTTTACACGATGAATATGTTGATTTTAGTATTTTCAATATTAAACATGCACGATGCTCAAGTTAGTAAATTGAATGACGCAGCACTGGACAGACATTAATTCTTTCTGATCTAATCGTTTTTTCTTATTTGTATACAGTTATAATTATTGATATTGAAAAATTATTTAAAACAGCAAATCGCATGAATCCGCTATGCGATGATTAGAAATTCATTAGGAACTGTGTAAATGTTTTTGGAGATTCAATGACGCAACCTCTTTCAGCGGACCAACGTCGCGTATTAATTATTCAAGCTTAGTAGCAGAACGCCTTTTCTGGGTCGTGTTTTTGACGTTTATCCGACAAAACGCAACTCTTACACTATGTATTATCATAAATAATATGTGCCACGAGATTGATTCAAATATTTTGATAAATTATACAAATGCCTAAATGTCTGGTTCCAAATATCACTCGTGTTGCGGGGTTCTTTTACCCGTACCAAATGAATTATTTATACCTCTAAATGTATAGAGTGGTTGTGACCAGTTCAGCAATATGTTTGGGAATACGAACATATCAACACAGCATACTAGAGAAGAGAACTAATCAGTAACAAGTAAAGGAATTTAATTAATCACGGAAAACAAATGCATTACAAATAACATTAACCGCTCCATAAAGAAGGTAGGGAAATAAATATATACGGTTCGCTCCTTAAACAAGGGATATAAATATATACAGCTCGCTCGGGGTTATGCGCACCAGCGCATGTGATGGAATAATGCCCCAGAGCTGACAAACACGAACGAGTAACTTATGATAGAATAAATGATAGATTAAAAATAAATAGACTTATTGATGTAGCTACACAACTTTCAAACTAAATACGGCATTCCCTGTTTCCATCGTTGCCTAAATTATTTGGTTCGTGCACGTAGAATAGAATAGTCATAAAACATACAAAATACGTTTCACAAAAATTAAATTAATAATTAAACACTTGACAGCTAGTGCCCCAGACTAATGGAAAGTGTGGGTGTGAGGTGCATGCGACTCACATTTATGTCCGTACGACTTGCAGTTATGCCCGTGATGGAAGTCAGCGCTCGTTGTACGACGAACGGAGTGTAGTCACCACCAGGTTAGCAGAATTGGAACGATAATACACGTTGAGACCATTCGCTCGCAGAAACCCAGCGCTGGTTAGTCTTCAGGAAATGTTCCAACAGCCATGTGCGTCACCACAACTTTTAGAATCTGGGACCAATTTTGTCAAAGGTCAAAGGAAGTTGAAATGATTGCAACATTAATGTCCCGTATGTAAATAATGAAAATCTACCTATCTCCTACCTCGCTGTCATATAGGGGTCTTATCCTTAACTGATAACCACAGTGAATATATTTTAATACAGATCTTGTGACACTATATATAATCACCGCTGTGATATTCATAGTCACATACATTCACTTTGGCACGACATAATTGACCTGTATGTTCGAGAAAACCCGTTTTTACCGGAGCTTGGCTGGACCTGTTTACTACATCGTGATTTTCAAGGAAATAATCCCTGGGCCTTTAAGATAGAGAGTTTGTAACCTTTGTTTGTAAGAGAGATGGGGAGAAATGGGTGAATAAAGCTGGACTATATGTAATGAATTAATGTATTTTCCTTTCGGTCGAATCTGGTATCTCCACGTGTAATCGCCAACAGTCAAATGAGACTGTGGACTAAACTTGTTGCCATGCCCTTGCTGAGGTTACACAAGCAAACTAAAAGTTTGGAGAAAATTATGCAAACATCAACCAATATAGGTATTCTGACACACAGATTCAGGTGCATTTAGTTTACAGATAACTTATGCAAATAAGAGCATATGACAGACTTTAATAAATTTACTCATTAAGAATGTGACCAATCAACTCGCCACGTCCAAATTTGAATCGTATAGCAAATGTTCTAGAGTCCATTTTTTAGCAACGTGGATAACACAGGCAGAGGTAGCTGGAATATAAATGTAATTAATAACAAATATCCACTAGAAGTGTTTGATTGTTTTAGCTTTTTAAAGCGGGAGTGCTGGTATAATTAGGGCTAAACAATTCAGCAAAATAAGGAAGGATGTGTAGTCACGATTTCTAGTATTTAACTAATCTTATCGATTTGATTAGGACAATTTGTTGTAGTTTATGATAAACAAGTTAACAATAACGTCTTGGAAAAAAAATCTTAATTTAAATTTGGTTATTGCCAAGTTTCTTCTAGTATATCGTTGTGCAGCACATAGTAGTGCAACTGGTAGAATTCCGGGGAATTCTTTTCACAGAGACATGTAGTGCAAAATTAATGTCATCAGAAACGACACCATGGTTAACGTGTAAAATTCAGAAAATTTGATGTGGTTGAATTTGTTTTTGTGAGAAATTTTCGAAAAGTGTATGAATGGATATATAATAATAATATAAAATTCTACATATTACAAAAATAATAGTGGCAAACCAAATTACTTTAAAATTTAAAATTAATTTGAAATTGAAAAGAAAAAATATTATATGTATAGTTTGCTACAGAGGAATGTGAAGTATACTTATTTATGTTGGGCTAGGTAATATTGTATTGAAGCATTTAGGGGATTCTCAATTGTGTGGCAGGGCAGTTTTGAAAATAAAATAGGCTTGACTACAGAGCATGTGTAAAAATTTAAACCACATACAACTATACAATGCCATAAAGTCACCCAAGATAGGTAAATCAATGTATGTTCTGGGATTTATAGCTGAAACTGTGAAATCTACGAGATCGGACATCCACATCATTTGGTCACATATGAACGTTCAGATAAATTTCTATGAAAGTCCGTCTTTGACAAGAATGAAATCGACACTGTATGTTTATCATTTACTTACAGCCAAACACAGCATTGCATATGTATTGCCATAAACCCGGAACTCAAAACACCGCCCTTTGACATGCAACAAAAACATAATTTAATGATTAATGTTTGTGACCAGGAACATTAATAATCAGAATCAAATATATGCATTGTGATCACAATGAAAGCAACTCAAAGACGTTGCAAAATGTAAAAGAACACCTCCTTCGAAAGAACAAATTCAAAAATGAATTGTACTTTTGAAGTGTATGGAGATACAAGCGAAAACTCTTCACTGGCATCACAGAGAAATATTATTGCCCTGTCAACCGTTATACTAAATTAAGATTCCAATTGCCTTGTCAATGGTTCAGCGCACATGCGCACATGTTAATTGTATAGATAACATGTGATGCCACTGTGAGTAAGGTCGCTTGTCTGACTCTTGTTAAATAAAGAAGCCCGAGCGATCCTGACAGATTTTGTCGATTGAGGTGAGAAGTGATCAACACATTCACAAGTTTTCCCAGGTAACGCCCTGTACGGCATCTACGTTCAATCCAAAATAATGTCACAGCCTGAAGATATACTTATTTGTTGTTGATTCAGACCCAAATACAAACACTGGGCTGCAATGTTTACACGGAAATTGTACTTATTCATCGTGTATGCTAGCTACGTTCAATCTATAATTAGGTCACAGTCTGAGGACATAAGAATTTGCTGATGATTCAAACATTGGGCTACAATGTTAACACAGACAATGTAGTTATTCATCGAGTGTGTCAGCTACGTTCAAATAAAAAATGTGTCAGTCATATTTATTTTGCTGTTGATTTTTGTTGAGCCGACAGTATTTTCTCACTAATCACCTAGTGTTAATAAAAATGTGCATACTAATTATCTAATTAGCAAAATAATTCGTATTTTTTTGGCTTTTTCACTTTTATCTCAAGACTCATAATCATATTTCAATGAAAATTTGATTTTCTAGGACACTGCACAAGCCTTATTATTTTACATTAAAATATTCGTATATTAATTACCCGATTTGCATAATAATAACTCAGTTTTCAGCTTGTCCATCAATATCTCACGTACTTATCTTATTTAAATGAGTCTTTGTTCATAAATACAAATTGCAACAATATAATGTAATATAATGTTTTGGGTTTATAGTTAATTTCTTAAATTGCATAATTATTAGCCAAATTTAAGCATTTTCACTTATTTTTGTATGTACTATTCATCAGAATTCAATAATGAAACGTTTGGAACCTACTTCTGAACACAGACAACCGTGGTATATCAAGTATGTTAGACCGACTTGCATAAATTGAAAATAACTTTCATCTAATCATAATTCTGCACATTGGTGAAATATTTGTTTTAATTATTAAATGGCCCGTTTATATAACGATTTTCTTTTATCAATCACGCCACGGCTGTCCACTCATCTTTGCAAATAGAAGACTTAATCTGCATCTACACTAACAGTGTAGTTGTCGTAAAACATTACCTCATGATGACTGATATTACCTGTACGATTAATTAGCTAAAGATAATGTCTGAATACGAGAATGAATCTGGCAAACCAATGTATTATGATATGAAATTTATGTATAATCGCTGGAAAATGTTGTACGATTTCACCAAAAATATTAATATATGTTCATGTACATAGATGGTAGGTGATGAAACTTCATCAGGAAGATAAACGTAACCCTAATAAGTACATATAAATATACATTTTTGGCACTATTCATTATTGCACACTGAAAGTACAAGTGAAATGTATACAGTGGATGCAAAAAGAAAACGTGCTGCTCTGTTATCTGTTGTGTCAAGTTGTTATGTCATTACTTGAGCGCACATGTTAATTGTATTATCAACTGTGCAACCCCAGCCTGGCCGTTGTCAAAGACAGAAGCCAGAACGAAAGTTAAGAAGTGATAATGAACACATCAACCGAACATGTTTTTCCCAATTGTCAGGTCGTGGTGCTGTGTTTTCTATTGTTGGTGCAATATTGCGTGTTTACTATATTGTACGCATCTTTACAATATGCCATGAGCCAATGGGGTTGGGCGGTACCATCCAAGGGGAATAATGCTCATAGTGTTTTTTGGTAAGCTATCCATCTGTACAGTTAGAAAAAATGTGATAGCACTGCATCAGTGGCAGCTTTATGTGTGTTATCACCCTTTATATATCCTAACTTAAAACAGGCGTTTTTGGAAAATAAAGTGAAAATCGTTTTGTTTTCTTATACGCAAACGCTTATATTTTATGAAGAGTTATTACAAATTTAGGAATATATTTGAACACAATAATGTGTTGCCCCTTTATTGGGGAATTGAGATGAATTTTTTATGTAACTTGTATATTTACAATATCATTGTTGTATGTATTACCCCTCCTCCGGTTTCAAATCAACAAAAGAAATGCTATATTTTATATTTTCTCAAGTTTAATTTAATCAGTGTACTGTTATTTCCTTTCTTTCAAATCAATAATATCTGTGTACAAGCTAAACACCTGTTAACCAATATTTCTTTTTAATATTATTTCTAAAATTGTTATTGTTACTTGGAAAACATGATTTACAGTCTACAAATAGTATTTTGTCCTGAAATGTACTTTGAGTTTTAGTAATGTGAGTAATGTTATGTTTCAGTACAGTAGAGTAATGGATTTCATAAATATTTTTCAAAGCTAATTGTTTCATTAATAACATATATTACAGTTTCTATTTAAGGTATATTCTGGTGGTGGTGATAGTATTAAGTATAACGTACTTGTCTGATTAAAATCAGATCTAATTGGCTTGTTTAAATTTCTTTATTTTTATATTAATTTTTTTTAATTTCTTTATTTTCGTATTTTTAGTATTCTTTTTAATTCTTTTTGTTTAATTTTTACTTTAAAGTATAATTATTTTTTTAGTCCGATCATCAAAGTCCATAAATAAAGAAATTAAAAAACAAATTAATAACAAATGAATATATAAATTTAAACAAGCCCAATTAGATCTTATTTTATTCAGATTGGGAAAATATAAGATAATAGTTCAAACAGACATATAGACAGGTGCAGAAACGCATCCAACACTGAAATAGGACATTCACAGGGATGTCATTTATAGCAGTACAGCTAGTGCATGTGTGTGTGTTTTTTGTTGCATCTTCCAAAATATATTCCTTACAAATAATTGATAACCATGTCCAAGAAGCCAAGGATGCTGCAGAAATTGCTCGCAACAAAAACCTGGTATGGATCCTTGCAAGGCAAAAGGATTCAAGCAATTCCAAGCTGGACTGGCTTTAATATCAAAACCAGGGACCAAGAACAAATCTTAGAAGAAATTGTTGGCTACCTTCCAACCATCAATGCACCAGCTACAGAATTGACCACAGTGTTTGAAATTATCAACCAGTCAGAGCAAATCAGAATGGAATTACTTCTGGATACGATTGTGGTTGTGACTGATCAAGCTCTCTTTGCTAAAGCCACTGAAATTACCTGGACGCACAAAGAGCGTTTTTCCAACATTCTTCTTAGAATGGGAACATTCCATATTATCAGCAATTTTCTAGCTATCCTAGGTAAACGATTTCGGGATGCTGGTTTAAAGGACATTTGTATAGAAGCCAAGATAGTTGCTGATGGTTCTATCAAGGGAGTCCTAGAAGGGAAACACTACAATCGCGCTGTAAGAGTCCACAAGTACGTCTATGAAGCCCTGATGAGACTTGTATGGTCAGAGTTTATTATGTGGACAGAGGACAACATTCAGGAAAGGAGTGATATGATTAAGTTATTTGTAGATCAGGTGAGCAGCATGGCCAGCGAATTGAACCAACATAATTTTGACAATCTTCTACAAAGTCCACTATTACCAGAGGTAATGACCCTCTGGAAAGACTTCCTGGATCATCTACGTCATAACTATGGAGAGCTTTCGACATACTGGATGTCCTACATAGACATGGTGGAGAATGTATTACTTGGACTTTTGCGTGCTTCTCGTGAGAGAAACTGGGATTTGCACCTAAATGCCAAAAGATCAATGATACCATGGTGCTTTGCATATGATAAGATCAACTATGCCAGGTATCTGTCTCCATATTATGCACAGATGACTAATCTTCCAGAGACACATCCCAATACATCCCAATACATATGCAGCATTCAAGATTTTCAGTGCAGATGTCTAGCAACAACCCTTTTCGGCGTATTCCTGTGGACCAGACCACTGAGGTCACAGTTAATAAAGACACACAAACTCCTGGAGGGACAAATCGGTTCAGCCTGAAGGCTGGGGCTATCAAGCGGCACTACATAACAGCTGAGCACCGCAGTGCATTCCTGGGACAGTTAAGAGATATGGTGCACAATCCTAAATCTGAACTCCACCATGCAGAGTTACAGCATCCAAGAATGAAAACTGACGAGGCAGCTGTGTCAGCAGTTGTTGGGCTCATCCAAGGTTGGATCAACCCATTTGCTCAGAAGCATGACCTCATTAGTATCTCTACAGCAAAGGCAGTCCCTAGACACATCACTTCTGGCCTCATGAAGGCATATCAGATTGGGGAGAAAAACTATGCCACTTTCAAGAATGAAAGTCTAGAGAATGAACCGCCAGTAAAGCCATTCCATGAACCGATTAAAACTAACAAGCTGAAGACATTCAGTAACATGTGTAAGAAAAAGGAAGTGAAATCAAGTGGGAGAGCAATTATCTTGAAAGCAGACAGATCTTTGTTTGGTCGCATCATAGCAATTTCAGATACAGAAATCAAAATGGCTGCTGGTCATGTGATCACAGGAAGTTCATGACAGTTTGGTAGCTGCCAGTAAAGGAATGATATTTCATCCAAATCCATTGAGATTGAGTTTTTCTGGAGTTATATTTGTGCGTAATTTTTCACAAACCCAAGATGGTAACCCAATGATGTGGTCAGGTGACTAACAGAGAGGTGCATGCATCAGTTCAGCCATACCTATATATACCATAGACGATTCGGAAGTGTTTGTGCAGTGGTTGCCGTAATCAACCTTATGAAAATACAGCGGAAGAAGGAAGAAAGAAGAACTACTGCTCCGAAAACAATAGGGCTTTCAGCCTGAAGCTGAAAAACTTAAGTATGCAAACTACATTTTTTTTGGATTCCTCATCAAATTTTCTACAAACTAATATCCTATTAGTAGCTGATTGTAGTAATTGTTCTAAAATGAATGACAGATAAGTTCCCTTTTCAAGAAAACCAAGTTCATTCATAACTGTATTTTTCAGAAACTGTTATTTTCAGTGGGTCTTAATAAATGGTAATCACCAAGCAAAAGCTGCCAGTGCTGCACTGCTATCACGTATTTTCTGACTGTTGGGATACATACCCTGCCAAAAATCACTATGAGCATTATTCCCCTTAAATGGTACTGATTGCCAAAATTTGCGGGCCTGGCTCATGGCCTATTGTAAAACGTTTGTATCGATTTTGTTTTTAGACTTGTTTTAATCAAATCCGACTGCCAGTCATGAACGCCAAGGATGTGATATCATTTTCTTCATACAGAACGCGTTTTGTTTACATCTCAGCAGACGACATATTACAGAAGCTGGATTTTCAAGAGTCGGATACTTTACTAGACGTGTGCTGTGGAACAGGAGACAAAACTGGTGACTGAAAATTCCAGGATAAAGTCTACTACAGGTTAGAGACGATCAAGTACATTGGATGCAAGACTAATGTAAATACTGGCAACGTTTATATTCATTCCTAAAATGAAATAAACATTACTATTTCAAGTAAATTGTATTGACATAAATCTATTATAACCTATAAAACTATTAACATTTTGACAGAGATAGTACTGTCTAGATTTAGTATTTGATATACCAGTAATTTGTTGAATCAACCACCACCTTAAACTAATCTGTTTACCACTTTCCGTGGAAGACAATTGATATTACCAAGTCTTTATGTAAAAAGAGACAATGATATGATCTAAATCAAAAAGCTTTACATGACCAAATGCAGTATATTTATTTCCTTCTGTTATTTTTGCCGACAATTTGAATATTGCAAATAATTCTCAATCTGAAATAGACCCAGTGCAATTGCAATGTACATATAGAGTGCGATGTATTTATAGGTTGTGTCATTTGACCTGTCAAGTGTTCGTTTGTTTCACTTTGTCTTTATTGTTCGCATTTTAGCAATTGACATCAATCCGACAATGACAATATTGCATATCTTGTTGGTGATGCTGGAACTGGTGAAACATTCAAACCAGAATGGAAAAACTCATTCGATAAAGTTTTGGCCTGTTATGCTCTGCATTGGATTACTAACTGGTATGATACCTTAAAATATCTCCACGAATGCTTAAAACCATGCGGGGAGGGCTATATAAATATGTGTGTGGACAAACCATCAATGTTTGTCAATGTAATACAAGAAACTATCTCCGAGTTACCAAGATGGCAACAGTTTCTGAAGGTTTGTAAATTTTACAGTAAGATGTTTTGTGATATGGCAATGGGTAATCATCTGACAGTGACGTACATGACATATGGCTAGTTTTATTAGGTGTAATAATGGTGTAAGCTTGGATGCATATTACATTTACACAATCATTTAAATCTCAATAAAAATTTACACATCTAAATAGCTTAGTGTTTGATTCGAACTGTTTGTATTTTTTGCATTTATTACGATTGCATCAGCTTTGGTTGCATTACCTTTTTTATTGTTTAGCTTTGTTTTTCCTTTGGATTTTTTGGTCATAGCGACGTCGCCTGTTCATCCTTCAATGTCGGCTATTCTTATCATTGCAAAGTAGAATTTTCCAAGCTTAGGATTAGAAAAAGGTTAGTTATTTTGTGCCCAACAATTCATATATTTCTTTTGGCACTTTCAGACCTACTGACTCACTGTCTTTAATGTTATTTTTCTTCTGCTTTTAACATGAAACTTCGAGTTTCTTAATTCTGCAGGCGAGAGTATAAATTATGTTTTAATTACGTGAAAAAACTAGTGTAAACTTCGTCGTATTTCTGATCAATCACTGCTGATTGAAATAGTGACACCGATTCTGCATATTATGGACCACTGTTTATACAAACTTTTCTGTCTCTCACAGTGTGAAACCAATCTCCGGGGTAGATGTATGTTTTTGTGCTCCTCGAACCTTCTACCACATGTGTCTGTGTGTAGCTGTGAACGCATTTATACGATTACCATGTTAAATACATCATCTCCAATCTATGTCTACGTAGGGCAAAAGCCGTTTTGGCTTTTTTATATTTTGAACTTTGTGTGTCATAAGCAGCCATGATCCCGCATATAGCAACCAGCCTACATGCTTATTATTTTCAGTGGTTCTAATCATGTTGCTTGATATAATTCAAAATTCGTCAAATTGTTTGTGGGAAAAAAAGAACATTTCTGAAATAAGATTTAAGCGAACACTAACAATAGTTTTACCTTAGTTTTTAATTGGTGTAAATGATAATATATCTTAGATGCAAATAACCTCGTGACGTTTTGCTTCTCAAATACTGTATAATTCTCATGATTTGGGTGATATGACGGAAGATGGAACATTATTTGAAGAACATAAACTAGTTGCTTTCAATCTCTCTCTCCCATTACCTGTTTTTAATAAGCATTTTGTTAATCACATCAACCCATATTACGATACTCTTTCCAACTATGTTTAACACCACAGGGATTCCAGTATAAAATGTATGCACTACAAGGGAATGCGGAAGATTCTGCTGCAATTCTCAGAAAAGCTGGTTTTGTTGATGTCAAAGTAGAAGTGGATAACACGTTAAAGTTCTACACATTTGATAATGATTTGCAAACAAAAAGTAAGTTTAACTTACATAGCAAAGTATAATGTTAGTGAGGGTCAGTGAAGTGAAAAATACGATCTAGGAAAAATATTTCAACTAAAACTAGATGTTTGTCAAATATCTATCTCAGACAACTTTTATCAGACTTGTGTGTGTATAAGCATTTTTCACCTATGCATAATATTTGTATATAATTATCAGAAAGTGTCTATCCAGTGAAAGTACCAACATGCTTGCACAGATCGGTTTTAGACTCGATTAGTTCTACAAAAATAATTTTGAGAATAAGAAGATATGATCGCATCATTCCCGGTCTAAATAGCCTTTTATTTACTTCATGTAAACTACAAGTTTGATTTTAGAATTACATCAAGATGCTGGAGACTATTGATTAAATATTTAAAACTCGTATTCTACATATTACTACTTGATTAATATGTCAATTTCACAATTAGTGACTTGTGATGATTCTACCTCAGTCTGTGGGACACATTTTGTATCTGCACACACGGACATCTCATTATGGTCAATTTTAAGGCAACACTGAAAATATTTGTTGAAAAACACTTGATCAAGTGTTATACAATAATGTAAATAGTGTTTATTTTGCTAATTAATGGATATTTTTTATTTATGCGTCATGAGCTGCCAATCAGTATTTTAGAAAGCACAATAGAAGTTTTAGTTTTGTACACTAACATATACATTTATATTCATTGCACCATTAATCGCACGAAAGCAGACTCATTGTCATCTGTTTTCAAGGAACAGTGTTTCTATATACAAATTCAATAAGATATGATAATTTATTGGAACGCAAATTAATGATTCTGATTAATAGCCTGTCGATGAAATAGTTGTAAGAGATATGGGAAAATATAAAATATCTATATTTAAACCCAATTCTATTAACAACCTTGATAACATGACCCTTCACAAAAATATAACACCTCAACTATATATATGTTCACATTACTAGTATGTCGCCTCTGTTCCATTTCTAGGTTTTATTAAAACCTTTCTCTTTCACCTGGAGTGTATACCCGACGACCTCAAAGAAGATTTTTTAGAAGATATTTTTCTTCATTCTGATTCGAAAAATGAGAAGACTGAAGATGGAAAAGCAATATGGAAGATCCCTATTTTAACTGCTATAGTCAGAAAAAAGTAAACTAAATTCATTGCACGTTATGCCATGGCTTACATTCAGATTAACCTTTCTATTTTACATTTAATTTGCGTTGTGTCTTACTGATTTTCTCTATAGAGATTACTGTTTATTTTGAAAAGATCTGTGATTAGATTCAACATTCCTTACTATATAATCCATACAATCGTTAGCATGTTGTGTAGGGAAACCTGAGTCAAAACACAACTAAAGGACTTGGCGTATATGCTAGGCCAATCATCAGTTAGGTTCCCGTTCTTCTGGTCCACCATTACACGTTATGCCATGAAAATGTAATCATTATTGTAAGATTCTAGGCCCATTGGCCCCTGCCCCCATGGAATTATGTCCCCCAGTCAGTTGACCCCCGACCTGTTGTCCGGTTCATTTGCCCCCTCTGTATATTTCCCTTCCGTTTTGAATATAAAATTAAATAAATATTTCAAAATACTAAAATATTATTTGAAGTTTTATTAAAGTAGTAACTCCGAGTCTGAGTGTCGATCAGTAAATTAAGAGCTTTACTCTGGGCATAGTAATAGTGACCTAAGCATGACCTAAACAGATGTGAGTATATTTTAGTGTTTGTACAAGTTGCAGAGATTTATATTTATTACTAGAAATAAAATATCTCAAATTACAATGAATTGGCACCGGACCGAGGGGCAACGGGCCTGCTCCCGGATATTGTATTCTTCTTACATAATACCTGTAATACTTTAAACGCGTTTATACATCCCGGTCATGATTTTCTTTTAGTAGCTATTTGTTTGTAAAAAAAAATAATTGTATGTACTCTTATAAGTTGTGCGAGTGCACATCGTATGAATACAGCTTAATAAATACAAATGGCAAAAGATATCGTTTGATAGTAACACATCTCTTTAAAGTGTGGTTTCACTAAAACCCACAACGCAGAAATTTGAACTAAATTTACAAAAATCAATTATAGTAATCGAAGTTAAGAAAACTCGCAAACGGTGAACGTGAATTAAAATGAAATGATGTTGTAATATTTGTCTTGAAGTCCGAAACAATATTTCCGAAGACGGAAAAATAGTGGAAGTAGCAAAATGTTAATGAAAGTTCGAGAAGATGAAGAAGATTACGAACTTACGAAATTACGAAAATTTGAAATGTTGACTCCCAAGATGAATAAAAAAGTATTGGACGTTGTAAAATTTTTCTTTATGCCCTAAATCAGAAAACTGCTTAAGATGACAGGGAACTGTTAAGAATGTCTGCAAAGCGGTCTCGAAAGCCAAATTGTATTGAAAGTCGAATTTAGCAGATATCGGACAAGTTATACCGATTGTTGTTAAATCGTGTTTAAGGTCGATAAAAGTGTTCTGAAGATGGAAAGGGTCTTGATGTTGTAGAAGCTGTCCCGAATGTCACACTAATAGATATATTCATTTACATATTTGTCGTTTTAATATATTGTATTATATAAACTGTGATAATCATTCCTGAGTATAAAGCATTGATGCAGACTGTAAATAGCAAACAAGAACATATATATGAACCTTTTTACTTGATTGACAGATAAAACGTACACATACATATAAATATGTATGACGACTGGTTTCAAGAACTGTTTTCTCGGACTGAAACTCTTGGTAATCTTTGCGTCTAATCAACACCAAAGTGATTATCAACAACGATATGTTTATTTGTGTACACCGATGCAGATGAGTTCATCAATCAACAGATAAAGGAAAAAAACCTGGTATTCCACTAAAGCAATTGTGAACCAGCTACATGAATGGGCAATGGTAGCCTGTTCTGACAAGATTCGATATATATATATACTATAAATATATACTATTACGCGAGGAGATAATCGGGAGATCAACATTAAAATCCTTATTTCACGCTGTTTGACTCAACATTACGAAAAACACCATATCTTAGTTTTTCTGGTATAGCCAAGATTTTAGGATAAAGAATCGAGGTATTGTACCAGCCAGTTAGTATATTTTTGTTTTGTCACGCTCATTATATTCACGTTTCACGCGAAGTTAAGTGCCACTGGCTGTCACATTACCAACCTTGTGGATAACACGTAAATAATTGTAAGTGAAGTTGGGAAGCAGGAGTTGGAAGTTGAGGTCACCGTACCTTTGTGTCCGGCTGGCTAGTGATAGGTGGCTTTTCAGTGATTACTTTAAGTATGTTTCTTTAGATAAAACCTAATATTTGTACAGTGTAAGTGTTATCTTCCAAGCGAGTCGAAGCATATGTTCTTGTTTGCCATCTACAGTCTGCATCATTGCTTTTTATTCAGAAATCATTACCACAGTATAAATAATAATATATTTTAAAGACAACTATTTAAATGAATCTATCTACTAGTGTGACTTTCTAATATAAATGATCGAAAGAGGAAGTGTTTTTTGAACGCTCCTACTCTTCGCCAACTGGCGAGTCTTTTTTACCTTTGCAAGCACAGTGCTTATTTTTAACGTTTCTACTTGTTGTATATAGTGTTACCGGTTGTCTGTGAGTATTTATTTTTCAATTTTGTTGGTCAGTTTGTCGTTTTTGGTGTGGTTTTTTGTTTGGTTGTGAGTCGGAGCTAAGGCCGGTCAAGATGGCGGCCGCTCAATCAAAGGCTTCGACCACACCTGCTATTATTCTATTATTCGTTGTGAAAGTGTTGACGGAATTCCCGTCCAAACATATGTCGAAGCAGTGCCACTTCCAGAATGAACAAATCTGTTGTGATTTTCATGTCGTTGGTTGCATGTGTTGACAAGGTCTGTGCTAATGTGATCATTATTGAGGATTTTACTCTCTCTGTTGAACCACTTGTGCGACCATCCACCGAAGTGGTTTTATCGAATGTACCGCCATTCTTACGAAATACATGTATAACTCGGACCCTTGCTTCATATGGACGAGTTATGAGCGGTATCCGTATTATCTCGCTTTGTTGCAAACGACCTACTCTAAAACATGTACAATCATTTCATAGGCAGGTGTATGTACACCTTAAAGATACCAACATTAATGGCCTATTGCCAATCGTATATGATAACCAGACGTGTCATAGATGATTTTACTTCTTCATGCCATCAGGAAGGCCATACACGAAAACAATGTCCAAATAAAGAGCCTATTGATATGCAAAACAAAAGCAAAGAACACAATGACAACAAAATGCAAATTGTGACGTGTGTAACTGAAACAAATACAGCAGACAACATCAACAATAGTGACTGCCAACCCTTTGTTATAGATGACGGGTGGGGCAGTCAACGTATGTAGTGAGAACAACAGGTCTGAAAATAACAGTGAGAATATAACAGATATAAACACAGACAACGGTATAGATAATGTGTTACACACCACAGAATGAAACAATGGTAACGATGTGATTGCATCAGTTGAAGAGAGGGTACAAACCCCTCCCTCCGCTCCTCCCCTCCCCCGTCTCCATCATCAAAACCTCCCACTGAGACTATATATCACATATACGCAAATGTGACCATTTCCAACCAACCTACATTTGCTGAAGTTGCAAACTAGTAAGCCAACACCGCCACCCCCACCCCCACCTCTGGCCACTGCACCTTCTATTGTTACAACGCACGATACGTTTTTGTCGCCAGTTCGCATAGGTGAATCACCCAGTATTTTACCGCTGGACTCAGTTTCAAACTCACAGTCATCAGTTGTTACACTAGATATTTACATCACCCCAAATGACCCAGAAAACAAAACCCGAGACATAGAAGACAATGAGATCAGTGAAGATGTAAGTTGTTTCTGTCGTTTCTAGTCTCGGAGATATCAAATGAGACAATTAGACAGTTTTTGGCAGCTTCACCACATTCCAGAAAATTCATTGTAATGTGCTTCGATTTTTGCCCAAATCTCAAAACACCGGAAACTTTTACAAAAACTTGTATAACCCCCTGATGAAAATTATCAAGACACCATCCTTGATGACTTACCACAGCTTAGCAAAAGTGACCGTGATGAACTAGATGACGTCATTACTTGAGGAAATTAAGAAAACGGTAAAACTTCTCGGCTGATCTGCACTGGCTCGGAAGATGAATTCTGATTGGCTAAAAAAACAAAAAAACTTGTGGCGTTGAATGCACGTTCATTGTCAGTATTGTTATGCAAATTCAAACTAGCTAATCATTTACAACCTTCCGAGCCAGTGCTCGCTTCTGTTCGGGACAGTATTTTGCCCCTATCATGCACGAAGGCGGCTGTTACTTCACTTCCCAAGAAAGGAGACAATACATTACTAACAAATGGCGCCTAGTGCTCTGTAGTGACTACATACTACTCACTAAACATTGTCATTACGTCTTTGCTCTCTGTTATTGGTTCAATTATACACACTCATCAAAGTTGCAGCATTCCAAACCGTCCCATTCATGACAATAACAACTTACTCCGTGATTGCATTGATTATTCCAACATAAATAACTCTCCCCTAGGTATGTATTGTCGCCCTAGACCAGGAGCAAAACTTTTGATAGGATTCATCATGAATACATTTTCAACACTTTAAAAGCTTTTGGGTTTGCTTCTTGTTTCATCACTTATATCCGTCTCATATATTATATTGCACAATCATTAATCAGAATAAACAGCGCCCTCACAACCCCTGATTCACTTTCTCGGGACATAAGTCAGGGCTGTTCATTATCATTACTTTTTTGTGTCATTTCTATCGAGCCATTACTTGATGAAATCAGAAAATAAAAAGTCATCAAAGGTATCAAAATCCCAAATAGTAATGGTCGTCACTGCAAATTGACAGCTTATGCAGACGACGTTGATTTGTCATCACTCGCCGCCGAGATTTTGAGAAATTAGAAAAATGGCTCCATATATATGAATGTTCCTTAAATGCTAAAATCAACTGTGTAAAATCAGAAGGGTTATGGGTTGGATCTTGGCGAAATAACACCTCGTCACTGGGCATTAAATGGAACAGCACTGGATTGAAAATTTTGCGGGTGTACTTGGGTAACATCAAGCTTTTCACTGACAGGAACTGGACAGAGCTTGTACAAAAGCTCAAAAATAAAATCGAGTTTTGGTCGCATTTTGCACCCAGCATTTCCCGCTCGCTGGTCATTAACAATGTGTTATCTTCACAGCTACTATACAAAGTGCACAGCTTATCCCCTCCACCTGACATCATTACTTCCCTCCAAAAAAACATTTGTTAAATTTGTGTGGCAAGGGCGCCATTGGATCCCGGCCGAAACATTTACTTTTAGAAAAAGGTGGGCAGAATGTTACTAACCTACCTACACGCATTCACACCATGCCTATTGAATACATTCAAATATATCTTTATTCAGATAACTACCAATCTTAATATGTCATTTCTTCATCTCCCACCATTTTATTCAGATTTACTACATTGTTGGAACTCATTAGACAAAAGACTTAATATTGATCTTAATGCGACTAGTTTACTGGCTGAACCACTTTTTCATAACCCGTTTACACGTAATCCCGTGCGAAACGAACCTTTTCTTTTAAAGCATTTTGTTGATGCGGAAGTTTTAAGAGCAAATGTCTGTAAGGATCAAACAATGGTGGCAGGAGTCAAACAATAGATTTGGCTCATATTTTGCACAGTATAGTACTTGGTCCACAACCCCTCAAAATAGCTTTCTTTTAGATCAAAACTCTTGTTGCCATGGTGACGGGGAACACATTTTCTTGTCATTTTCCCCAATTTTTGCATCTCAAAAACACGGAAATTAGCATATTTTACGGCACTGTCTCGATAACACCTTTAAACCTATCATAAAAACAAAACAAGATCTGATTAGACCAACATTTTGGATTTTTAAAAACTGTTGTGAAATTTCCAATCTTTCGATGTTTCAAGCTTCAAAAAAAAATAATTTTGAGCCCAACTTTGTAACGCTATAAGTGCCGCTCTGGTATGTTTGTTGACTTGAAACTTGTACCATATATGGATCATCAGAATATCTATCAAATGCATTGTTGCAACATTTGGTACCTTATTTGGTTGTCACGTGACTGTCCCTTAAATTAGGCCACTTTTTGTGTTTGGCGAAAATTGTTCAAAGTAGCTACATGATGAAGTAAAATTTCTAATTCAACTTATTATCAAAGGTGAATCTATGTATTGCCTATCAAATGAATGCTTGCAGAGTTTCGGGTCGTGACGTTCGGTCACTTAGTTGTCCCTGAAAATAGTCCATTTTTTGCATTTGACAAAAATTGTAAATTTTAGCTTTGTTCAACGTACGCAACGTGACAAAGTGAACAATAATTCTAATTCAACTTCCGGTCAAATGCACATCTATGTATTCTCTATCAAATGAATGCTTGCAGAGTTTCGGGTCATGACGTTCGTTCACGTGGTTGTCCATGAAAGTAGGTCATTTTTTGCATTTGACGAAACTTGTGAATTTTAGCTTTATTCAACGTACGCAACGTGACGAAGTGAACAGTAGTTCTAATTCAACTTCCGGTCAAATGTACATCTATGTATTCTCCATCAAATGAATGCTTGTAGAGTTTCGGATCATGACGTTTGTTCACGTGGTTGTCCATGAAAGTAGGTCATTTTTTGCATTTGACGAAACTTGTGAATTTTAGCTTTGTTCAACGTACGCTATATGACGAAGTAAACAATAATTCTAATTCAACTTCCGGTCAAATATACATCTATGTATTGTGTATCAAATAAATGCTTGTAGAGTTTCGGGTCATGACGTTCAGTTACTTGGTTGTCCCTGAAAATAGGCCATTTTTTGCATTTGACGAAAATTGTGAATTTTAGCTTTGTTCAACGTACGCTACGCGACGAAGCGAATAATAATTCTCATTCAACTTCCGGTCCAATGTACATCTATGTATTGTCTATCAAATAAATGCTTGTAGAGTTTCGGGTCATTACATTCAGTCACTTGGTTGTCCCTGAAAATCGTCCAGTTTTTGCATTTGACGAAAATTGTGAATTTTAATTTTGTTCAACGTCCGCAACGTGACGAATACAAATAGGTAACAAGTCAAAAGGTCCCTATTTTGGATATTCTAGATGTTACAAAAATTCTAAAAATATATTTGAAATTCGATGAACTAAAATTTAGTATATTGGCAAATCCAATTTTACGAAATTCGGCGACAGTAATCCCACAAAAATAATGAATGCGCGATTTGAAGTATGAACACTTTTCTATTACTACGTGATTGAACGAAATCCAATACTGCTTTTCCTAAAATAACAAGTTATCATCTGTATTTTCTCACAAATAACTTCTGAATATCAATATTGTCTCATCGGTTTTGCTGCAATAAAACGATGACACATTAGTAAATTACACAATTAACAAATAAATATCAACAGCTAATTTACCTTTATCAGATTTGCCAAGGAAATTGACAATAGAAACAACGTCTTAATAATGTTGACTTGAAGCACATAGCTAATTTAGGTTAACTGGTTGACAACGTATGTGAACAGACATGGATGCCTTAAATCTAAGCATTTATAAACATTGAGTGATAAGCATATAGAAAAACAGTGACCCCCACAAGGTCTGCTTATTGCTATTGAGAGAGGCACCCACAGAACTCACTGGGCTCATTCAATGTTAGAATGGGGTAGACAAGAAAACTTTTGGCTTTAATACATCTCAAAATAATTACAAGAAACAAAGCACAGAATACAATGACTAAATTCACTAAAATATGGGATTGCCTAGGGAAGTGTGCATTGGTGATGAATGTGAAAATTGATGACAGTCAATGGCTTCTGCTACACAATGTCAAAGATGTCAATGTCTTGCATGCAGAGAAATGCTATTATTCCGCAGGACACTGCTGATAGCAGGAGATCACAGAGCAGTTCATACAAATCTCACAGAACGATGATTGAAACAAGTATCACTTGTCTCACAGTATCGCAGCAGCAACACCTAGGGTACTCAGCTGAAATGATGGACCACAACTGTCCCCAGTCTAGCCTATTCATAGACATAAATGGCCCAGATTCAGGTACACCACCTGGGTTTCCACGTGAGTCAATCAGAATGTGATCTTGCTAGCAGATATCTCGCATAGGCAAGTCAGTTGATCGTACACATTCTTTGTTATTTAAATCACACGCACACCTGGTAGATTCCAATTGTTCTTCCAGAGTTGTAAACACCCCTTGTTATGTAAATCACAAACACAACTGGTTGATTCCAATTGTCCTTCCAGAGTTGTGAACAAGTAAGACCTGTCAATCACCTTCATGACAGTTATCACATGGCAATGGACACAGTGTCTTCCCATGATTCCATGCACACTTCTATTTGCAGGGTTAGACATAATATGACAAAAACATAGAGGTGCTAACAAGGACATCAAGCGCTGTTATATTGGCTTAGGGGACATCAACCCTTGTCACATATGCTTAGGGGAAATCAACCCTTCAGTTTTGTCAATTGGCTTAGGGACATCAACCCTTGACATAATGGCTTAGAGGACATCAACCCTTGTCACATTAGCTTAGAGAGCGTCAACGCTTGTCACATTGGCTTAGAGAATCTAAGCCCTTCCTATATTGGTTTACATGACCCGAGAACATCCCACATTGGCTTAGTTATAATTTCATTGCATATTAATGACCTCCACAACAGCTCTCAATTCCAAAGTGGCCAGGCTGACGGTTATAATGTTGATAATTACGCTATTGTCACAAGGTTCGTGATGGTATACCTGTCGGGTTAAATTTAGGGTTTGGCCAAAAGGTATATTTTAATACAGCCAGAGGTAGGATTATTTCACAGCCGAGCTAGTAGACTTTGAAACACTTACACACCCCAAAAAACATTCATAAAGAGACGCGTGCCATACATGTGCCGGCTATTGTTCAGTTGCCATAACAATGATTCCAGGTGGGGGACGTTATAAAAGGTCAAGGTAGACGCAGCCGCGGGAGAGAACATTAAGAACTGAGGCAGCGACAGCAACCAGAGCCAGCCTTGTGTTGTGAGTGAACGGGGAGAGTTAGTTCATCCCCACGTGGTGTGCAAGCTACTCGCCTAGTCGACGGACGTTGTGTAGATACAGTGGAAGACTGGACTCCTTTTCTACGTGCTGTTCCATGGAACTTTTGTGTTCGACACGAATCCTACAAGGTATCCTACGAGAAACCAGGCCTGAGTATCGAACTGAATCTACATGTAGCAACGTTTCTACTATAACCCGACAGAAGCCGGTAATTATCACGCTCATTACACGCACATTAGGCTAGGGACCATTGGCTGTGTTTTGAATGTATTTTGGTAACTATTTGGCTAATTTAGTGGTTAAATTATTGTATTCTTATTTGAAATTGTAACAGTATTAGTTTAATTGTATTTTGTGACAGCCCGTTTCCTGCTTCAACGTTTCACGCGCCCGTCGGCGCAGTTAAGTAGCGGCGTCGTTCCATACGTAAAAGGTGCATTGCCTATTGTGAATCAACCCGGTTTCGGGTTGAGTAAACTGGTTATTCACGGGACGCCACTGCTTTATCCTGCCCTGACATGCGTGTTAATTTTTCCTATTGTACAGCGACTTATATCTTTGTTACGTTGATTCATATCAGCGAATTCTGTGTATCATAACCGGTTGTACAATTAAACCATCCTTTACGATATTACTGAGCATTTCATTGTGTGGGAGTGGGACTGGTATAATAAGTTGTACAGGGGACAATCCAGGCATCAGCTGGCTTATTTTCGATATTTCAATCAGTAGGGTATCAAAGAACCCACAACACGAGGTGAAGGCGTGCCTCTTATCACTTTGTGGTCGGATGCTAGCCTACCCCGTGACAGCTGTCAATGATAATTATATCAATGATTACGATGTCAATGATAATGATAACAATGATTTCAATATCGATGATAATTATGTCGATTATTCCAATGTTGATGATTATGATGTTAATGATAATGTCAATGATAACGATGTCGATAATGATGTGAATGACTACGATGTTATAACACCGAGGATTATGATGTCGATGATTAGGATATCGATGATGATGAAGTCAATGATTACGTATTGATGATAATGATTACAATGTCGATTACTACGATGTCAAGGATTACCATGTCGATGACACACGTTATGGATTACCCGAATAAAAAAGTTAAAAATAAAACATAAAAAAACAGCTCAGTGCATTTGATGTTTACAATATTAGTGTTTCTATGTTATCGTTGTTTACCATTTACATTGTTGTCTACATTATTGCGAACTTGTGCCATTACATTCTGAAATCAGTGCCTATCTGATAAAAAATGTCCACTGTCTGTATTTTAATGCATGTCTTCTTTGAATAGTTATTGAAGTATTCAAAAGTTGAAAACGATCTTATGTGGAGGATGTTCAGATCTTCGGACGTTTGCCATCAGATAATTACCAATAAGATAAAATCACTCACCACAAAAAGGAATAAGTGAAATAAAAAAAGTGAAAATGCATGGTACATACTAAGCATATAATGAAAAGACTTATATTTAAGGAATTAATCTACTGATATGAACATTTTTTCACAAAGTAATCACAATTCCTTGTCGTTTGGCTGATGCATATAATGCCAATATAGTAGAAACAACTTGATGACTGTGCTCCAATGGAACGGGTGTTGGTTTCCCGTCTAATATCGAAGATTCAAATGCTGCAATTTCTGCCAGGAATGCATCACTTTTTGGCACAGTGATAGTTTTCATTGGCTGGCCTTCAATGCAAAGATCAAAAAAGTTGTCAACGCCGTAAGCATCAGGGTGATAAGCCGAATTTGTATGAATTCGTATTCTGCCCTTGCTACCATTAATTT
The DNA here is from genome assembly GCF_978046115.1 of Saccoglossus kowalevskii. Classification (NCBI taxonomy): domain Eukaryota; kingdom Metazoa; phylum Hemichordata; class Enteropneusta; family Harrimaniidae; genus Saccoglossus; species Saccoglossus kowalevskii. Next base: position 8,318,224 of record NC_140652.1, on the reverse strand, counting down.
CAAAATGGTTATCACTCGACGACGTAATACTAGATGTAATACATCCATGGATACCATTGTTGAACTGCAGAATTCCGTACAATGAACCATCCACACCCCTGAAAGATACATGTTTTTAAAGTGAATAGATATGTATAAATTGGTGGGCGTTACACAGAATAGTACTTGTTCAAGCATTATTATTGTTATATTTATGTTTGGTTTGTGTTGTTTGAAGTTCAGCTTGTCAAGTTTACATCTAGTCATTGGAGACGTGTTCACCAAGCAATGTCGATCTGACATTTTTTGGTTCGATAGTATGGTTGACACAAATTAAAACCATGTTGATAGCTATGAATTATTTCTTAAACATTACAATTATTATATCTATATATGTTTGTTTCTTATTTTAACAACACCAACCTTTCCGTTTTGCACTCCATGGCTGTTACTCTGCGTGGTTTTTCGTTCAGGAGGCCTATCATCATACTGACAGGGTAACAACCCAGTAGCCACAACGACCCATCTGTTCTTTTAGAAACTCCTCCGACATATGAACCAGTCATAAACTGAACATCACCAATAACCCCTAATGGTTAATGGTTACAATAAACATACGATTACAGTAGATTGCAATTGACTTGCATAGTGATTACCAAAAAAATCACAAAGAATCCTCTGAATAAAACTACTGAGGAATTTTACCTGTGATGACGTAATATGTTACAAATGATCTGAGTCAATAACATTAAAATATCTAAAACCTAAAAAACGAATGAATAAACATAAATGAATAAAATACCTGATTTTATTGTCTCTTGAATAGCTTTAAACTGTGGATGACATAAATGTACAAAACCTTCAACAATCAAAACCTTGTTTTCCATGGCAACTCTCTGCATTCTCTGAACATCAGATATCTATGAAAAAATTATATTTAATAGAATAAAACCAGTTATTAATATTGTGTCATTTTGAACAGGCCAAAACATGCCGCTAGAAATCTTTTATTTAAAAACAAATATGTAATTTTATTCCAGGATGTTATTTTCATTTACACAATACCTTTGTTGCTATAGGTTTCTCCACCATACAGTGTTTTCCACTCTCTGCCGCTCTAACTGCCCACTCAGCATGTAATGCATGTGGCAGGGGAACATACACAACATTTATTTCACTATCAGTCAACAATTCTTCATAACTACCATATGCTTTTGGTATGCCCAACTCTTTGGCCACGCTTTCAGCCTTCTCGATGCTTCGACTTGCTATTGCGGTGACTTGACTTCTCGGCGATTTTAACAGTCTAGGTATAAATCTTTTAGTGATATTGGCTGATGATAAAATTCCCCACTTCAACATTTTGCTGAATGTTATTTTTCCTAAAAAAGCAATGTTGATATATTTGAATATATTATCTATGTGCTTGCAAATTTATGACAGACGTAATTTTGGAAGATTTAGAACCTTAACATTTGCCAAAATTAGCCTAAATAACTAACAGAAAGTAAAATCACATGAAACAACATATTTGCCGTTTTATTTCTACCACCCCTTATTCATAGCTTTACGTAATCTAGTCTCATTATCAACAATTAATTTGCCGTTTTATTTCTACCACCCCTTATTACATAGCATTACGTAATCTAGTCTCATTATCAACAATTTATTTGCCGTTTTATTTCTACCACCCCTTATTACATAGCTTTACGTAATCTCGTCTCATTATCAACAATTTATTTGCCGTTTTATTTCTACCACCCCTTATTACATAGCTTTACGTAATCTAGTCTCATTATCAACAATTTATTTGCCGTTTTATTTCTACCATCCCTTATTACATAGCTTTACGTAATCTAGTCTCATTATCAACAATTTATTTGCCGTTTTATTTCTACCACCCCTTATTACATAGCTTTACGTAATCTAGTCTCATTATCAACAACTTATTTGCCGTTTTATTTCTACCACCCCTTATTACATAGCTTTACGTAATCTAGTCTCATTATCAACAATTTATTTGCCGTTTTATTTCTACCACCCCTTATTACATAGCTTTACGTAATCTAGTCTCATTATCAACAATTTATTTGCCGTTTTATTTCTACCACCCCTTATTACATAGCTTTGCGTAATCTAGTCTCATTATCAACAATTTAGTTGCCGTTTTATTTCTACCACCCCTTATTACATAGCTTTACGTAATCTAGTCTCATTATCAACAACTTATTTGCCGTTTATAATTTGTAATCTTTGATCGTTAATGACACAAGGGTTTAAACTTCCACTATCTTCTTACTAACTTGGCCCATTCAAAGACAGAAATAGAATCACGCATATTTGCAATTTTAGACCAACAGAAAAAGCAGGAAGTAGGTACTAGGCTCTAGGGAGTATCACATTCAAATGCGTGTACATCAACATACAATAGCCATAAAACATACAAAAGTCATAAAGAGCAACATTGCTGTACAAGTATATGCATTTTATTGCAAAATGATCTCTGGCACTGAAAGATATTTTAGGTAAATCTACTTGGGCTTAATACAGAATAAATAATTGTGTACATACAATCATACCTCATCATACTAGCCAAGTATGATCACCTACGGTGATTTGCTTGAACATTATAAAAACAAGCACAAGTAGTACTCAATATGTATTTATACCACAACCATGTAACACGCAATTCAAAAAACATCGTACATTTTTTTTCATCCATTTTTTTCTTGGATGATTAATAAATTGTTTATGTACAGGACACTTTGTATGCAGTCTACTTTTACAGTATGCATGCCATAATGCTTATTACCGACTTTATACAACATATTTATTAGAAAAAATTCTCGAACATTTTACACGATGAATATGTTGATTTTAGTATTTTCAATATTAAACATGCACGATGCTCAAGTTAGTAAATTGAATGACGCAGCACTGGACAGACATTATTTCTTTCTGATCTAATCGTTTTTTCTTATTTGTATAAAGTTATACTATAATTATTGATATTGAAAAAATATTTAAAACAGCAAATCGCATGCCAGTGATGTCATCACAGTAATTACTAATTGATGATTATACACACACCTACACACACACACACACTAGGACAGAAACAGAGATAGGGACCTGGACAGTGGTAGACATGGACATAGTCAAGGTCAAAACGTTATTTGTGATAATAAAAAAAGGAAAGAATTAACAATTTATAGTGTTTCAAAATATTTATTCCCCATTTAAAAAAAAAGAATTTATTGTTTAGTGATTGTTCAACAATATTATTTTCTCTTTCAATGAATAAATAAAATATAGTTATTTATAGGTGGTTCTATTTTCGTCGTACTTAACAGTTTAAATTAAATTCGATCAATACAAAATGAGTAAGATTGATAGCATGCCACGCAGACCAAAAAGTAAAATAGATATACCAATACTATTCTACAATTTTTTCAGTATTGGTTCATTTTAGGAAAATTGCTAGTTTCCTTTAAATAAGTAACAATTAAGTATTCCTATTGTGGATATTTCAGAATCAGAAATATATATGTAACAATCGATAGTTTGAAAATTTAATAACTTAGCAAACCAGATATATCAGTGTATATCTATGGCAATAATGAGTGCGCGCTCTGAAGTACAAGGGCTTTTCTCAATAACACACATCATCGCCGATGTTAATCACGTATACCCTCTAAAATATTCATATGATCTCATCGTATGTTGGCGGGAATAAAATTATGACACAATAATGAATGACAGAACCAATAAATAATTGTAATTGTGAAATAATTAGTGAAATAATAAGTAATTAGTGCTAATTACCTGTATACGATGTGCTGGGGAAATGGATACTAGGAATAAACGGCGTCTCATTAATGATAAAACACTGCTGGTTGACAACGTTTGTGAACACATATGGCTGCTTTAAATCCAAGCATGTATAACCAATCAGTGATCAGTATATATAAACAGCAGTGACCCGACAATAAAGAGCCAATAAAATGAAAAATGTGTGTTGTATGTTTCAGTGGCTAACGTCAATAGCCTACACTGTGAAATAGTTATGTTTCGCAAATTCAACTCGATGCGTCAATGAAAGAAACTAAATGCAACATTTCATTGTGTGAATAATTATTGACTGAAAGTACGTATGACATAGTTGACCAAAAACGAATAAACATTCAATAATATTTTAGTTAACTTACTTGTATAATACTTGATGTAATCAAAATCAACTCTATAGAATAACAGAATAAATAAAAAGATAACAAATAATTTGAAATTCAAACAGTAAACCAGAATAAGCAGAATATAGCTATTTCGGTAAATCTCTGAACATTGAATGGTTCTATGTTTGTACAGCACTTCAGATTATAACCGATTACCATGTTCCCAGATATAGATCTATTGAATATAGTAGTACCCGTTGAATCATTGTCGGCAAAAAAGGCATATGCAGCTGAATGGTTAAACTTGGCTTACCATATGAGCAATTGTATCATCTGTTTCTCATTTTTTTAAATCTAGGTCAGTATTTTAATGCGGTATACATTCCACGCCACGCTATACATGTGATGAAGGTGGTTAGTTTTAAATAGATTTCATGAACTCGTTGTCTCCAAAAAACCAACTCTTTTTTTTGTGCCAGGCGACAGTTCTGGACATTGAATGTCACCGTTGTCTCTCCTGACTTTTTTTGTATGTGCAAATTGCAAGTGCTATTGCTGACATATAGTGCATTTTGCCACAGAAGTCATATTCATGTTTGGGACTACATGACAGGGCTGTGTGGCTATCTCTCTGTCAAATGGCAATTTTAATGCGCTATCCTGGCGTCAAACAGGCTCGGTCGAACACAAGCACCTGCGGACCTTAACAAGGTTCCCCCAAAGTCGCATTCGTTAGTGAATGAATCTCGGCCAGTGGAATTGGCCTTCCCATTTAGTCTGTGGCACACTCACCCAGGGTAGGGGTTGACCCTTTGATGTTCAGCCTAAGGTAGGATTTGAACTTGGGTCTACCGATCATAAGTCTGGAGCGACAACCACTATGCTACCAGTGACCAACTCAAGGCATCAAACTTTATAACGGGCCAGTCAGACTGACTTCCATTGAGCGCTGACCTGGGCTACATGGGCATTCCGTAGTGACAAGCAATGTGGAACTAGTTACAAAGTAATGTGACATTGTCAATTTCTTTATTTTAACAATAGCGTTTGTCTGAAATGCATAATTGTCGTATCATATCCACTTGCCACCCTCGTATCGTTGAACTACGATGCCACGGCGATGACCACGATGGGCGTATGCTTAGGACGCTGTCCAGCTCGCTACGGTCACCAATAAACAAAATATTCACTGCACGGCGTTCACATTTTCACCCGCATCAATGCTGCTACTGTACGTAGCAATAGTAAAGATAATAAATTTGATACGATGCATCACTGCGTGCGAAAACCTGATGACTGACCACAGCCACATGTAACGCAAAATGTATATTGCTTTATGCCAACCAGTGTATATTTCGGTTAGACAGGAGGCCGGTTAGACAGGAAAATAATTTTAGAGAAAACAGAAATTGTCACTATTTAGCTATGCGCCAGCGCGTGGGCACGCAGTTACGGCATTAATTTGCCATTTTTGTAAACAACTGTAAAAAAATCTACGAAGAAGTCAGTCATTTAACATTGTTGGTCCGTCATCCGAATATCTCAGTAGAGATAGTCTAGTCCGAACCTCATTCTTGTTCAATGTACCGTTATAAGCTGCGCTATTTCCGGAATACTCTCTTTATCAACAGTAACAGTAAAAAATACTAACCACAATATGCATTTAATTAAAACACGTCTAGGGCTCGTACTCTCTGTGGCAACTAATTAAATTGGCGAACACGATTTTCATTGTTTTCGTTGAATCCGCTATGCGATGATTAGAAATTCATTAGGAACTGTGTAAATGTTTTTGGAGATTCAATGACGCAACCTGTTTCAGCGGACCAACGTCGCGTGTTAATTATTCAAGCTTAGTAGCAGAACGCCTTTTCTGGATCGTGTTTTTGACGTTTATCCGACAAAACTCAACTCTTACACTATGTATTATCATAAATACTATATGCCACGAGGTTGATTCAAATATTTTGATAAATTATACAAATGCCCAAATGTCTGGTTCCAAATATCACTCGTGTTGCGGGGTTCTTTTACCCGTACCAAATGAATTATTTATACCTCTAAATGTATAGAGTGGTTGTGACCAGTTCAGCAATATGTTTGGGAATACGAACATACAAACACAGCATACTAGAGAAGAGAACTAATCAGTTACAAGTAAAGGAATTTAATTAATCACGGAAAACCAATGCATTACAAATAACATTAACCGCTCCCTATACAAGGTAAGGAAATAAATATATACGGTTCGCTCCTTAAACAAGGGAAATAAATATATACAGCTCGCTCGGGGTTATGCGCACCAGCGCATGTGATGGAATAATGCCCCAGAGCTGACAAACACGAACGAGTAACTTATGATAGAATAAATGATAGATTAAAAATAAATAGACTTATTGATGTAGCTACACAACTTTCAAACTAAATACGGCATTCCCCGTGTCCATTGTTGCCTAAATTATTTGGTTCGTGCACGTAGAATAGAATAGTCATAAAACATACAAAATACGTTTCACAAAAATTAAATTAATAATTAAACACTTGACAGCTAGTGCCCCAGACTAATGGAAAGTGTGGGTGTGAGGTGCATGCGACTCACATTTATGTCCGTACGACTTGCAGTTATGCCCGTGATGGAAGTCAGCGCTCGTTGTACGAAGAACGGAGTGTAGTCACCACCAGGTTAGCAGAATTGGAACGATAATACACGTTGAGACCATTCGCTCGCAGAAACCCAGCGCTGGTTAGTCTTCAGGAAATGTTCCAACAGCCATGTGCGTCACCACAACTTTTAGAATCTGGGACCAATTTTGTCAAAGGTCAAAGGAAGTTGAAATGATTGCAACATTAATGTCCAGTATGTAAATAATGAAAATCTACCTATCTCCTACCTCGCTGTCATATAGGGGTCTTATCCTTAACTGATGACCACAGTGAATATATTTTAATACAGACCTTGTGACACTATATATAATCACCGCTGTGATATTCATAGTCACATACATTCACTTTGGCACGACATAATTGACCTGTATGTTCGAGAAAACCCGTTTTTACCGGAGCTTGGCTGGAGCTGTTTACTACATCGTGATTTTCAAGGAAATAATCCCTGGGCCTTTAAGATAGAGAGTTTGTAACCTTTGTTTGTAAGAGAGCTGGGGAGAAATGGGTGAATAAAGCTGGACTATATGTAATGAATTAATGTATTTTCCTTTCGGTCGAATCTGGTATCTCCACGTGTAATCGCCAACAGTCAAATGAGACTGTGGACTAAACTTGTTGCCATGCCCTTGCTGAGGTTACACAAGCAAACTAAAAGTTTGGAGAAAATTATGCAAACATCAACCAATATAGGTATTCTGACACACAGATTCAGGTGCATTTAGTTTACAGATAACTTATGCAAATAAGAGCATATGACAGACTTTAATAAATTCACTCATTAAGAATGTGACCAATCAACTCGCCACGTCCAAATTTGAATCGTATAGCAAATGTTCTAGAGTCCATTTTTTAGCAACGTGGATAACACAGGCAGAGGTAGCTGGAATATAAATGTAATTAATAACAAATATCCACTAGAAGTGTTTGATTGTTTTAGCTTTTTAAAGCGGGAGTGCTGGTATAATTAGGGCTAAACAATTCAGCAAAATAAGGAAGGATGTGTAGTCACGATTTCTAGCATTTAACTAATCTTATCGATTTGATTAGGACAATTTGTTGTAGTTTATAATAAACAAGTTAACAATAACGTCTTGGAAAAAAAATCTTAATTTAAATTTGGTTATTGCCAAGTTTCTTCTAGGATATCGTTGTGCAGCACATAGTAGTGCAACTGGTAGAATTCCGGGGAATTCTTTTCACAGAGACATGTAGTGCAAAATTAATGTCATCAGAAACGACACCATGGTTAACGTGTAAAATTCAGAAAATTTGATGTGGTTGAATTTGTTTTTGTGAGAAATTTTCGAAAAGTGTATGAATGGATATATAATAATAATATAAAATTCTACATATTAAAAAAATAATAGTGGCAAATCAAATTACTTTAAAATTTAAAATTAATTTGAAATTGAAAAGAAACAAATATTATATGTATAGTTTGCTACAGAGGAATGTGAAGTATACTTATTTATGTTGGGCTAGGTAGTATTGTATTGAAGCATTTAGCGGATTCTCAATTGTGTGGCAGAGGGCAGTTTTGAAAATAAAATAGGCTTGACTACATGGCATGTGTAAAAATTTAAATCACATACAACTATACAATGCCATAAAGTCACCCAAGATAGGTAAATCAATGTATGTTCTGGGATTTATAGCTGAAACAAATGAAAACTGTGAAATCTACGAGATCGGACATCCACATCATTTGGTCACATATGAACGTTCAGATAAGGTTCTATGAAAGTCCGTCTTTGACAAGAATGAAATCGACACTGTATGTTTATCATTTACTTACAGCCAAACACAGCATTGCATATGTATTGCCATAAACCCGGAACTCAAAACACCGCCCTTTGACATGCAACACAAACATGATTTAATGATTAATGTTTGTGACCAGGAACATTAATAATCAGAATCAAATATATGCATTGTGATCACAATGAAAGCAACTCAAAGACGTTGCAAAATGTAAAAGAACACCTCCTTCGAAAGAACAAATTCAAAAATGAATTGTACTTTTGAAGTGTATGAAGATACAAGCGAAAACTCTTCACTGGCATCACAGAGAAATATTATTGCCCTGTCAACCGTTATACTAAATAAAGATTCCAATTGCCTTGTCAATGGTTCAGCGCACATGCGCACATGTTAATTGTATAGATAACCTGTGATGCCACAGTGAGTAAGGTCGCTTGTCTGACTCTTGTTAAATAAAGAAGCCTGAGCGATCCTGAAAGATCTTGTCGATTGAGGTGAGAAGTGATCAACACATTCACAAGTTTTCCCAGGTAACGCCGTGTACGGCATCTACGTTCAATCCAAAATAATGTCACAGCCTGAAGATATACTTATTTGTTGTTGATTCAGACCCAAATACAAACACTGGGCTGCAATGTTTACACGGAAATTGTACTTATTCATCGTGTATGCTAGCTACGTTCAATCTAAAATTAGCTCACAGCCTGAGGACATAAGAATTTGCTGATGATTCAAACATTGGGCTACAATGTTAACACAGACAATGTAGTTATTCATCGAGTGTGTCAGCTACGTTCAAATAAAAAATGTGTCACAGTCATATTTATTTTGCTGTTGATTTTTGTTGAGCCGACAGTATTTGCTCACTAATCACCTAGTGTTAATAAAAATGTGCATACTAATTATCTAATTAGCAAATTAATTCGTATTTTTTTGGCTTTTTCACTTTTATCTCAAGACTCATAATCATATTTCAATGAACATTTGACTTTCTAGGACACTGCACAAGCCTTATTATTTTACATTAAAATATTCGTATATTAATTACCCGATTTGCATAATAATAACAACTCAGTTTTCAGCTTGTCCATCAATATCTCACGTACTTATCTTATTTAAATGAGTCTTTGTTCATAAATACAAATTGCAACAATATAATGTAATATAATGTTTTGGGTTTATAGTTATTTTCTTAAATTGCATAATTATTAAACAAATTTAAGCATTTTCACTTATTTTTGTATGTACTATTCATCAGAATTCAATAATGAAACGTTTGGAACCTACTTCTGAACACAGAAAACCGTGGTATATCGAGTATTTTAGACCGACTTGCATAAATTGAAAATAACTTTCATCTAATCATAATTTTGCACATTGGTGAAATATTTGTTTTGAATTATTAAATGGCCCATCTATATAACGATTTTCTTTTATTAATCACGCCACGGCTGTCCACTCATCTTTGCAAATAGAAGACTTAATCTGCATCTACACTCACAGTGTAGTTGTCGTAAAACATTACCTCATGATGACTGATATTACCTGTACGATTAATTAGCTAAAGATAATGTCTAAATACGAGAATGAATCTGGCAAACCAATGTATTATGACATGAAATTTATGTATTATCGCTGGAAAATGTTGTACGATTTCACCAAAATATTAATATATGTTCAGGTACATAGATGGTAGGTGATGAATCTTCATTAGGAAGATAAACGTAACCCTAATAAGTACATATAAATATACATTTTTGGCACTATTCATCATTGCACACTGAAAGTACAAGTGAAATGTATACAGTGGATGCAAAAAGAAAACGTGCTGCTCTTTTATCTGTTGTGTCTAGTTGTTATGTCATTACTTGAGCGCACATGCTAATTGTATTATCAACTGTGCAACCCCAGCCTGGCCGTTGTCAAAGACAGAAACCAGAACGAAAGTTGAGAAGTGATAATGAACACATCAACCGAACATTTTTTTCCAATTATCAGGTCGTGGTGCTGTGATTTCTATTGTTGGTCACATGTTGGCGCAATATTGCGTGTTTACTATATTGTACGCATCTTTACAATATTGTAAAACGAAGGTATCGATTTTGTTTTAGACTTGTTTTAATCAAATCTGACTGCCAGTCATGAACGCCAAAGATGTGATATCGTTTTCTTTATACAGAACGCGTTTTGTTCACATCTCAGCAGACGACATAATACAGAAGCTGGATTTTCAAGAGTCGGATACTTTACTAGACGTGTGCTGTGGAACAGGAGAGTTAACAAAACTGGTGACTGAAAATGCCAGGATAAAGTCTACTACAGGTTAGAGACGATCAAGTACATTGGATGCAAGACTAATGTAAATACTGGCAACGTTTATATTCATTCCTAAAATGAAATAAACATTACTATTTCAAGTAAATTGTATTGACATAAATCTATTATAACCTATAAAACTATTAACATTTTGGCAGAGATAGTACTGTCTAGACTTAGTGTTTGATATACCAGTAATTTGTTTAATCAACCATCACCTTAAACTAATCTGTTTACCACTTTCCGTGGAAGACCATTGATATTACCAAGTCTTTATGTCAAAAGAGACAATGATATGATCTAAATCAAAAAGCTTTACATGACCAAATGCAGTATATTTATGTCCTTCTGTTATTTTTGCCGGCAATTTGAATATTGCAAATAATTCTCAATCTGAAATAGACCCAGTGCAATTGCAATGTACATATAGAGTGCGATGTATTTATAGGTTGTGTCATTTGACCTGTCAAGTGTTCGTTTGTTTCACTTTGTCTTTATTGTTCACATTTTAGCAATTGACATCAATCCGATAATGATGATAGATATCGCAAAATCTACATACAACGCTGACAATATTGCATATCTTGTTGGTGATGCAGGAACTGCTGAAACATTCAAACCAGAATGGAAAAACTCATTCGATAAAGTTTTGGCCTATTATGCTCTGCATTGGATTACTAACTGGTATGACACCTTAAAATATCTCCACGAATGCTTAAAACCAGGCGGGGAGGGCTATATAAATATGTGTGTCGACGAACCATCAATGTTGTTCAATGTAATACAAGAAACTATCTCCGAGTTACCAAGATGGCAACAGTTTCTGAAGGTTTGTAAATTTTACAGTAAGATGTTTTGTGATATGGCAATGGGTAATCATCTGACAGTGACGTACATGACATATGGCTAGTTTTATTAGGTGTAATAATGGTGTAAGCTTGGATGCATATTACATTTACACAATCATTTAAATCTCAATCAAAATTTACACATCTAAATAGCTTAGTGTTTGATTCGAACTGTTTGTATTTTTTGCATTATTACGATTGCACCAGCTTTGGTTGCATTACCTTTTTTATTGTTTAGCTTTGTTTTTCCTTTGGCTTTTTTTGGTCATAGCGACGTCGCCTGTTCATCCTTCAATGTCGGCTATTCTTATCATTGCAAAGTAGAATTTTTCAAGCTTTGGATTGTTCACCCATGAACAGGCAACGTGGGTTTAGATCGAAGCGATTTGTGCCCAACAATTCATATATTTCTTTTGGCACTTTCAGACCTACTGACTCACTGTCTTTAATGTTATTTTTCTTCTGCTTTTAACATGAAACGAGAGTATAAATTATGTTTTAATTACTTGAAAAAACTAGTTTAAACTTCGTCGTATTTCTGATCAATCACTGCTGATTGGAATAGTGACACCGATTCTGCATATTATGGACCACTGTTTATACAAACTTTTCTGCCTCTCACAGTGTGAAACCAATCTCCGGGGTAGATGTATGTTTTTGTGCTCCGCGAACCTTCTACCACATGTGTCTGTGTGTAGCTGTGAACGCATTTATACGATTACCATGTTAAATACATCATCTCCAATATATGTCTACGTAGGGCAAAAGCCGTATTGGCGTTTTTATATTTTGAACTTTGATAGAGTGTATCATATAGCAACCATGATCCCACATATAGCAACCAGCCTAAATGCTTAATATTTTCAGTGGTTCTAATCATGTTGCTTGATATAATTCAAAATTCGTCAAATTGTTTGTGGGAAAAAAAGAACATTTCTGTTTCATGATACTGTAATGTAATGCATTGAAATAAAATTTAAGCAAACACTAACAATAGTTTTACCTTAGTTTTTAATTGGTGTAAATGATAATATATCTTAGATGCAAATAACCTCGTGACGTTTTGCTTCTCAAATACTGTATAATTCTCATGCTTTGGGTGATATGACGGAAGATGGAACATTATTTGAAGAACATAAACTAGTTGCTTTCTCTCCCATTACCTGTTTTTAATAAGCATTTTGTTAATCACATCAACCCATATTACGATAATCTTTCCAACTATGTTTAACACCACAGGGATTCCAGTATAAAATGTATGCACTACAAGGGAATGCGGAAGATTCTGCTGCAATTCTCAGAAAAGCTGGTTTTGTTGATGTCAAAGTAGAAGTGGATAACACATTTGATATTAATTTGCAAACAAACATAAGTATAACTTACGTAGCAAAGTATAATGTTAGTGAGGGTCAGTGAAGTGAAAAATAGGATCTAGGAAAAATATTTCAACTAAAACTAGATTTTAGTCAAATATCTATCTCAGACAACGCATATCAGACTTGTGTGTGTATATGCATTTTTAACCCATGCATAATATTTGTATATAATTATCAGAGATTTGTCTATCCAGTGAAAGTACCAACATGCTTGCACAGATCGGTTTTAGACTCGATTATTCAAACAGTTTATTCTATTGTACTCATGAGTGCTACAAGAACAATTTTAAGAATAAGAAGATATGAACACATCTACATATTCTACATATTACTACTTTTTGTACGTGATTGATTCAGATGTCAATTTCACAATTAATACCTTGTGACGATTCTACCTCAGTCTGTGGGACACATTTTGTATCTGCACACACGGACATCTCATTATGGTCAATTTTAAGGCAACACTGAAAATATTTGTTGAAAAACACTTGATCAAGTGTTATACAATAATGTAAATAGTGTTCATTTTGTTTTGCTAATTAATGGATATTTTTTATTTATGCGTCATGAGCTGCCAATCAGTATTTTAGAAAGCACAATAGAAGTTTTAGTTTTGTACACTAACATATACATTTATATTCATTGCACCATTAATCGCACGAAAGCAGACTCATGGTCATCTGTTTTCAAGGAACAGTGATTCTATATACAAATTCAATAAGATATGATAATTTATTGGAACGCAAATTAATGATTCTGATTAATAGCTTGTCGATGAAATAGTTGTAAGAGATATGGGAAAATATAAAATATCTATATTTAAACCCAATCTATTAACAACCTTGATAACATGACCCTTCACAAAAATATAACACCTCAACTATATATATGTTCACATTACTAGTATGTCGCCTCTGTTCCATTTCTAGGTTTTATTAAAACCTTTCTCTTTCACCTGGAGTGTATACCCGACGACCTCAAAGAAGATTTTTTAGAAGATATTTTTCTTCATTCTGATTTGAAAAATGATAAGACTGAAGATGGAAAAGCAATATGGAAGATCCCTGTTTTAACTGCTATAGTCAGAAAAAAGTAAACTAAATTCATTGCACGTTATGCCATGGCTTACATTCAGATTTATTGGCGTTTTGTTGTTATGACAAATTGAGAACTATTAACCTTTCTATTTTACATTTAATTTGCGTTGTGTCTTACTGATTTTCTCTATAGAGATTACTGTTTATTTTGAAAAGATCTGTGATTAGATTCAACATTCCTTACTATATAATCCATACAATCGTTAGAATGTTGTGTAGGGAAACCTGAGTCAAAACACAACTAAAGGACTTGGCGTATACGCTAGGCCAATCATCAGTTAGGTTCCCGTTCTTCTGGTCCACCATTACACGTTATGCCATGAAAATGTAATCATTATTGTAAGATTCTAGGCCCATTGGCCCCTGCCCCCATGGAATTATGTCCCCCAGTCAGTTGACCCCCGACCTGTTGTCCGGTTCATTTTGCCCCCTCTGTATATTTCCCTCCCGTTTTGAATATAAAATTAAATAAATATTTCAAAATACTAAAATATTATTTGAAGTTTTATTAAAGTAGTAACTCCGAGTCTGAGTGTCGATCAGTAAATTAAGAGCTTTACTCTGGGCATAGTAATAGTGACCTAAGCACGACCTAAACAGATGTGAGTATATTTTAGTGTTTGTACAAGTTGCAGAGATTTATATTTATTACTAGAAATAAAATATCTCAAATTACAATGAATTGGCACCGGACCGAGGGGCAACGGGCCTGCTCCCGGATATTGTATTCTTCTTACATAATACCTGTAATACTTTAAACGCGTTTATACATCCCGGTCATGATTTTCTTTTAGTAGCTATTTGTTTGTAAAAAAAAATAATTGTATGTACTCTTATAAGTTGTGCGAGTGCACATCGTATGAATACAGCTTAATAAATACAAATGGCAAAAGATCTCGTTTGATAGTAACACATCTCTTTAAAGTGTGGTTTCACTAAAACCCACAACGCAGAAATTTGAACTAAATTTACAAAAATCAATTATAGTAATCGAAGTTAAGAAAACTCGCAAATGGTGAACGTGAATTAAAATGAAATGATATCGTAATATTTGTCTTGAAGTCCGAAACAATATTTCCGAAGACGGAAAAATAGTGGAAGTAGCAAAATGTTAATGAAAGTTCGAGAAGATGAAGAAGATTACGAACTTACGAAATTACGAAAATTTGAAATGTTGACTCCCAAGATGAATAAAAAAGTATTGGACGTTGTAAAATTTTTCTTTATGCCCTAAATCAGAAAACTGCTTAAGATGACAGGGAACTGTTAAGAATGTCTGCAAAGCGGTCTCGAAAGCCAAATTGTATTGAAAGTCGAATTTAGCAGATATCGGACAAGTTATACCGATTGTTGTTAAATCGGGTTTAAGGTCGATAAAAGTGTTCTTAAGATGGAAAGGGTCTTGATGTTGTAGAAGCTGTCCCGAATGTCACACTAATAGATATATTCATTTACATATTTGTCGTTTTAATATATTGTATTATATAAACTGTGATAATCATTCCTGAGTATAAAGCATTGATGCAGACTGTAAATAGCAAACAAGAACATATATATGAACCTTTTTACTTGCTTGACAGATAAAACGTACACATACATATAAATATGTATGACGACTGGTTTCAAGAACTGTTTTCTCGGACTGAAACTCTTGGTAATCTTTGCGTCTAATCAACACCAAAGTGATTATCAACAACGATATGTTTATTTGTGTACACCGATGCAGATGAGTTCATCAATCAACAGATAAAGGAAAAAAACCTGGTATTCCACTAAAGCAATTGTGAACCAGCTACATGAATGGGCAATGGTAGCCTGTTCTGACAAGATTCGATATATATATATACTATAAATATATACTATTACGCGAGGAGATAATCGGGAGATCAACATTAAAATCCTTATTTCACGCTGTTTGACTCAACATTACGAAAAACACCATATCTTAGTTTTTCTGGTGTAGCCAAGATTTTAGGATAAAGGATCGAGGTATTGTACCAGCCAGTTAGTATATTTTTGTTTTGTCACGCTCATTATATTCACGTTTCACGCGAAGTTAAGTGCCACTGGCTGTCACATTACCAACCTTGTGGATAACACGTAAATAATTGTAAGTGAAGTTGGGAAGCAGGAGTTGGAAGTTGAGGTCACCGTACCTTTGTGTCCGGCTGGCTAGTGATAGGTGGCTTTTCAGTAATTACTTTAAGTATGTTTCTTTAGGTGAAACCTAATATTTGTACAGTGTAAGTGTTATCTTCCAAGCGAGTCGAAGCATATGTTCTTGTTTGCCATCTACAGTCTGCATCATTGCTTTTTATTCAGAAATCATTACCACAGTATAAATAATAATATATTTTAAAGACAACTATTTAAATGAATCTATCTACTAGTGTGACTTTCTAATATAAATGATCGGAAGAGAAAGTGTTTTTTGAACGCTCCTACTCTTCGCCAACTGGCGAGTCTTTTTTACCTTTGCAAGCACAGTGCTTATTTTTAACGTTTCTACTTGTTGTATATAGTGTTACCGGTTGTCTATGAGTATTTATTTTTCAATTTTGTTGGTCAGTTTGTCGTTTTTGGTGTGGTTTTTTGTTTGGTTGTGAGCTAAGGCCGGTCAAGATGGCGGCCGCTCAATCAAAGGCTTCGACCACACCTGCTATTATTCTATTATTCGTTGTGAAAGTGTTGACGGAATTCCCGTCCAAACATATGTCGAAGCAGTGCCACTTCCAGAATGAACAAATCTGTTGTGATTTTCATGTCGTTGGTTGCATGTGTTGACAAGGTCTGTGCTAATGTGATCATTATTGGGGATTTTACTCTCTCTGTTGAACCACTTGTGCGACCATCCACCGAAGTGGTTTTATCGAATGTACCGCCATTCTTACGAAATACATGTATAACTCGGACCCTTGCTCCATATGGACGAGTTATGAGCGGTATCCGTATTATCTCGCTTGGTTGCAAACGACCTACTCTAAAACATGTACAATCATTTCATAGGCAGGTTTATGTATACCTTAAAGATACCAACATTAATGGCCTATTGCCAATCGTATATGATAACCAGACGTATCATAGATGATTTTACTTCTTCATGCCATCAGGAAGGCCATACAGGAAAACAATGTCCAAATAAAGAGCCTATTGATATGCAAAACAAAAGCAAAGAACACAATGACAACAAAATGCAAATAGTGACGTGTGTAACTGAAACAAATACAGCAGACAACATCAACAATAGTGACTGCCAACCCTTTGTTATAGATGAAGGGTGGGGCAGTCAACGTATGTAGTGAGAACAACAGGTCTGAAAATAACAGTGAGAATATAACAGATATAAACACAGACAACGGTATAGATAATGTGTTACACACCACAGAATGAAACGATGGTAACGATGTGATTGCATCAGTTGAAGAGAGGGTACAAACCCCTCCCTCCGCTCCTCCCCTCCCCCGTCTCCATCATTAAAACCTCCCACTGAGACTATATATCACATATACGAAAATGTGAACATTTCCAACCAACCTAAATTTGCTGAAGTTGCAAACTAGTAAGCCAACACCGCCACCCCCACCCCCACCTCTGGCCACTGCACCTTCTATTGTTACAACGCACGATACGTTTTTGTCGCCAGTTCGCATAGGTGAATCACCCAGTATTTTACCGCTGGACTCAGTTTCAAACTCACAGTCATCAGTTGTTACACTAGATATTTACATCACCACAAATGACCCAGAAAACAAAACCCGAGACATAGAAGACGATGAGATCAGTGAAGATGTAAGTTGTTTCTGTCGTTTCCAGTCTCGGAGATATCAAATGAGACAATTAGACAGTTTTTGGCAGCTTCACCACATTCCAGAAAATTCATTGTAATGTGCTTCGATTTTTGCCCAAATCTCAAAACACCGGAAACTTTTACAAAAACTTGTATAACCCCCTGATGAAAATTATCAAGACACCATCCTTGATGACTTACCACAGCTTAGCAAAAGTGACCGTGATGAACTAGATGACGTCATTACTTGAGGAAATTAAGAAAACGGTAAAACTCCTCGGCTGATCTGCACTGGCTCGGAAGATGAATTCTGATTGGCTAAAAAAACAAAAAAACTTGTGGCGTTGAATGCACGTTCATTGTCAGTATTGTTATGCAAATTCAAACTAGCTAATCATTTACAACCTTCCGAGCCAGTGCAGATTAGCCCAAACTCCTCGCTGCTGGGCGTACCCCTGGTATTGATGGAATACCATATAAACTCTATCAGAAGTTGTGGAATGTCATTGATCAAGGTCTGTTTGATGTTATGTTCGCTTCTGTTCGGGACAGTATTTTGCCCCTATCATGCACGAAGGCGGCTGTTACTTCACTTCCCAAGAAAGGAGACAATACATTACTAACAAATGGCGCCTAGTGCTCTGTAGTGACTACATACTACTCACTAAACATTGTCATTACGTCTTTGCTCTCTGTTATTGGTTCAATTATACATACTCATCAAAGTTGCAGCATTCCAAACCGTCCCATTCATGACAATAACAACTTACTCCGTGATTGCATTGATTATTCCAACATAAATAACTCTCCCCTAGGTATGTATTGTCGCCCTAGACCAGCAACAAAACTTTTGATAGGATTCATCATGAATACCTTTTCAACACTTTAAAAGCTTTTGGGTTTGCTTCTTGTTTCATCACTTATATCCGTCTCATATATTATATTGCACAATCATTAATCAGAATAAACAGCGCCCTCACAACCCCTGATTCACTTTCTCGGGACATAAGTCAGGGCTGTTCATTATCATTACTTTTTTGTGTCATTTCTATCGAGCCATTACTTGATGAAATCAGAAAATAAAAAGTCATCAAAGGTATCAAAATCCCAAATAGTAATGATCGTCACTGCAAATTGACAGCTTATGCAGACGACGTTGATTTGTCATCACTCGCCGCCGAGATTTTGAGAAATTAGAAAAATGGCTCCATATATATGAATGTTCCTTAAATACTAAAATCAACTGTGTAAAATCAGAAGGGTTATGGGTTGGATCTTGGCGAAATAACACCTCGTCACTGGGCATTAAATGGAACAGCACTGGATTGAAAATTTTGCGGGTGTAC
Organism: Saccoglossus kowalevskii; assembly: GCF_978046115.1. Lineage (NCBI taxonomy): Eukaryota > Metazoa > Hemichordata > Enteropneusta > Harrimaniidae > Saccoglossus > Saccoglossus kowalevskii. The sequence goes on along the minus strand of NC_140652.1, from coordinate 8,298,878 downwards.
TTGGGTAACAGCAAGCTTTTCACTGACAGGAACTGGACAGAGCTTGTACAAAAGCTCAAAAATAAAATCGAGTTTTGGTCGCATTTTGCACCCAGCATTTCCCGCTCGCTGGTCATTAACAATGTGTTATCTTCACAGCTACTATACAAAGTGCACAGCTTATCCCCTCCACCTGACATCATTACTTCCCTCCAAAAAAACATTTGTTAAATTTGTGTGGCAAGGGCGCCATTGGATCCCGGCCGAAACATTTACTTTTAGAAAAAGGTGGGCAGAATGTTACTAACCTACCTACACGCATTCACACCATGCCTATTGAATACATTCAAATATATCTTTATTCAGATAACTACCAATCTTAATATGTCATTTCTTCATCTCCCACCATTTTATTCAGATTTACTACATTGTTGGAACTCATTAGACAAAAGACGTAATATTGATCTTAATGCGACTAGTTTACTGGCTGAACCACTTTTTCATAACCCGTTTACACGTAATCCCGTGCGAAACGAACCTTTTCTTTTAAAGCATTTTGTTGATGCGGAAGTTTTAAGAGCAAATATCTGTAAGGATTAAACAATGGTGGCAGGAGTCAAACAATAGATTTGGCTTATATTTTGCACAGTATAGTACTTGGTCCACAACCCCTCAAAATAGCTTTCTTTTAGATCAAAACTCTTGTTGCCATGGTGACGGGAACACATTTTCTTGTCATTTTCCCCAATTTTTGCATCTCAAAAACACGGAAATTAGCATATTTTACGGCACTGTCTCGATAACACCTTTAAACCTATCATAAAAACAAAACAAGATCTGAATAGACCAACATTTTTGATTTTTAAAAACTGTTGTGAAATTTCTTTCGATGTTTCAAGCTTCAAAAAAAAAATAATGTTGAGCCCAACTTTGTAACGCTATAAGTGCCGCTCTGGTATTTTTGTTGACTTGAAACTTGTACCATATATGGATCATCAGAATATCTATCAAATGCATTGTTGCAACATTTGGTACCTTATTTGGTTGTCACGTGACTGTCCCTTAAATTAGGCCACTTTTTGTGTTTGGCGAAAATTGTTCAAAGTAGCTACATGATGAAGTAAAATTTCTAATTCAACTTATTATCAAAGGTGAATCTATGTATTGCCTATCAAATGAATGCTTGCAGAGTTTCGGGTCGTGACGTTCGGTCACTTAGTTGTCCCTGAAAATAGTCCATTTTTTGCATTTGACAAAAATTGTAAATTTTAGCTTTGTTCAACGTACGCAACGTGACAAAGTGAACAATAATTCTAATTCAACTTCCGGTCAAATGCACATCTATGTATTCTCTATCAAATGAATGCTTGCAGAGTTTCGGGTCATGACGTTCGTTCACGTGGTTGTCCATGAAAGTAGGTCATTTTTTGCATTTGACGAAACTTGTGAATTTTAGCTTTATTCAACGTACGCAACGTGACGAAGTGAACAGTAGTTCTAATTCAACTTCCGGTCAAATGTACATCTATGTATTCTCCATCAAATGAATGCTTGTAGAGTTTCGGATCATGACGTTTGTTCACGTGGTTGTCCATGAAAGTAGGTCATTTTTTGCATTTGACGAAACTTGTGAATTTTAGCTTTGTTCAACGTACGCTATATGACGAAGTAAACAATAATTCTAATTCAACTTCCGGTCAAATATACATCTATGTATTGTGTATCAAATAAATGCTTGTAGAGTTTCGGGTCATGACGTTCAGTTACTTGGTTGTCCCTGAAAATAGGCCATTTTTTGCATTTGACGAAAATTGTGAATTTTAGCTTTGTTCAACGTACGCTACGCGACGAAGCGAATAATAATTCTCATTCAACTTCCGGTCCAATGTACATCTATGTATTGTCTATCAAATAAATGCTTGTAGAGTTTCGGGTCATTACATTCAGTCACTTGGTTGTCCCTGAAAATCGTCCAGTTTTTGCATTTGACGAAAATTGTGAATTTTAATTTTGTTCAACGTCCGCAACGTGACGAATACAAATAGGTAACAAGTCAAAAGGTCCCTATTTTGGATATTCTAGATGTTACAAAAATTCTAAAAATATATTTGAAATTCGATGAACTAAAATTTAGTATATTGGCAAATCCAATTTTACGAAATTCGGCGACAGTAATCCCACAAAAATAATGAATGCGCGATTTGAAGTATGAACACTTTTCTATTACTACGTGATTGAACGAAATCCAATACTGCTTTTCCTAAAATAACAAGTTATCATCTGTATTTTCTCACAAATAACTTCTGAATATCTATATTGTCTCATCGGTTTTGCTGCAATAAAACGATGACACATTAGTAAATTACACAATTAACAAATAAATATCAACAGCTAATTTACCTTTATCAGATTTGCCAAGGAAATTGACAATAGAAACAACGTCTTATTAATGTTGACTTGAAGCAGACAGCTAATTTAGGTTAACTGGTTGACAACGTATGTGAACAGACATGGATGCCTTAAATCTAAGCATTTATAAACATTGAGTGATAAGCATATAGAAAAACAGTGACCCCCACAAGGTCTGCTTATTGCTATTGAGAGAGGCACCCACAGAACTCACTGGGCTCATTCAATGTTAGAATGGGGTAGACAAGAAAACTTTTGGCTTTAATACATCTCAAAATAATTACAAGAAACAAAGCACAGAATACAATGACTAAATTCACTAAAATATGGGATTGCCTAGGGAAGTGTGCATTGGTGATGAATGTGAAAATTGATGACAGTCAATGGCTTCTGCTACACAATGTCAAAGATGTCAATGTCTTGCATGCAGAGAAATGCTATTATTCCGCAGGACACTGCTGATAGCAGGAGATCACAGAGCAGTTCATACAAATCTCACAGAACGATGATTGAAACAAGTATCACTTGTCTCACAGTATCGCAGCAGCAACACCTAGGGTACTCAGCTGAAATGATGGACCACAACTGTCCCCAGTCTAGCCTATTCATAGACATAAATGGCCCAGATTCAGGTACACCACCTGGGTTTCCACGTGAGTCAATCAGAATGTGATCTTGCTAGCAGATATCTCGCATAGGCAAGTCAGTTGATCGTACACATTCTTTGTTATTTAAAACACACGCACACCTGGTAGATTCCAATTGTTCTTCCAGAGTTGTAAACACCCCTTGTTATGTAAATCACAAACACAACTGGTTGATTCCAATTGTCCTTCCAGAGTTGTAAACAAGTAAGACCTGTCAATCACCTTCATGACAGTTATCACATGGCAATGCACACAGTGTCTTCCCATGATTCCATGCACACTTCTATTTGCAGGGTTAGACATAATATGACAAAAACATAGAGGTGCTAACAAGGACATCAAGCGCTGTTATATTGGCTTAGGGAACATCAACCCTTGTCACATACGCTTAGGGGAAATCAACCCTTCAGTTTTGTCAATTGGCTTAGGGACATCAACCCTTGACATAATGGCTTAGAGGACATCAACCCTTGTCACATTAGCTTAGAGAGCGTCAACGCTTGTCACATTGGCTTAGAGAATCTAAGCCCTTTCTATATTGGTTTAGATGACCCGAGAACATCCCACATTGGCTTAGTTATAATTTCATTGCATATTAATGACCTCCACAACAGCTCTCAATTCCAAAGTGGCCAGGCTGACGGTTATAATGTTGATAATTACGCTGTTGTCACAAGGTTCGTGATGGTATACCTGTCGGGTTAAATTTAGGGTTTGGCCAAAAGGTATATTTTAATACAGCCAGAGGTAGGATTATTTCACAGCCGAGCTAGTAGACTTTGAAACACTTACACACCCCAAAAAACATTCATAAAGAGACGCGTGCCATACATGTGCCGGCTATTGTTCAGTTGCCATAACAATGATTCCAGGTGGGGGACGTTATAAAAGGTCAAGGTAGACGCAGCCGCTTGAGAGAACATTAAGAACTGAGGCAGCGACAGCAACCAGAGCCAGCCTTGTGTTGTGAGTGAACGGGGAGAGTTAGTTCATCCCCACGTGGTGTGCAAGCTACTCGCCTAGTCGACGGACGTTGTGTAGATACAGTGGAAGACAGGACTCTTTTTCTACGTGCTGTTCCATGGAACTTTTGTGTTCGACACGAATCCTACAAGGTATCCTACGAGAAACCAGGCCTGAGTATCGAACTGAATCTACATGTAGCAACGTTTCTACTATAACCCGATAGAAGCCGGTAATTATCACGCTCATTACACGCACATTAGGCTAGGGACCATTGGCTGTGTTTTGAATGTATTTTGGTAACTATTTGGCTAATTTAGTGGTTAAATTATTGTATTCTTATTTGAAATTGTAACAGTATTAGTTTAATTGTATTTTGTGACAGCCCGTTTCCTGCTTCAACGTTTCGCGCGCCCGTCGGCGCAGTTAAGTAGCGGCGTCGTTCCATACGTAAAAGGTGCATTGCCTATTGTGAATCAACCCGGTTTCGGGTTGAGTAAACTGGTTATTCACGGGACGCCACTGCTTTATCCTGCCCTGACATGCGTGTTAATTTTTCCTATTGTACAGCGACTTGTATCTTTGTTACGTTGATTCATATCAGGGAATTCTGTGTATCATAACCGGTTGTACAATTAAACCATCCTTTACGATATTACTGAGCATTTCATTGTGTGCGAGTGGGACTGGTATAATAAGGTGTACAGGGGACAATCCAGGCATCAGCTGGCTTATTTTCGATATTTCAATCAGTAGGGTGTCAAAGAACCCACAACACGAGGTGAAGGCGTGCCTCTTATCACTTTGTGGTCGGATGCTAGCCTACCCCGTGACAGCTGTCAATGATAATTATATCAATGATTACGATGTCAATGATAATGATAACAATGATTTCAATATCGATGATAATTATGTCGATTATTCCAATGTTGATGATTATGATGTTAATGATAATGTCAATGATAACGATGTCGATAATGATGTGAATGATTACGATGTTATAACACAGAGGATTATGATGTCGATGATTAGGATATCGATGATGATGAAGTCAATGATTACGTATTGATGATAATGATTACAATGTCGATTACTACGATGTCAAGGATTACCATGTCGATGACACACGTTATGGATTACCCGAATAAAAAAGTTAAAAATAAAACATAAAAAAAACAGCTCAGTGCATTTGATGTTTACAATATTAGTGTTTCTATGTTATCGTTGTTTACCATTTACATTGTTGTCTACATTATTGCGAACTTGTGCCATTCATTCTGAAATCAGTGCCTATCTGATAAAAAAATGTCCACTGTCTGTATTTTAATGCACGTCTTCTTTGAATAGTTATTGAAGTATTCAAAAGTTGAAAACGATCGTATGTGGAGGATGTTCAGATCTTCGGGCGTTTGCCATCAGATAATTACCAATAAGATAAAATCACTCACCACAAAAAGGAATAAGTGAAATAAAAAAAGTGAAAATGCATGGTACATACTAAGCATATAATGAAAAGACTTATATTTAAGGAATTAATCTACTGATATGAACATTTTTTCACAACGTAATCACAATTCCTTGTCTTTTGGCTGATGCATATAATGCCAATATAGTAGAAACAACTTGATGACTGGGCTCCAATGGAACGGGTGTTGGTTTCCCGTCTAATATCGAAGATTCAAATGCTGCAATTTCTGCCAGGAATGCATCACTTTTTGGCACAGTGATAGTTTTCATTGGCTGGCCTTCAATGCAAAGATCAAAAAAGTTGTCAACGCCGTAAGCATCAGGGTGATAAGCCGAATTTGTATGAATTCGTATTCTGCCCTTGCTACCATTAATTTCAAAATGGCTATCACTCGACGACGTAATACTAGATGTAATACATCCATGGATACCATTGTTGAACTGCAGAATTCCGTACAATGAACCATCCACACCCCTGAAAGATACATGTTTTTAAAGTGAATAGATATGTATAAATTGGTGGGCGTTACACAGAATAGTACTTGTTCAAGCATTATTATTGTTATATTTATGTTTGGTTTGTGTTGTTTGAAATTCAGCTTGTCAAGTTTACATTTTTTGGTTCGATAGTATGGTTGACACAAATTAAAACCATGTTGATAGCTATGAATTATTTCTTAAACATTACAATTATTATATCTATATATGTTTGTTTCTTATTTTAACAACACCAACCTTTCCGTTTTGCACTCCATGGCTGTTACTCTGCGTGGTTTTTCGTTCAGGAGGCCTATCATCATACTGACAGGGTAACAACCCAGTAGCCACAACGACCCATCTGTTCTTTTAGAAACTCCTCCGACATATGAACCAGTCATAAACTGAACATCACCAATAACCCATAATGGTTAATGGTTACAATAAACATACGATTACAGTAGATTGCAATTGACTTGCATAGTGACTACCAAAAAAAACACACAAAGAATCCTCTGAATAAAACTACTGAGGAATTTTACCTGTGATGACGTAATATGTTACAAATGATCTGAGTCAATAACATTAAAATATCTAAAACCTAAAAAACGAATGAATAAACATAAATGAATAAAATACCTGATTTTATTGTCTCTTGAATAGCTTTAAACTGTGGATGACATAAATGTACAAAACCTTCAACAATCAAAACCTTGTTTTCCATGGCAACTCTCTGCATTCTCTCAACATCAGATATCTATGAAAAAATTATATTTAATAGAATAAAACCAGTTATTAATATTGTGTCATTTTGAACAGGCCAAAACATGCCGCTAGAAATCTTTTATTTAAAAACAAATATGTAATTTTATTCCAGGATGTTATTTTCATTTACACAATACCTTTGTTGCTATAGGTTTCTCCACCATACAGTGTTTTCCACTCTCTGCCGCTCTAACTGCCCACTCAGCATGTAATGCATGTGGTAGGGGAACATACACAACATTTATTTCACTATCAGTCAACAATTCTTCATAACTACCATATGCTTTTGGTATGCCCCAGTCTTTGGCCACGCTTTCAGCCTTCTCGATGCTTCGACTTGCTATTGCGGTGACTTGACTTCTCGTCGATTTTAACAGTCTAGGTATAAATCTTTTAGTGATATTGGCTGATGATAAAATTCCCCACTTCAACATTTTGCTGAATGTTATTTTTCCTAAAAAAGCAATGTTGATATATTTGAATATATTATCTATGTGCTTGTAAATTTATGACAGACGTAATTTTGGAAGATTTAGAACCTTAACATTTGCCAAAATTAGCCTAAATAACTAACAGAAAGTAAAATCACATGAAACAACATATTTGCCGTTTTATTTCTACCACCCCTTATTCATAGCATTACGTAATCTAGTCTCATTATCAACAATTAATTTGCCGTTTTATTTCTACCACCCCTTATTACATAGATTTACGTAATCTAGTCTCATTATCAACAATTTATTTGCCGTTTTATTTCTACCACCCCTTATTACATAGATTTACGTAATCTAGTCTCATTATCAACAATTTATTTGCCGTTTTATTTCTACCACCCCTTATTACATAGCTTTACGTAATCTAGTCTTATTATCAACAATTAATTTGCCGTTTTATTTCTACCACCCCTTATTACATAGCTTTACGTAATCTAGTCTCATTATCAACAATTTATTTGCCGTTTTATTTCTACCACCCCTTATTACATAGCTTTACGTAATCTAGTCTCATTATCAACAATTTATTTGCCGTTTTATTTCTACCACCCCTTATTCATAGCTTTACGTAATCTAGTCTCATTATCAACGATTTATTTGCCGTTTTATTTTTACCACCCCTTATTACATAGCTTGCGTAATCTAGTCTTATTTTCAACAATTTATTTGCCGTTTTATTTCTACCACCCCTTATTACATAGCTTTACGTAATCTAGTCTCATTATCAACAATTTATTTGCCGTTTTATTTCTACCATCCCTTATTACATAGCTTTACGTAATCTAGTCTCATTATCAACAATTTATTTGCCGTTTTATTTCTACCACCCCTTATTACATAGCTTTACGTAATCTAGTCTCATTATCAACAATTTATTTGCCGTTTTATTTCTACCATCCCTTATTACATAGCTTTACGTAATCTAGTCTCATTATCAACAATTTATTTGCCGTTTTATTTCTACCACCCCTTATTACATAGCTTTACGTAATCTAGTCTCATTATCAACAATTTATTTGCCGTTTTATTTCTACCATCCCTTATTACATAGCTTTACGTAATCTAGTCTCATTATCAACAATTTATTTGCCGTTTTATTTCTACCACCCCTTATTACATAGCTTTACGTAATCTAGTCTCATTATCAACAACTTATTTGCCGTTTATAATTTGTAATCTTTGATCGTTAATGACACAAGGGTTTAAACTTCCACTATCTTCTTACTAACTTGGCCCATTCAAAGACAGAAATAGAATCACGCATATTTGCAATTTTAGACCAACAGAAAAAGCAGGAAGTAGGTACTAGGCTCTAGGGAGTATCACATTCAAATGCGTGTACATCAACATACAATAGCCATAAAACATACAAAAGTCATAAAGAGCAACATTGCTGTACAAGTATATGCATTTTATTGCAAAATGATCTCTGGCACTGAAAGATATTTTAGGTAAATCTACTTGGGCTTAATACAGAATGAATAATTGTGTACATACAATCATACCTCATCATACTAGCCAAGTATGATTACCTACGGTGATTTGCTTGAACATTATAAAAACAAACACAAGTAGTAGTCAATATGTATTTATACCACAACCATGGAACACGCAATTCAAAAAGCATCGTACATTTTTTTCTTCCATTTTTTTCTTGGATGATTAATAAATTGTTTATGTACAGGACACTTTTTATGCAGTCTACTTTTACAGTATGCATGCCATAATGCTTATTACCGACTGTATACAACATATTTATTAGAAAAAATTCTCGAACATTTTACACGATGAATATGTTGATTTTAGTATTTTCAATATTAAACATGCACGATGCTCAAGTTAGTAAATTGAATGACGCAGCACTGGACAGACATTATTTCTTTCTGATCTAATCGTTTTTTCTTATTTGTATTAAGTTATACTATAATTATTTATATTGAAAAAAATATTTAAAACAGCAAATCGCATGCCAGTGATGTCATCACAGTAATTACTAATTGATGATTATACACACACCTACACACACACACACACTAGGACAGAAACAGAGATAGGGACCTGGACAGTGACAGTCATGGACATAGTCAATGTCAAAACGTTATTTGTGATAATAAAAAAAGGAAAGAATTAACAATTTATAGTGTTTCAAAATATTTATTCCCCATTTAAAAAAAAAGAATTTATTGTTTAGTGATTGTTCAACAATATTATTTTCTCTTTCAATGAATAAATAAAATATAGTTATTTATAGGTGGTTCTATTTTCGTCGTACTTAACACAGTTTAAGGTAGCGAGACTATTATTTGTGTTGAAAATTACGATTTTCACATTTATTTATTAATTGAGGAAATGCACCATAAACTTTCATATGATAAAGTCAATATAACATAGTATGTCATGTAAGTTGGTTAAAATGTAGATTTTCTGAAGGGAAGCAAGGCAGCCTCGGTAGTGTTTTCCAAAATCAACAACACAGGTTTAATCTGTGTGCCTATAAGTTTCAAAGATAAACTCAAGACAAAGCAATGTTAGGATGTGTTATCAGTAGCTATCTGACACAGAATGAGTGTTTCCAAACATTTGAGTGTTTTTTCTCCGCCCCTGTTTGTTTCACAGATTAGTCATTTGCATATGAATGTGTCAGACACAAGGTCACACAGCCACTGAAAAAAATCGTTGATTTTGGTGTTTTCATATGCCGAATTTATCCAATTATAGCTATCCCATTTCTTTATTTTTTTGGTTTCCAATAGCCTTACACATTTGGATGTCCCTACACATGGTAAAACAGACCTTGATGGGAAAACAAATTGATTGTGCCGATAAACAAGCTTGTAAATCTTTGCTGTTACTTCATGGACGTTTTCTAGGAGTTTATGTTTTTCAAAATACAAGGTCTTTAACAAAAAATAACGTATACTTATTGTCGTCGGATTAACACCAAATTTCCACAGCTTTAAGGTGACAATGAGAGGAACTTGAATGTGTCCAGACAAACTATTTCATCGATTATTTACCAACGAGATGTGGTTTGAGTTGGGGGCAATGCGACTAAAACAGTAATTGAAATTCAGGACACTATTTTTTAAAACGCGTTGCTTGAATAAAACTAACCAGACACATTCAATTTACCAGACTATTGAACAACTCGGAAAAGTGAAAAAAATACTTCTCATCGCCAGCATAAATGCGTAATTCTTGTTTTAACAGAAAAAGTAATTTTTCACCTTTGATTGAGTAACGCGTCGTAGAATGCAGATACGGGCATGCAAAATACACTTGTGAAAAGCTTGAAGTCTGGCGATTCTAAAAATATATACTTTCCCGGGTCTATTTGTAGTCATTTAGTCACAATTAGAAGATGAAAACAAGTATGCAAATAATAGTCCCGCTACCTTAAATTAAATTCGATCAATACAAAATGAGTAAGATTGATAGCATGCCACGCAGACCAAAAAGTAAAATAGATATACCAATACTATTCTACAATTTTTTTCAGTATTGGTTCATTTTAGGAAAATTGCTAGTTTCCTTTAAATAAGTAACAATTAAGTATTCTTATTGTGGATATTTCAGAATCAGAAATATATATGTAACAATCGATAGTTTGAAAATTTAATAACTTAGCAAACCAGATATATCAGTGTATATCTATGGCAATAATGAGTGCGCGCTCTGAAGTACAAGGGCTTTTCTCAATAACACACATTGTCGCTGATGTTAATCACGAATACCCTCTAAAATATTCATATGATCTCATCGTATGTTGGCGGGAATAAAATTATGACACAATAATGAATGACAGAACCAATAAATAATTGTAATTGTGAAATAATTAGTGAAATAATAAGTAATTAGTGCTAATTACCTGTATACGATGTGCTGGGGAAATGGATACTAGGAATAAACGGCGTCTCATTAATGATAAAACACTGCTGGTTGACAACATTTGTGAACAAATATGGCTGCTTTAAATCCAAGCATGTATAACCAATCAGTGATCAGTATATATAAACAGCAGTGACCCGACAATAAAGAGCCAATAAAATGAAAAATGTGTGTTGTATGTTTCAGTGGCTAACGTCAATAGCCTACACTGTGAAATAGTTATGTTTCGCAAATTCAACTCGATGCGTCAATGAAAGAAACTAAATGCAACATTTCATTGTGTGAATAATTATTGACTGAAAGTACGTATGACATAGTTGACCAAAAACGAATAAACATTCAATAATATTTTAGTTAACTTACTTGTATAATACTTGATGTAATCAAAATCAACTCTATAGAATAACAGAATAAATAAAAAAGATAACAAATAATTTGAAATTCAAACAGTAAACCAGAATAAGCAGAATATAGCTATTTCAGTAAATCTCTGAACATTGAATGGTTCTATGTTTGTACAGCACTTCAGATTATAACCGATTACCATGTTCCCAGATATAGATCTATATATATATGCTGCGCTATTTCCAGAATATTCTTTTTATCATCAAGTAACAGCAACAGTAAACCACAGTATTCATTTAATTAAAACACGGCTATGGCTCGTACTCTCTGTGGCAACTAATTAAATTGGCGAACACGATTTTCATCGTTTTCGTTGAATCCGCTATGCGATGATTAGAAATTCATTAGGAACTGTGTAAATGTTTTTGGAGATTCAATGACGCAACCTGTTTCAGCGGACCAACGTCGCGTATTAATTATTCAAGCTTAGTAGCAGAACGCCTTTTCTGGGTCGTGTTTTTGACGTTTATCCGACAAAACGCAACTCTTACACTATGTATTATCATAAATACTATATGCCACGAGGTTGATTCAAATATTTTGATAAATTATACAAATGCCTAAATGTCTGGTTCCAAATATCACTCGTGTTGCGGGGTTCTTTTACCCGTACCAAATGAATTATTTATACCTCTAAATGTATAGAGTGGTTGTGACCAGTTCAGCAATATGTTTGGGAATACGAACATATCAACACAGCATACTAGAGAAGAGAACTAATCAGTAACAAGTAAAGGAATTTAATTAATCACGGAAAACAAATGTATTACAAATAACATTAACCGCTCCATAAAGAAGGTAGGGAAATAAATATATACGGTTCGCTCCTTAAACAAGGGAAATAAATATATACAGCTCGCTCGGGGTTATGCGCACCAGCGCATGTGATGGAATAATGCCCCAGAGCTGACAAACACGAACGAGTAACTTATGATAGAATAAATGATAGATTAAAAATAAATAGACTTATTGATGTAGCTACACAACTTTCAAACTAAATACGGCATTCCCCGTTTCCATTGTTGCCTAAATTATTTGGTTCGTGCACGTAGAATAGAATAGTCATAAAACATACAAAATACGTTTCACAAAAAATAAATTAATAATTAAACACTTGACAGCTAGTGCCCCAGACTAATGGAAAGTGTGGGTGTGAGGTGCATGCGACTCACATTTATGTCCGTACGACTTGCAGTTATGCCCGTGATGGAAGTCAGCACTCGTTGTACGAAGAACGGAGTGTAGTCACCACCAGGTTAGCAGAATTGGAACGATAATACACGTTGAGACCATTCGCTCACAGAAACCCAGCGCTGGTTAGTCTTCAGGAAATGTTCCAACAGCCATGTGCGTCACCACAACTTTTAGAATCTGGGACCAATTTTGTCAAAGGTCAAAGGAAGTTGAAATGATTGCAACATTAATGTCCCGTATGTAAATAATGAAAATCTACCTATCTCCTACCTCGCTGACATATAGGGGTCTTATCCTTAACTGATGACCACAGTGAATATATTTTAATACAGACCTTGTGACACTATATATAATCACCGCTGTGATATTCATAGTCACATACATTCACTTTGGCACGACATAATTGACCTGTATGTTCGAGAAAACCCGTTTTTACCGGAGCTTGGCTGGAGCTGTTTACTACATCGTGATTTTCAAGGAAATAATCCCTGGGCCTTTAAGATAGAGAGTTTGTAACCTTTGTTTGTAAGAGAGATGGGGAGAAATGGGTGAATAAAGCTGGACTATATGTAATGAATTAATGTATTTTCCTTTCGGTCGAATCTGGTATCTCCATGTGTAATCGCCAACAGTCAAATGAGACTGTGGACTAAACTTGTTGCCATGCCCTTGCTGAGGTTACACAAGCAAACTAAAAGTTTGGAGAAAATTATGCAAACATCAACCAATATAGGTATTCTGACACACAGATTCAGGTGCATTTAGTTTACAGATAACTTATGCAAATAAGAGCATATGACAGACTTTAATAAATTCACTCATTAAGAATGTGACCAATCAACTCGCCACGTCCAAATTTGAGTCGTATAGCAAATGTTCTAGAGTCCATTTTTTAGCAACGTGGATAACACAGGCAGAGGTAGCTGGAATATAAATGTAATTAATAACAAATATCCACTAGAAGTGTTTGATTGTTTTAGCTTTTTAAAGCAGGAGTGCTGGTATAATTAGGGCTAAACAATTCAGCAAAATAAGGAAGGATGTGTAGTCACGATTTCTAGTATTTAACTAATCATATCGATTTGATTAGGACAATTTGTTGTAGTTTATGATAAACAAGTTAACAATAACGTCTTGGAAAAAAAATCTTAATTTAAATTTGGTTATTGCCAAGTTTCTTCTAGTATATCGTTGTGCAGCACATAGTAGTGCAACTGGTAGAATTCCGGGGAATTCTTTTCACAGAGACATGTAGTGCAAAATTAATGTCATCAGAAACGACACCATGGTTAACGTGTAAAATTCAGAAAGTTTGATGTGGTTGAATTTGTTTTTGTGAGAAATTTTCGAAAAGTGTATGAATGGATATATAATAATAATATAAAATTCTACATATTAAAAAAATAATAGTGGCAAACCAAATTACTTTAAAATTTAAAATTAATTTGAAATTGAAAAGAAACAAATATTATATGTATAGTTTGCTACAGAGGAATGTGAAGTATACTTATTTATGTTGGGCTAGGTAGTATTGTATTGAAGCATTTAGCGGATTCTCAATTGTGTGGCAGAGGGCAGTTTTGAAAATAAAATAGGCTTGACTACATGGCATGTGTAAAAATTTAAATCACATACAACTATACAATGCCATAAAGTCACCCAAGATAGGTAAATCAATGTATGTTCTGGGATTTATAGCTGAAACAAATGAAAACTGTGAAATCTACGAGATCGGACATCCACATCATTTGGTCACATATGAACGTTCAGATAAGGTTCTATGAAAGTCCGCCTTTGACAAGAATGAAATCGACACTGTATGTTTATCATTTACTTACAGCCAAACACAGCATTGCATATGTATTGCCATAAACCCGGAACTCAAAACACCGCCCTTTGACATGCAACGCAAACATGATTTAATGATTAATGTTTGTGACCAGGAACATTAATAATCAGAATCAAATATATGCATTGTGATCACAATGAAAGCAATTCAAAGACGTTGCAAAATGTAAAAGAACACCTCCTTAGAAAGAACAAATTCAAAAATGAATTGTACTTTTGAAGTGTATGGAGATACAAGCGAAAACTCTTCACTGGCATCACAGAGAAATATTATTGCCCTGTCAACCGTTATACTAAATTAAGATTCCAATTGCCTTGTCAATGGTTCAGCGTACATGCGCACATGCTAATTGTATAGATAACCTGTGATGCCACAGTGAGTAAGGTCGCTTGTCTGACTCTTGTTAAATAAAGAAGCCTGAGTGATCCTGAAAGATCTTGTCGATTGAGGTGAGAAGTGATCAACACATTCACAAGTTTTCCCAGGTAACGCCGTGTACGGCATCTACGTTCAATCCAAAATAATGTCACAGCCTGAAGATATACTTATTTGTTGTTGATTCAGACCCAAATACAAACACTGGGCTGCAATGTTTACACGGAAATTGTACTTATTCATCGTGTATGCTACCTACCTTCAATCTAAAATTAGCTCACAGCCTGAGGACATAAGAATTTGCTGATGATTCAAACATTGGGCTACAATGTTAACACAGACAATGTAGTTATTCATCGAGTGTGTCAGCTACGTTCAAATAAAAAATGTGTCACAGTCATATTTATTTTGCTGTTTATTTTTGTTGAGCCGACAGTATTTGCTCACTAATCACCTAGTGTTAATAAAAATGTGCATACTAATTATCTAATTAGCAAAATAATTCGTATTTTTTTTGGCTTTTTCACTTTTATCTCAAGACTCATAATCATATTTCAATGAACATTTGACTTTCTAGGACACTGCACAAGCCTTATTATTTTACATTAAAATATTCGTATATTAATTACCCGATTTGCATAATAATAACTCAGTTTTCAGCTTGTCCATCAATATATCACGTACTTATCTTATTTAAATGAGTCTTTGTTCATAAATACAAATTGCAACAATATAATGTAATATAATGTTTTGGGTTTATAGTTATTTTCTTAAATTGCATAATTATTAGCCAAATTTAAGCATTTTCACTTATTTTTGTATGTACTATTCATCAGAATTCAATAATGAAACGTTTGGAACCTACTTCTGAACACAGAAAACCGTGGTATATCGAGTATTTTAGACCGACTTGCATAAATTGAAAATAACTTTCATCTAATCATAATTTTGCACATTGGTGAAATATTTGTTTTGAATTATTAAATGGCCCATCTATATAACGATTTTCTTTTATTAATCACGCCACGGCTGTCCACTCATCTTTGCAAATAGAAGACTTAATCTGCATCTACACTCACAGTGTAGTTGTCGTAAAACATTACCTCATGATGACTGATATTACCTGTACGATTAATTAGCTAAAGATAATGTCTAAATACGAGAATGAATCTGGCAAACCAATGTATTATGACATGAAATTTATGTATTATCGCTGGAAAATGTTGTACGATTTCACCAAAATATTAATATATGTTCAGGTACATAGATGGTAGGTGATGAATCTTCATTAGGAAGATAAACGTAACCCTAATAAGTACATATAAATATACATTGTTGGCACTATTCATCATTGCACACTGAAAGTACAAGTGAAATGTATACAGTGGATGCAAAAAGAAAACGTGCTGCTCTTTTATCTGTTGTGTCTAGTTGTTATGTCATTACTAGAGCGCACATGCTAATTGTATTATCAACTGTGCAACCCCAGCCTGGCCGTTGTCAAAGACAGAAACCAGAACGAAAGTTGAGAAGTGATAATGAACACATCAACCGAACATTTTTTTCCAATTATCAGGTCGTGGTGCTGTGATTTCTATTGTTGGTCACATGTTGGCGCAATATTGCGTGTTTACTATATTGTACGCATCTTTACAATATTGTAAAACGAAGGTATCGATTTTGTTTTAGACTTGTTTTAATCAAATCTGACTGCCAGTCATGAACGCCAAAGATGTGATATCGTTTTCTTTATACAGAACGCGTTTTGTTCACATCTCAGCAGACGACATAATACAGAAGCTGGATTTTCAAGAGTCGGATACTTTACTAGACGTGTGCTGTGGAACAGGAGAGTTAACAAAACTGGTGACTGAAAATGCCAGGATAAAGTCTACTACAGGTTAGAGACGATCAAGTACATTGGATGCAAGACTAATGTAAATACTGGCAACGTTTATATTCATTCCTAAAATGAAATAAACATTACTATTTCAAGTAAATTGTATTGACATAAATCTATTATAACCTATAAAACTATTAACATTTTGGCAGAGATAGTACTGTCTAGACTTAGTGTTTGATATACCAGTAATTTGTTTAATCAACCACCACCTTAAACTAATCTGTTTACCACTTTCCGTGGAAGACCATTGTTATTACAAAGTCTTTATGTCAAAAGAGACAATGATATGATCTAAATCAAAAAGCTTTACATGACCAAATGCAGTATATTTATGTCCTTCTGTTATTTTTGCCGGCAATTTGAATATTGCAAATAATTCTCAATCTGAAATAGACCCAGTGCAATTGCAATGTACATATAGAGTGCGATGTATTTATAGGTTGTGTCATTTGACCTGTCAAGTGTTCGTTTGTTTTACTTTGTCTTTATTGTTCACATTTTAGCAATTGACATCAATCCGACAATGATAGATATCGCAAAATCTACATACAACGCTGACAATATTGCATATCTTGTTGGTGATGCTGGTACTGCTGAAACATTCAAACCAGAATGGAAAAACTCATTCGATAAAGTTTTGGCCTGTTATGCTCTGCATTGGATTACTAACTGGTATGATACCTTAAGATATCTCCACGAATGCTTAAAACCAGGCGGGGAGGGCTATATAAATATGTGTGTCGACAAACCATCAATGTTGTTCAATGTAATACAAGAAACTATCTCCGAGTTACCAAGATGGCAACAGTTTCTGAAGGTTTGTAAATTTTACAGTAAGATGTTTTGTGATATGGCAATGGGTAATCATCTGACAGTGACGTACATGACATATGGCTAGTTTTATTAGGTGTAATAATGGTGTAAGCTTGGATGCATATTACATTTACACAATCATTTAAATCTCAATCAAAATTTACACATCTAAATAGCTTAGTGTTTGATTCGAACTGTTTGTATTTTTGCATTTATTACGATTGCATCAGCTTTGGTTGCATTACCTTTTTTATTGTTTAGCTTTGTTTTTCCTTTGGCTTTTTTTGGTCATAGCGACGTCGCCTGTTCATCCTTCAATGTCGACTATTCTTATCATTGCAAAGTAGAATTTTTCAAGCTTTGGATTGTTCACCCATGAACAGGCAACGTGGGTTTAGATCGTAGCGATTTGTGCCCAACAATTCATATATTTCTTTTGGCACTTTCAGACCTACTGACTCACTGTCTTTAATGTTATTTTTCTTCTGCTTTTAACATGAAACTTCGAGT
Source organism: Saccoglossus kowalevskii (assembly GCF_978046115.1). Classification (NCBI taxonomy): domain Eukaryota; kingdom Metazoa; phylum Hemichordata; class Enteropneusta; family Harrimaniidae; genus Saccoglossus; species Saccoglossus kowalevskii. Next base: position 8,280,740 of record NC_140652.1, on the reverse strand, counting down.
TTCTTAATTCTGCAGGCGAGAGTATAAATTATGTTTTAATTACTTGAAAAAACTAGTTTAAACTTCGTCGTATTTCTGATGGACCACTGTTTATACAAACTTTTCTGTCTCTCACAGTGTGAAACCAATCTCCGGGGTAGATGTATGTTTTTGTGCTCCTCGAACCTTCTACCACATGTGTCTGTGTGTAGCTGTGAACGCATTTATACGATTACCATGTTAAATACATCATCTCCAATCTATGTCTACGTAGGGCAAAAACCGTTTTGGCGTTTTTATATTTTGAACTTTGTGTGTCATAAGCAGCCATGATCCCGCATATAGCAACCAGCCTACATGCTTATTATTTTCAGTGGTTCTAATCATGTTGCTTGATATAATTCAAAATTCGTCAAATTGTTTGTGGGAAAAAAAGAACATTTCTGAAATAAGATTTAAGCGAACACTAACAATAGTTTAAATGATAATATATCTTAGATGCAAATAAACTCGTGACGTTTTGCTTCTCAAATACTGTATAATTCTCATGATTTGGGTGATATGACGGAAGATGGAACATTATTTGAAGAACATAAACTAGTTGCTTTCAATCTCTCTCTCCCATTACCTGTTTTTAATAAGCATTTTGTTAATCACATCAACCCATATTACGATACTCTTTCCAACTATGTTTAACACCACATGGATTCCAGTATAAAATGTATGCACTACAAGGGAATGCGGAAGATTCTGCTGCAATTCTCAGAAAAGCTGGTTTTGTTGATGTCAAAGTAGAAGTGGATAACACGTTAAAGTTATACAATAATGTAAATAGTGTTTATTTTGTTTTGCTAATTAATGGATATTTTTTATTTATGCGTCATGAGCTGCCAATCAGTATTTTAGAAAACACAATAGAAGTTTTAGTTTTGTACACTAACATATACATTTATATTCATTGCACCATTAATCGCACGAAAGCAGACTCATGGTCATCTGTTTTCAAGGAACAGTGTTTCTATATACAAATTCAATAAGATATGATAATTTATTGGAACGCAAATTAATGATTCTGATTAATAGCCTGTCGATGAAATAGTTGTAAGAGATATGGGAAAATATAAAATATCTATATTTAAACCCAATTCTATTAACAACCTTGATAACATGACCCTTCACAAAAATATAACACGTCAACTATATATATGTTCACATTACTAGTATGTCGCCTCTGTTCCATTTCTAGGTTTTATTAAAACCTTTCTCTTTCACCTGGAGTGTATACTCGACGACCTCAAAGAAGATTTTTTAGAAGATATTTTTCTTCATTCTGATTCGAAAAATGAGAAGACTGAAGATGGAAAAGCAATATGGAAGATCCCTGTTTTAACTGCTATAGTCAGAAAAAAGTAAACTAAATTCATTGCACGTTATGCCATGGCTTACATTCAGATTAACCTTTCTATTTTACATTTAATTTGCGTTGTGTCTTACTGATTTTCTCTATAGAGATTACTGTTTATTTTGAAAAGATCTGTGATTAGATTCAACATTCCTTACTATATAATCCATACAATCGTTAGCATGTTGTGTAGGGAAACCTGAGTCAAAACACAACTAAAGGACTTGGCGTATATGCTAGGCCAATCATCAGTTAGGTTCCCGTTCTTCTGGTCCACCATTACACGTTATGCCATGAAAATGTAATCATTATTGTAAGATTCTAGGCCCATTGGCCCCTGCCCCCATGGAATTATGTCCCCCAGTCAGTTGACCCCCGACCTGTTGTCCGGTTCATTTGCCCCCTCTGTATATTTCCCTTCCGTTTTGAATATAAAATTAAATAAATATTTCAAAATACTAAAATATTATTTGAAGTTTTATTAGTAGTAACTCCGAGTCTGAGTGTCGATCAGTAAATTAAGAGCTTTACTCTGGGCATAGTAATAGTGACCTAAGCATGACCTAAACAGATGTGAGTATATTTTAGTGTTTGTACAAGTTGCAGAGATTTATATTTATTACTAGAAATAAAATATCTCAAATTACAATGAATTGGCACCGGACCGAGGGGCAACGGGCCTGCTCCCGGATATTGTATTCTTCTTACATAATACCTGTAATACTTTAAACGCGTTTATACATCCCGGTCATGATTTTCTTTTAGTAGCTATTTGTTTGTAAAAAAAAAATAATTGTATGTACTCTTATAAGTTGTGCGAGTGCACATCGTATGAATACAGCTTAATAAATACAAATGGCAAAAGATCTCGTTTGATAGTAACACATCTCTTTAAAGTGTGGTTTCACTAAAACCCACAACGCAGAAATTTGAACTAAATTTACAAAAATCAATTATAGTAATCGAAGTTAAGAAAACTCGCAAACGGTGAACGTGAATTAAAATGAAATGATGTCGTAATATTTGTCTTGAAGTCCGAAACAATATTTCCGAAGACGGAAAAATAGTGGAAGTAACAAAATGTTAATGAAAGTTCGAGAAGATGAAGAAGATTACGAACTTACGAAATTACGAAAATTTGAAATGTTGACTCCCAAGATGAATAAAAAAGTATTGGACGTTGTAAAATTTTTCTTTATGCCCTAAATCAGAAAACTGCTTAAGATGACAGGGAACTGTTAAGAATGTCTGCAAAGCGGTCTCGAAAGCCAAATTGTATTGAAAGTCGAATTTAGCAGATATCGGACAAGTTATACCGATTGTTGTTAAATCGTGTTTAAGGTCGATAAAAGTGTTCTTAAGATGGAAAGGGTCTTGATGTTGTAGAAGCTGTCCCGAATGTCACACTAATAGACATATTCATTTACATATTTGTCGTTTTAATATATTGTATTATATAAACTGTGATAATCATTCCTGAGTATAAAGCATTGATGCAGACTGTAAATAGCAAACAAGAACATATATATGAACCTTTTTACTTGCTTAACAGATAAAACTTACACATACATATAAATATGTATGACGACTGGTTTCAAGAACTGTTTTCTCGGACTGAAACTCTTGGTAATCTTTGCATCTAATCAACACCAAAGTGATTATCAACAACGATATGTTTATTTGTGTACACCGATGCAGATGAGTTCATCAATCAACATATAAAGGAAAAAAACCCTGGTATTCCACTAAAGCAATTGTGAACCAGCTACATGAATGGGCAATGGTAGCCTGTTCTGACAAGATTCGATATATATATATACTATAAATATATACTATTACGCGAGGAGATAATCGGGAGATCAACATTAAAATCCTTATTTCACGCTGTTTGACTCAACATTACGAAAAACACCATATCTTAGTTTTTCTGGTGTAGCCAAGATTTTAGGATAAAGAATCGAGGTATTGTACCAGCCAGTTAGTATATTTTTGTTTTGTCACGCTCATTATATTCACGTTTCACGCGAAGTTAAGTGCCACTGGCTGTCACATTACCAACATTGTGGATAACACGTAAATAATTGTAAGTGAAGTTGGGAAGCAGGAGTTGGAAGTTGAGGTCACCGTACCTTTGTGTCCGGCTGGCTAGTGATAGGTGGCTTTTCAGTGATTACTTTAAGTATGTTTCTTTAGGTAAAACCTAATATTTGTACAGTGTAAGTGTTATCTTCCAAGCGAGTCGAAGCATATGTTCTTGTTTGCCATCTACAGTCTGCATCATTGCTTTTTATTCAGAAATCATTACCACAGTATAAATAATAATATATTTTAAAGACAACTATTTAAATGAATCTATCTACTAGTGTGACTTTCTAATATAAATGATCGGAAGAGGAAGTGTTTTTTGAACGCTCCTACTCTTCGCCAACTGGCGAGTCTTTTTTACCTTTGCAAGCACAGTGCTTATTTTTAACGTTTCTACTTGTTGTATATAGTGTTACCGGTTGTCTGTGAGTATTTATTTTTCAATTTTGTTGGTCAGTTTGTCGTTTTTGGTGTGGTTTTTTGTTTGGTTGTGAGTCGGAGCTAAGGCCGGTCAAGATGGCGGCCGCTCAATCAAAGGCTTCGACCACACCTGCTATTATTCTATTATTCGTTGTGAAAGTGTTGACGGAATTCCCGTCCAAACATATGTCGAAGCAGTGCCACTTCCAGAATGAACAAATCTGTTGTGATTTTCATGTCGTTGGTTGCATGTGTTGACAAGGTCTGTGCTAATGTGATCATTATTGAGGATTTTACTCTCTCTGTTGAACCACTTGTGCGACCATCCACCGAAGTGGTTTTATCGAATGTACCGCCATTCTTACGAAATACATGTATAACTCGGACCCTTGCTTCATATGGACGAGTTATGAGCGGTATCCGTATTATCTCGCTTGGTTGCAAACGACCTACTCTAAAACATGTACAATCATTTCATAGGCAGGTGTATGTACACCTTAAAGATACCAACATTAATGGCCTATTGCCAATCGTATATAATAACCAGACGTATCATAGATGATTTTACTTCTTCATGCCATCAGGAAGGCCATACACGAAAACAATGTCCAAATAAAGAGCCTATTGATATGCAAAACAAAAGCAAAGAACACAATGACAACAAAATGCAAATTGTGACGTGTGTAACTGAAACAAATACAGCAGACAACATCAACAATAGTGACTGCCAACCCTTTGTTATAGATGACGGGTGGGGCAGTCAACGTATGTAGTGAGAACAACAGGTCTGAAAATAACAGTGAGAATATAACAGATATAAACACAGACAACGGTATAGATAATGTGTTACACACCACAGAATGAAACGATGGTAACGATGTGATTGCATCAGTTGAAGAGAGGGTACAAACCCCTCCCTCCGCTCCTCCCCTCCCCCGTCTCCATCATTAAAACCTCCCACTGAGACTATATATCACATATACGCAAATGTGACCATTTCCAACCAACCTACATTTGCTGAAGTTGCAAACTAGTAAGCCAACACCGCCACCCCCACCCCCACCTCTGGCCACTGCACCTTCTATTGTTACAACGCACGATACGTTTTTGTCGCCAGTTCGCATAGGTGAATCACCCAGTATTTTACCGCTGGACTCAGTTTCAAACTCACAGTCATCAGTTGTTACACTAGATATTTACATCACCCCAAATGACCCAGAAAACAAAACCCGAGACATAGAAGACGATGAGATCAGTGAAGATGTAAGTTGTTTCTGTCGTTTCTAGTCTCGGAGATATCAAATGAGACAATTAGACAGTTTTTGGCAGCTTCACCACATTCCAGAAAATTCATTGTAATGTGCTTCGATTTTTGCCCAAATCTCAAAACACCGGAAACTTTTACAAAAACTTGTATAACCCCCTGATGAAAATTATCAAGACACCATCCTTGATGACTTACCACAGCTTAGCAAAAGTGACCGTGATGAACTAGATGACGTCATTACTTGAGGAAATTAAGAAAACGGTAAAACTTCTCGGCTGATCTGCACTGGCTCGGAAGATGAATTCTGATTGGCTAAAAAAACAAAAAAACTTGTGGCGTTGAATGCACGTTCATTGTCAGTATTGTTATGCAAATTCAAACTAGCTAATCATTTACAACCTTCCGAGCCAGTGCAGATTAGCCCAAACTCCTCGCTGCTGGGCGTACCCCTGGTATTGATGGAATACCATATAAACTCTATCAGAAGTTGTGGAATGTCATTGATCAAGGTCTGTTTGATGTTATGTTCGCTTCTGTTCGGGACAGTATTTTGCCCCTATCATGCACGAAGGCGGCTGTTACTTCACTTCCCAAGAAAGGAGACAATACATTACTAACAAATGGCGCCTAGTGCTCTGTAGTGACTACATACTACTCACTAAACATTGTCATTACGTCTTTGCTCTCTGTTATTGGTTCAATTATACATACTCATCAAAGTTGCAGCATTCCAAACCGTCCCATTCATGACAATAACAACTTACTCCGTGATTGCATTGATTATTCCAACATAAATAACTCTCCCCTAGGTATGTATTGTCGCCCTAGACCAGGAACAAAACTTTTGATAGGATTCATCATGAATACCTTTTCAACACTTTAAAAGCTTTTGGGTTTGCTTCTTGTTTCATCACTTATATCCGTCTCATATATTATATTGCACAATCATTAATCAGAATAAACAGCGCCCTCACAACCCCTGATTCACTTTCTCGGGGCATAAGTCAGGGCTGTTCATTATCATTACTTTTTTGTGTCATTTCTATCGAGCCATTACTTGATGAAATCAGAAAATAAAAAGTCATCAAAGGTATCAAAATCCCAAATAGTAATGGTCGTCACTGCAAATTGACAGCTTATGCAGACGACGTTGATTTGTCATCACTCGCCGCCGAGATTTTGAGAAATTAGAAAAATGGCTCCATATATATGAATGTTCCTTAAATGCTAAAATCAACTGTGTAAAATCAGAAGGGTTATGGGTTGGATCTTGGCGAAATAACACTTCGTCACTGGGCATTAAATGGAACAGCACTGGATTGAAAATTTTGCGGGTGTACTTGGGTAACATCAAGCTTTTCACTGACTGGAACTGGACAGAGCTTGTACAAAAGCTCAAAAATAAAATCGAGTTTTGGTCGCATTTTGCACCCAGCATTTCCCGCTCGCTGGTCATTAACAATGTGTTATCTTCACAGCTACTATACAAAGTGCACAGCTTATCCCCTCCACGTGACATCATTACTTCCCTCCAAAAAAACATTTGTTAAATTTGTGTGGCAAGGGCGCCATTGGATCCCGGCCGAAACATTTACTTTTAGAAAAAGGTGGGCAGAATGTTACTAACCTACCTACACGCATTCACACCATGCCTATTGAATACATTCAAATATATCTTTATTCAGATAACTACCAATCTTAATATGTCATTTCTTCATCTCCCACCATTTTATTCAGATTTACTACATTGTTAGAACTCATTAGACAAAAGACTTAATATTGATCTTAATGCGACTAGTTTTCTGGCTGAACCACTTTTTCATAACCCGTTTACACGTAATCCCGTGCGAAACGAACCTTTTCTTTTAAAGCATTTTGTTGATGCGGAAGTTTTAAGAGAAAATGTCTGTAAGGATCAAACAATGGTGGCAGGAGTCAAACAATAGATTTGGCTCATATTTTGCACAGTATAGTACTTGGTCCACAACCCCTCAAAATAGCTTTCTTTTAGATCAAAACTCTTGTTGCCATGTTGACGGGGAACACATTTTCTTGTCATTTTCCCCAATTTTTGCATCTCAAAAACACGGAAATTAGCATATTTTACGGCACTGTCTCGATAACACCTTTAAACCTATCATAAAAACAAAACAAGATCTGAATAGACCAACATTTTGGATTTTTAAAAACTGTTGTGAAATTTCCAATCTTTCGATGTTTCACGCTTCAAAAAAAAAATAATTTTGAGCCCAACTTTGTAACGCTATAAGTGCCGCTCTGGTATTTTTGTTGACTTGAAACTTGTACCATATATGGATCATCAGAATATCTATCAAATGCATTGTTGCAACATTTGGTACCTTATTTGGTTGTCACGTGACTGTCCCTTAAATTAGGCCACTTTTTGTGTTTGGCGAAAATTGTTCAAAGTAGCTACATGATGAAGTAAAATTTCTAATTCAACTTATTATCAAAGGTGAATCTATGTATTGCCTATCAAATGAATGCTTGCAGAGTTTCGGGTCGTGACGTTCGGTCACTTAGTTGTCCCTGAAAATAGTCCATTTTTTGCATTTGACAAAAATTGTAAATTTTAGCTTTGTTCAACGTACGCAACGTGACAAAGTGAACAATAATTCTAATTCAACTTCCGGTCAAATGCACATCTATGTATTCTCTATCAAATAAATGCTTGCAGAGTTTCGGGTCATGACGTTCGTTCACGTGGTTGTCCATGAAAGTAGGTCATTTTTTGCATTTGACGAAACTTGTGAATTTTAGCTTTATTCAACGTACGCAACGTGACGAAGTGAACAATAGTTCTAATTCAACTTCCGGTCAAATGTACATATATGTATTCTCCATCAAATGAATGCTTGCAGAGTTTCGGATCATGACGTTCGTTCACGTGGTTGTCCATGAAAGTAGGTCATTTTTTGCATTTGACGAAACTTGTGAATTTTAGCTTTATTCAACGTACGCAACGTGACGAAGTGAACAATAGTTCTAATTCAACTTCCGGTCAAATGTACATATATGTATTCTCCATCAAATGAATGCTTGCAGAGTTTCGGATCATGACGTTCGTTCACGTGGTTGTCCATGAAAGCACATAGCTAATTTAGGTTAACTGGTTGACAACGTATGTGAACAGACATGGATGCCTTAAATCTAAGCATTTATAAACATTGAGTGATAAGCATATAGAAAAACAGTGACCCCCACAAGGTCTGCTTATTGCTATTGAGAGAGGCACACACAGAACTCACTGGGCTCATTCAATGTTAGAATGGGGTAGACAAGAAAACTTTTGGCTTTAATACATCTCAAAATAATTACAAGAAACAAAGCACAGAATACAATGACTAAATTCACTAAAATATGGGATTGCCTAGGGAAGTGTGCATTGGTGATGAATGTGAAAATTGATGACAGTCAATGGCTTCTGCTACACAATGTCAAAGATGTCAATGTCTTGCATGCAGAGAAATGCTATTATTCCGCAGGACACTGCTGATAGCAGGAGATCACAGAGCAGTTCATACAAATCTCACAGAACGATGATTGAAACAAGTATCATTTGTCTCACAGTATCGCAGCAGCAACACCTAGGGTAATCAGCTGAAATGATGGACCACAACTGTCCCCAGTCTAGCCTATTCATAGACATAAATGGCCCAGATTCAGGTACACCACCTGGGTTTCCACGTGAGTCAATCAGAATGTGATCTTGCTAGCAGATATCTCGCATAGGCAAGTCAGTTGATCGTACACATTCTTTGTTATTTAAATCACACGCACACCTGGTAGATTCCAATTGTTCTTCCAGAGTTGTAAACACCCCTTGTTATGTAAATCACAAACACAACTGGTTGATTCCAATTGTCCTTCCAGAGTTGTGAACAAGTAAGACCTGTCAATCACCTTCATGACAGTTATCACATGGCAATGGACACAGTGTCTTCCCATGATTCCATGCACACTTCTATTTGCAGGGTTAGACATAATATGACAAAAAACATAGAGGTGCTAACAAGGACATCAAGCGCTGTTATATTGGCTTAGGGGACATCAACCCTTGTCACATACGCTTAGGGGAAATCAACCCGTCAGTTTTGTCAATTGGCTTAGGGACATCAACCCTTGACATAATGGCTTAGAGGACATCAACCCTTGTCACATTAGCTTAGAGAGCGTCAACGCTTGTCACATTGGCTTAGAGAATCTAAGCCCTTTCTATATTGGTTTAGATGACCCGAGAACATCCCACATTGGCTTAGTTATAATTTCATTGCATATTAATGACCTCCACAACAGCTCTCAATTCCAAAGTGGCCAGGCTGACGGTTATAATGTTGATAATTACGCTATTGTCACAAGGTTCGTGATGGTATACCTGTGGGTTAAATTTAGGGTTTGGCCAAAAGGTATATTTTAATACAGCCAGAGGTAGGATTATTTCAGAGCCGAGCTAGTAGACTTTGAAACACTTACACACCCCAAAAAACATTCATAAAGAGACGCGTGCCATACATGTGCCGGCTATTGTTCAGTTGCCATAACAATGATTCCAGGTGGGGGACGTTATAAAAGGTCAAGGTAGACGCAGCCGCGGGAGAGAACATTAAGAACTGAGGCAGCGACAGCAACCAGAGCCAGCCTTGTGTTGTGAGTGAATGGGGAGAGTTAGTTCATCCCCACGTGGTGTGCAAGCTACTCGCCTAGTCGACGGACGTTGTGTAGATACAGTGGAAGACTGGACTCCTTTTCTACGTGCTGTTCCATGGAACTTTTGTGTTCGACACGAATCCTACAAGGTATCCTACGAGAAACCAGGCCTGAGTATCGAACTGAATCTACATGTAGCAACGTTTCTACTATAACCCGACAGAAGCCGGTAATTATCACGCTCATTACACGCACATTAGGCTAGGGACCATTGGCTGTGTTTTGAATGTATTTTGGTAACTATTTGGCTAATTTAGTGGTTAAATTATTGTATTCTTATTTGAAATTGTAACAGTATTAGTTTAATTGTATTTTGTGACAGCCCGTTTCCTGCTTCAACGTTTCGCGCGCCCGTCGGCGCAGTTAAGTAGCGGCGTCGTTCCATACGTAAAAGGTGCATTGCCTATTGTGAATCAACCCGGTTTCGGGTTGAGTAAACTGGTTATTCACGGGACGCCACTGCTTTATCCTGCCCTGACATGCGTGTTAATTTTTCCTATTGTACAGCTACTTATATCTTTGTTACGTTGATTCATATCAGCGAATTCTGTGTATCATAACCGGTTGTACAATTAAACCATCCTTTACGATATTACTGAGCATTTCATTGTGTGCGAGTGGGACTGGTATAATAAGTTGTACAGGGGACAATCCAGGCATCAGCTGGCTTATTTTCGATATTTCAATCAGTAGGGTATCAAAGAACCCACAACACGAGGTGAAGGCGTGCCTCTTATCACTTTGTGGTCGGATGCTAGCCTACCCCGTGACAGCTGTCAATGATAATTATATCAATGATTACGATGTCAATGATAATGATAACAATGATTTCAATATCGATGATAATTATGTCGATTATTCCAATGTTGATGATTATGATGTTAATGAAAATGTCAATGATAACGATGTCGATAATGATGTGAATGATTACGATGTTATAACACCGAGGATTATGATGTCGATGATTAGGATATCGATGATGATGAAGTCAATGATTACGTATTGATGATGATTACAATGTCGATTACTACGATGTCAAGGATTACCATGTCGATGACACACGTTATGGATTACCCGAATAAAAAAGTTAAAAATAAAACATAAAAAAACAGCTCAGTGCATTTGATGTTTACAATATTAGTGTTTCTATGTTATCGTTGTTTACCATTTACATTGTTGTCTACATTATTGCGAACTTGTGCCATTACATTCTGAAATCAGTGCCTATCTGATAAAAAATGTCCACTGTCTGTATTTTAATGCATGTCTTCTTTGAATAGTTATTGAAGTATTCAAAAGTTGAAAACGATCTTATGTGGAGGATGTTCAGATCTTCGGGCGTTTGCCATCAGATAATTACCAATAAGATAAAATCACTCACCACAAAAAGGAATAAGTGAAATAAAAAAAGTGAAAATGCATGGTACATACTAAGCATATAATGAAAAGACTTATATTTAAGGAATTAATCTACTGATATGAACATTTTTTCACAAAGTAATCACAATTCCTTGTCTTTTGGCTGATGCATATAATGCCAATATAGTAGAAACAACTTGATGACTGTGCTCCAATGGAACGGGTGTTGGTTTCCCGTCTAATATCGAAGATTCAAATGCTGCAATTTCTGCCAGGAATGCATCAATTTTTGGCACAGTGATAGTTTTCATTGGCTGGCCTTCAATGCAAAGATCAAACAAGTTGTCAACGCCGTAAGCATCAGGGTGATAAGCCGAATTTGTATGAATTCGTATTCTGCCCTTGCTACCATTAATTTCAAAATGGCTATCACTCGACGACGTAATACTAGATGTAATACATCCATGGATACCATTGTTGAACTGCAGAATTCCGTACAATGAACCATCCACACCCCTGAAAGATACATGTTTTTAAAGTGAATAGATATGTATAAATTGGTGGGCGTTACACAGAATAGTACTTGTTCAAGCATTATTATTGTTATATTTATGTTTGGTTTGTGTTGTTTGAAATTCAGCTTGTCAAGTTTACATCTAGTCATTGGAGACGTGTTCACCAAGCAATGTCGATCTGACATTTTTTGGTTCGATAGTATGGTTGACACAAATTAAAACCATGTTGATAGCTATGAATTATTTCTTAAACATTACAATTATTATATCTATATATGTTTGTTTCTTATTTTAACAACACCAACCTTTCCGTTTTGCACTCCATGGCTGTTACTCTGCGTGGTTTTTCGTTCAGGAGGCCTATCATCATACTGACAGGGTAACAACCCAGTAGCCACAACGACCCATCTGTTCTTTTAGAAACTCCTCCGACATATGAACCAGTCATAAACTGAACATCACCAATAACCCCTAATGGTTAATGGTTACAATAAACATACGATTACAGTAGATTGCAATTGACTTGCATAGTGATTACCAAAAAAAACACAAAGAATCCTCTGAATAAAACTACTGAGGAATTTTACCTGTGATGACGTAATATGTTACAAATGATCTGAGTCAATAACATTAAAATATCTAAAACCTAAAAAACGAATGAATAAACATAAATGAATAAAATACCTGATTTTATTGTCTCTTGAATAGCTTTAAACTGTGGATGACATAAATGTACAAAACCTTCAACAATCAAAACCTTGTTTTCCATGGCAACTCTCTGCATTCTCTCAACATCAGATATCTATGAAAAAATTATATTTAATAGAATAAAACCAGTTATTAATATTGTGTCATTTTGAACAGGCCAAAACATGCCGCTAGAAATCTTTTATTTAAAAACAAATATGTAATTTTATTCCAGGATGTTATTTTCATTTACACAATACCTTTGTTGCTATAGGTTTCTCCACCATACAGTGTTTTCCACTCTCTGCCGCCCTAACTGCCCACTCAGCATGTAATGCATGTGGTAGGGGAACATACACAACATTTATTTCACTATCAGTCAACAATTCTTCATAACTACCATATGCTTTTGGTATGCCCCACTCATTGGCCACGCTTTCAGCCTTCTCGATGCTTCGACTTGCTATTGCGGTGACTTGACTTCTCGGCGATTTTAACAGTCTAGGTATAAATCTTTTAGTGATATTGGCTGATGATAAAATTCCCCACTTCAACATTTTGCTGAATGTTATTTTTCCTAAAAAAGCAATGTTGATATATTTGAATATATTATCTATGTGCTTGTAAATTTATGACAGACGTAATTTTGGAAGATTTAGAACCTTAACATTTGCCAAAAATAACCTAAATAACTAACAGAAAGTAAAATCACATGAAACAACATATTTGCCGTTTTATTTCTACCACCCCTTATTCATAGCTTTACGTAATCTAGTCTCATTATCAACAATTTATTTGCCGTTTTATTTCTACCACCCCTTATTACATAGCATTACGTAATCTAGTCTCATTATCAACAATTTATTTGCCGTTTTATTTCTACCACCCCTTATTACATAGCTTTACGTAATCTAGTCTCATTATCAACAATTTATTTGCCGTTTTATTTCTACCACCCCTTATTACATAGCTTTACGTAATCTAGTCTCATTATCAACAATTTATTTGCCGTTTTATTTCTACCACCCCTTATTACATAGCTTTACGTAATCTAGTCTCATTATCAACAATTTATTTGCCGTTTTATTTCTACCACCCCTTATTACATAGCTTTACGTAATCTAGTCTCATTATCAACAATTTATTTGCCGTTTTATTTCTACCACCCCTTATTACATAGCATTACGTAATCTAGTCTCATTATCAACAATTTATTTGCCGTTTTATTTCTACCACCCCTTATTACATAGCTTTACGTAATCTAGTCTCATTATCAACAATTTATTTGCCGTTTTATTTCTACCACCCCTTATTACATAGCTTTACGTAATCTAGTCTCATTATCAACAATTTATTTGCCGTTTTATTTCTACCACCCCTTATTACATAGCTTTACGTAATCTAGTCTCATTATCAACAATTAATTTGCCGTTTTATTTCTACCACCCCTTATTACATAGCTTTATGTAATCTAGTCTCATTATCAACAATTAATTTGCCGTTTTATTTCTACCACCCCTTATTACATAGCTTTACGTAATCTAGTCTCATTATCAACAATTAATTTGCCGTTTTATTTCTACCACCCCTTATTACATAGCTTTACGTAATCTAGTCTCATTATCAACAATTAATTTGCCGTTTTATTTCTACCACCCCTTATTACATAGCTTTACGTAATCTAGTCTCATTATCAACAATTAATTTGCCGTTTTATTTCTACCACCCCTTATTACATAGCTTTATGTAATCTAGTCTCATTATCAACAATTAATTTGCCGTTTTATTTCTGCCACCCCTTATTACATAGCTTTACGTAATCTAGTCTCATTATCAACAATTAATTTGCCGTTTTATTTCTACCACCCCTTATTACATAGCTTTACGTAATCTAGTCTCATTATCAACAATTAATTTGCCGTTTTATTTCTACCACCCCTTATTACATAGCTTTACGTAATCTAGTCTCATTATCAACAATTTATTTGCCATTTTATTTCTACCACCCCTTATTACATAGCTTTACGTAATCTAGTCTCATTATCAACAATTTATTTGCCGTTTTATTTCTACCACCCCTTATTACATAGCTTTACGTAATCTAGTCTCATTATCAACAATTAATTTGCCGTTTTATTTCTACCACCCCTTATTACATAGCTTTACGTAATCTAGTCTCATTATCAACAATTAATTTGCCGTTTTATTTCTACCACCCCTTATTACATAGCTTTACGTAATCTAGTCTCATTATCAACAATTTATTTGCCATTTTATTTCTACCACCCCTTATTACATAGCTTTACGTAATCTAGTCTCATTATCAACAATTTATTTGCCGTTTTATTTTTACCACCCCTTATTACATAGCTTTACGTAATCTAGTCTCATTATCAACAATTTATTTGCCGTTTTATTTCTACCACCCCTTATTACATAGCTTTACGTAATCTAGTCTCATTATCAACAATTTATTTGCCGTTTTATTTCTACCACCCCTTATTACATAGCTTTACGTAATCTAGTCTCATTATCAACAATTTGCCGTTTTATTTCTACCACCCCTTATTACATAGCTTTACGTAATCTAGTCTCATTATCAACAATTTATTTGCCGTTTTATTTCTACCACCCCTTATTACATAGCTTTACGTAATCTAGTCTCATTATCAACAATTAATTTGCCGTTTTATTTCTACCACCCCTTATTACATAGCTTTACGTAATCTAGTCTCATTATCAACAACTTATTTGCCGTTTATAATTTGTAATCTTTGATCGTTAATGACACAAGGGTTTAAACTTCCACTATCTTCTTACTAACTTGGCCCATTCAAAGACAGAAATAGAATCACGCATATTTGCAATTTTAGACCAACAGAAAAAGCAGGAAGTAGGTACTAGGCTCTAGGGAGTTTCACATTCAAATGCGTGTACATCAACATACAATAGCCATAAAACATACAATAGCCATAAAACATACAAAAGTCATAAAGAGCAACATTGCTGTACAAGTATATGCATTTTATTGCAAAATGATCTCTGGCACTGAAAGATATTTTAGGTAAATCTACTTGGGCTTAATACAGAATGAATAATTGTGTACATACAATCATACCTCATCATACTAGCCAAGTATGATTACCTACGGTGATTTGCTTGAACATTATAAAAACAAGCACAAGTAGTACTCAATATGTATTTATACCACAACCATGTAACACGCAATTAAAAAAACATCGTACATTTTTTTTCTTCCATTTTTTTCTTGCATGATTAATAAATTGTTTATGTACAGGACACTTTGTATGCAGTCTACTTTTACAGTATGCATGCCATAATGCTTATTACCGACTGTATACAACATATTTATTAGAAAAAATTCTCGAACATTTTACACGATGAATATGTTGATTTTAGTATTTTCAATATTAAACATGCACGATGCTCAAGTTAGTAAATTGAATGACGCAGCACTGGACAGACATTATTTCTTTCTGATCTAATCGTTTTTTCTTATTTGTATACAGTTATACTATAATTATTGATATTGAAAAATTATTTAAAACAGCAAATCGCATGAATCCGCTATGCGATGATTAGAAATTCATTAGGAACTGTGTAAATGTTTTTGGAGATTCAATGACGCAACCTCTTTCAGCGGACCAACGTCGCGTATTAATTATTCAAGCTTAGTAGCAGAACGCCTTTTCTGGGTCGTGTTTTTGACGTTTATCCGACAAAACGCAACTCTTACACTATGTATTATCATAAATAATATGTGCCACGAGATTGATTCAAATATTTTGATAAATTATACAAATGCCTAAATGTCTGGTTCCAAATATCACTCGTGTTGCGGGGTTCTTTTACCCGTACCAAATGAATTATTTATACCTCTAAATGTATAGAGTGGTTGTGACCAGTTCAGCAATATGTTTGGGAATACGAACATATCAACACAGCATACTAGAGAAGAGAACTAATCAGTAACAAGTAAAGGAATTTAATTAATCACGGAAAACAAATGCATTACAAATAACATTAACCGCTCCATAAAGAAGGTAGGGAAATAAATATATACGGTTCGCTCCTTAAACAAGGGATATAAATATATACAGCTCGCTCGGGGTTATGCGCACCAGCGCATGTGATGGAATAATGCCCCAGAGCTGACAAACACGAACGAGTAACTTATGATAGAATAAATGATAGATTAAAAATAAATAGACTTATTGATGTAGCTACACAACTTTCAAACTAAATACGGCATTCCCTGTTTCCATCGTTGCCTAAATTATTTGGTTCGTGCACGTAGAATAGAATAGTCATAAAACATACAAAATACGTTTCACAAAAATTAAATTAATAATTAAACACTTGACAGCTAGTGCCCCGGACTAATGGAAAGTGTGGGTGTGAGGTGCATGCGACTCACATTTATGTCCGTACGACTTGCAGTTATGCCCGTGATGGAAGTCAGCGCTCGTTGTACGACGAACGGAGTGTAGTCACCACCAGGTTAGCAGAATTGGAACGATAATACACGTTGAGACCATTCGCTCGCAGAAACCCAGCGCTGGTTAGTCTTCAGGAAATGTTCCAACAGCCATGTGCGTCACCACAACTTTTAGAATCTGGGACCAATTTTGTCAAAGGTCAAAGGAAGTTGAAATGATTGCAACATTAATGTCCCGTATGTAAATAATGAAAATCTACCTATCTCCTACCTCGCTGTCATATAGGGGTCTTATCCTTAACTGATAACCACAGTGAATATATTTTAATACAGATCTTGTGACACTATATATAATCACCGCTGTGATATTCATAGTCACATACATTCACTTTGGCACGACATAATTGACCTGTATGTTCGAGAAAACCCGTTTTTACCGGAGCTTGGCTGGACCTGTTTACTACATCGTGATTTTCAAGGAAATAATCCCTGGGCCTTTAAGATAGAGAGTTTGTAACCTTTGTTTGTAAGAGAGATGGGGAGAAATGGGTGAATAAAGCTGGACTATATGTAATGAATTAATGTATTTTCCTTTCGGTCGAATCTGGTATCTCCACGTGTAATCGCCAACAGTCAAATGAGACTGTGGACTAAACTTGTTGCCATGCCCTTGCTGAGGTTACACAAGCAAACTAAAAGTTTGGAGAAAATTATGCAAACATCAACCAATATAGGTATTCTGACACACAGATTCAGGTGCATTTAGTTTACAGATAACTTATGCAAATAAGAGCATATGACAGACTTTAATAAATTTACTCATTAAGAATGTGACCAATCAACTCGCCACGTCCAAATTTGAATCGTATAGCAAATGTTCTAGAGTCCATTTTTTAGCAACGTGGATAACACAGGCAGAGGTAGCTGGAATATAAATGTAATTAATAACAAATATCCACTAGAAGTGTTTGATTGTTTTAGCTTTTTAAAGCGGGAGTGCTGGTATAATTAGGGCTAAACAATTCAGCAAAATAAGGAAGGATGTGTAGTCACGATTTCTAGTATTTAACTAATCTTATCGATTTGATTAGGACAATTTGTTGTAGTTTATGATAAACAAGTTAACAATAACGTCTTGGAAAAAAAATCTTAATTTAAATTTGGTTATTGCCAAGTTTCTTCTAGTATATCGTTGTGCAGCACATAGTAGTGCAACTGGTAGAATTCCGGGGAATTCTTTTCACAGAGACATGTAGTGCAAAATTAATGTCATCAGAAACGACACCATGGTTAACGTGTAAAATTCAGAAAATTTGATGTGGTTGAATTTGTTTTTGTGAGAAATTTTCGAAAAGTGTATGAATGGATATATAATAATAATATAAAATTCTACATATTACAAAAATAATAGTGGCAAACCAAATTACTTTAAAATTTAAAATTAATTTGAAATTGAAAAGAAAAAATATTATATGTATAGTTTGCTACAGAGGAATGTGAAGTATACTTATTTATGTTGGGCTAGGTAATATTGTATTGAAGCATTTAGGGGATTCTCAATTGTGTGGCAGGGCAGTTTTGAAAATAAAATAGGCTTGACTACAGAGCATGTGTAAAAATTTAAACCACATACAACTATACAATGCCATAAAGTCACCCAAGATAGGTAAATCAATGTATGTTCTGGGATTTATAGCTGAAACTGTGAAATCTACGAGATCGGACATCCACATCATTTGGTCACATATGAACGTTCAGATAAATTTCTATGAAAGTCCGTCTTTGACAAGAATGAAATCGACACTGTATGTTTATCATTTACTTACAGCCAAACACAGCATTGCATATGTATTGCCATAAACCCGGAACTCAAAACACCGCCCTTTGACATGCAACAAAAACATAATTTAATGATTAATGTTTGTGACCAGGAACATTAATAATCAGAATCAAATATATGCATTGTGATCACAATGAAAGCAACTCAAAGACGTTGCAAAATGTAAAAGAACACCTCCTTCGAAAGAACAAATTCAAAAATGAATTGTACTTTTGAAGTGTATGGAGATACAAGCGAAAACTCTTCACTGGCATCACAGAGAAATATTATTGCCCTGTCAACCGTTATACTAAATTAAGATTCCAATTGCCTTGTCAATGGTTCAGCGCACATGCGCACATGTTAATTGTATAGATAACATGTGATGCCACTGTGAGTAAGGTCGCTTGTCTGACTCTTGTTAAATAAAGAAGCCCGAGCGATCCTGACAGATTTTGTCGATTGAGGTGAGAAGTGATCAACACATTCACAAGTTTTCCCAGGTAACGCCCTGTACGGCATCTACGTTCAATCCAAAATAATGTCACAGCCTGAAGATATACTTATTTGTTGTTGATTCAGACCCAAATACAAACACTGGGCTGCAATGTTTACACGGAAATTGTACTTATTCATCGTGTATGCTAGCTACGTTCAATCTATAATTAGGTCACAGTCTGAGGACATAAGAATTTGCTGATGATTCAAACATTGGGCTACAATGTTAACACAGACAATGTAGTTATTCATCGAGTGTGTCAGCTACGTTCAAATAAAAAATGTGTCAGTCATATTTATTTTGCTGTTGATTTTTGTTGAGCCGACAGTATTTTCTCACTAATCACCTAGTGTTAATAAAAATGTGCATACTAATTATCTAATTAGCAAAATAATTCGTATTTTTTTGGCTTTTTCACTTTTATCTCAAGACTCATAATCATATTTCAATGAAAATTTGATTTTCTAGGACACTGCACAAGCCTTATTATTTTACATTAAAATATTCGTATATTAATTACCCGATTTGCATAATAATAACTCAGTTTTCAGCTTGTCCATCAATATCTCACGTACTTATCTTATTTAAATGAGTCTTTGTTCATAAATACAAATTGCAACAATATAATGTAATATAATGTTTTGGGTTTATAGTTAATTTCTTAAATTGCATAATTATTAGCCAAATTTAAGCATTTTCACTTATTTTTGTATGTACTATTCATCAGAATTCAATAATGAAACGTTTGGAACCTACTTCTGAACACAGACAACCGTGGTATATCAAGTATTTTAGACCGACTTGCATAAATTGAAAATAACTTTCATCTAATCATAATTCTGCACATTGGTGAAATATTTGTTTTAATTATTAAATGGCCCGTTTATATAACGATTTTCTTTTATCAATCACGCCACGGCTGTCCACTCATCTTTGCAAATAGAAGACTTAATCTGCATCTACACTAACAGTGTAGTTGTCGTAAAACATTACCTCATGATGACTGATATTACCTGTACGATTAATTAGCTAAAGATAATGTCTGAATACGAGAATGAATCTGGCAAACCAATGTATTATGATATGAAATTTATGTATAATCGCTGGAAAATGTTGTACGATTTCACCAAAAATATTAATATATGTTCATGTACATAGATGGTAGGTGATGAAACTTCATCAGGAAGATAAACGTAACCCTAATAAGTACATATAAATATACATTTTTGGCACTATTCATTATTGCACACTGAAAGTACAAGTGAAATGTATACAGTGGATGCAAAAAGAAAACGTGCTGCTCTGTTATCTGTTGTGTCAAGTTGTTATGTCATTACTTGAGCGCACATGTTAATTGTATTATCAACTGTGCAACCCCAGCCTGGCCGTTGTCAAAGACAGAAGCCAGAACGAAAGTTAAGAAGTGATAATGAACACATCAACCGAACATGTTTTTCCCAATTGTCAGGTCGTGGTGCTGTGTTTTCTATTGTTGGTGCAATATTGCGTGTTTACTATATTGTACGCATCTTTACAATATGCCATGAGCCAATGGGGTTGGGCGGTACCATCCAAGGGGAATAATGCTCATAGTGTTTTTTGGTAAGCTATCCATCTGTACAGTTAGAAAAAATGTGATAGCACTGCATCAGTGGCAGCTTTATGTGTGTTATCACCCTTTATATATCCTAACTTAAAACAGGCGTTTTTGGAAAATAAAGTGAAAATCGTTTTGTTTTCTTATACGCAAACGCTTATATTTTATGAAGAGTTATTACAAATTTAGGAATATATTTGAACACAATAATGTGTTGCCCCTTTATTGGGGAATTGAGATGAATTTTTTATGTAACTTGTATATTTACAATATCATTGTTGTATGTATTACCCCTCCTCCGGTTTCAAATCAACAAAAGAAATGCTATATTTTATATTTTCTCAAGTTTAATTTAATCAGTGTACTGTTATTTCCTTTCTTTCAAATCAATAATATCTGTGTACAAGCTAAACACCTGTTAACCAATATTTCTTTTTAATATTATTTCTAAAATTGTTATTGTTACTTGGAAAACATGATTTACAGTCTACAAATAGTATTTTGTCCTGAAATGTACTTTGAGTTTTAGTAATGTGAGTAATGTTATGTTTCAGTACAGTAGAGTAATGGATTTCATAAATATTTTTCAAAGCTAATTGTTTCATTAATAACATATATTACAGTTTCTATTTAAGGTATATTCTGGTGGTGGTGATAGTATTAAGTATAACGTACTTGTCTGATTAAAATCAGATCTAATTGGCTTGTTTAAATTTCTTTATTTTTATATTAATTTTTTTTAATTTCTTTATTTTCGTATTTTTAGTATTCTTTTTAATTCTTTTTGTTTAATTTTTACTTTAAAGTATAATTATTTTTTTAGTCCGATCATCAAAGTCCATAAATAAAGAAATTAAAAAACAAATTAATAACAAATGAATATATAAATTTAAACAAGCCCAATTAGATCTTATTTTATTCAGATTGGGAAAATATAAGATAATAGTTCAAACAGACATATAGACAGGTGCAGAAACGCATCCAACACTGAAATAGGACATTCACAGGGATGTCATTTATAGCAGTACAGCTAGTGCATGTGTGTGTGTTTTTTGTTGCATCTTCCAAAATATATTCCTTACAAATAATTGATAACCATGTCCAAGAAGCCAAGGATGCTGCAGAAATTGCTCGCAACAAAAACCTGGTATGGATCCTTGCAAGGCAAAAGGATTCAAGCAATTCCAAGCTGGACTGGCTTTAATATCAAAACCAGGGACCAAGAACAAATCTTAGAAGAAATTGTTGGCTACCTTCCAACCATCAATGCACCAGCTACAGAATTGACCACAGTGTTTGAAATTATCAACCAGTCAGAGCAAATCAGAATGGAATTACTTCTGGATACGATTGTGGTTGTGACTGATCAAGCTCTCTTTGCTAAAGCCACTGAAATTACCTGGACGCACAAAGAGCGTTTTTCCAACATTCTTCTTAGAATGGGAACATTCCATATTATCAGCAATTTTCTAGCTATCCTAGGTAAACGATTTCGGGATGCTGGTTTAAAGGACATTTGTATAGAAGCCAAGATAGTTGCTGATGGTTCTATCAAGGGAGTCCTAGAAGGGAAACACTACAATCGCGCTGTAAGAGTCCACAAGTACGTCTATGAAGCCCTGATGAGACTTGTATGGTCAGAGTTTATTATGTGGACAGAGGACAACATTCAGGAAAGGAGTGATATGATTAAGTTATTTGTAGATCAGGTGAGCAGCATGGCCAGCGAATTGAACCAACATAATTTTGACAATCTTCTACAAAGTCCACTATTACCAGAGGTAATGACCCTCTGGAAAGACTTCCTGGATCATCTACGTCATAACTATGGAGAGCTTTCGACATACTGGATGTCCTACATAGACATGGTGGAGAATGTATTACTTGGACTTTTGCGTGCTTCTCGTGAGAGAAACTGGGATTTGCACCTAAATGCCAAAAGATCAATGATACCATGGTGCTTTGCATATGATAAGATCAACTATGCCAGGTATCTGTCTCCATATTATGCACAGATGACTAATCTTCCAGAGACACATCCCAATACATCCCAATACATATGCAGCATTCAAGATTTTCAGTGCAGATGTCTAGCAACAACCCTTTTCGGCGTATTCCTGTGGACCAGACCACTGAGGTCACAGTTAATAAAGACACACAAACTCCTGGAGGGACAAATCGGTTCAGCCTGAAGGCTGGGGCTATCAAGCGGCACTACATAACAGCTGAGCACCGCAGTGCATTCCTGGGACAGTTAAGAGATATGGTGCACAATCCTAAATCTGAACTCCACCATGCAGAGTTACAGCATCCAAGAATGAAAACTGACGAGGCAGCTGTGTCAGCAGTTGTTGGGCTCATCCAAGGTTGGATCAACCCATTTGCTCAGAAGCATGACCTCATTAGTATCTCTACAGCAAAGGCAGTCCCTAGACACATCACTTCTGGCCTCATGAAGGCATATCAGATTGGGGAGAAACACTATGCCACTTTCAAGAATGAAAGTCTAGAGAATGAACCGCCAGTAAAGCCATTCCATGAACCGATTAAAACTAACAAGCTGAAGACATTCAGTAACATGTGTAAGAAAAAGGAAGTGAAATCAAGTGGGAGAGCAATTATCTTGAAAGCAGACAGATCTTTGTTTGGTCGCATCATAGCAATTTCAGATACAGAAATCAAAATGGCTGCTGGTCATGTGATCACAGGAAGTTCATGACAGTTTGGTAGCTGCCAGTAAAGGAATGATATTTCATCCAAATCCATTGAGATTGAGTTTTTCTGGAGTTATATTTGTGCGTAATTTTTCACAAACCCAAGATGGTAACCCAATGATGTGGTCAGGTGACTAACAGAGAGGTGCATGCATCAGTTCAGCCATACCTATATATACCATAGACGATTCGGAAGTGTTTGTGCAGTGGTTGCCGTAATCAACCTTATGAAAATACAGCGGAAGAAGGAAGAAAGAAGAACTACTGCTCCGAAAACAATAGGGCTTTCAGCCTGAAGCTGAAAAACTTAAGTATGCAAACTACATTTTTTTTGGATTCCTCATCAAATTTTCTACAAACTAATATCCTATTAGTAGCTGATTGTAGTAATTGTTCTAAAATGAATGACAGATAAGTTCCCTTTTCAAGAAAACCAAGTTCATTCATAACTGTATTTTTCAGAAACTGTTATTTTCAGTGGGTCTTAATAAATGGTAATCACCAAGCAAAAGCTGCCA
Organism: Saccoglossus kowalevskii; assembly: GCF_978046115.1. Lineage (NCBI taxonomy): Eukaryota > Metazoa > Hemichordata > Enteropneusta > Harrimaniidae > Saccoglossus > Saccoglossus kowalevskii. The sequence continues at coordinate 8,256,692 of NC_140652.1, read as the reverse complement.
GTGCTGCACTGCTATCACGTATTTTCTGACTGTTGGGATACATACCCTGCCAAAAATCACTATGAGCATTATTCCCCTTAAATGGTACTGATTGCCAAAATTTGCGGGCCTGGCTCATGGCCTATTGTAAAACGTTTGTATCGATTTTGTTTTTAGACTTGTTTTAATCAAATCCGACTGCCAGTCATGAACGCCAAGGATGTGATATCATTTTCTTCATACAGAACGCGTTTTGTTTACATCTCAGCAGACGACATATTACAGAAGCTGGATTTTCAAGAGTCGGATACTTTACTAGACGTGTGCTGTGGAACAGGAGACAAAACTGGTGACTGAAAATTCCAGGATAAAGTCTACTACAGGTTAGAGACGATCAAGTACATTGGATGCAAGACTAATGTAAATACTGGCAACGTTTATATTCATTCCTAAAATGAAATAAACATTACTATTTCAAGTAAATTGTATTGACATAAATCTATTATAACCTATAAAACTATTAACATTTTGACAGAGATAGTACTGTCTAGATTTAGTATTTGATATACCAGTAATTTGTTGAATCAACCACCACCTTAAACTAATCTGTTTACCACTTTCCGTGGAAGACAATTGATATTACCAAGTCTTTATGTAAAAAGAGACAATGATATGATATAAATCAAAAAGCTTTACATGACCAAATGCAGTATATTTATTTCCTTCTGTTATTTTTGCCGACAATTTGAATATTGCAAATAATTCTCAATCTGAAATAGACCCAGTGCAATTGCAATGTACATATAGAGTGCGATGTATTTATAGGTTGTGTCATTTGACCTGTCAAGTGTTCGTTTGTTTCACTTTGTCTTTATTGTTCGCATTTTAGCAATTGACATCAATCCGACAATGACAATATTGCATATCTTGTTGGTGATGCTGGAACTGGTGAAACATTCAAACCAGAATGGAAAAACTCATTCGATAAAGTTTTGGCCTGTTATGCTCTGCATTGGATTACTAACTGGTATGATACCTTAAAATATCTCCACGAATGCTTAAAACCATGCGGGGAGGGCTATATAAATATGTGTGTGGACAAACCATCAATGTTTGTCAATGTAATACAAGAAACTATCTCTGAGTTACCAAGATGGCAACAGTTTCTGAAGGTTTGTAAATTTTACAGTAAGATGTTTTGTGATATGGCAATGGGTAATCATCTGACAGTGACGTACATGACATATGGCTAGTTTTATTAGGTGTAATAATGGTGTAAGCTTGGATGCATATTACATTTACACAATCATTTAAATCTCAATAAAAATTTACACATCTAAATAGCTTAGTGTTTGATTCGAACTGTTTGTATTTTTTGCATTTATTACGATTGCATCAGCTTTGGTTGCATTACCTTTTTTATTGTTTAGCTTTGTTTTTCCTTTGGATTTTTTGGTCATAGCGACGTCGCCTGTTCATCCTTCAATGTCGGCTATTCTTATCATTGCAAAGTAGAATTTTCCAAGCTTAGGATTAGAAAAAGGTTAGTTATTTTGTGCCCAACAATTCATATATTTCTTTTGGCACTTTCAGACCTACTGACTCACTGTCTTTAATGTTATTTTTCTTCTGCTTTTAACATGACACTTCGAGTTTCTTAATTCTGCAGGCGAGAGTATAAATTATGTTTTAATTACGTGAAAAAACTAGTGTAAACTTCGTCGTATTTCTGATCAATCACTGCTGATTGAAATAGTGACACCGATTCTGCATATTATGGACCACTGTTTATACAAACTTTTCTGTCTCTCACAGTGTGAAACCAATCTCCGGGGTAGATGTATGTTTTTGTGCTCCTCGAACCTTCTACCACATGTGTCTGTGTGTAGCTGTGAACGCATTTATACGATTACCATGTTAAATACATCATCTCCAATCTATGTCTACGTAGGGCAAAAGCCGTTTTGGCTTTTTTATATTTTGAACTTTGTGTGTCATAAGCAGCCATGATCCCGCATATAGCAACCAGCCTACATGCTTATTATTTTCAGTGGTTCTAATCATGTTGCTTGATATAATTCAAAATTCGTCAAATTGTTTGTGGGAAAAAAGAACATTTCTGAAATAAGATTTAAGCGAACACTAACAATAGTTTTACCTTAGTTTTTAATTGGTGTAAATGATAATATATCTTAGATGCAAATAACCTCGTGACGTTTTGCTTCTCAAATACTGTATAATTCTCATGATTTGGGTGATATGACGGAAGATGGAACATTATTTGAAGAACATAAACTAGTTGCTTTCAATCTCTCTCTCCCATTACCTGTTTTTAATAAGCATTTTGTTAATCACATCAACCCATATTACGATACTCTTTCCAACTATGTTTAACACCACATGGATTCCAGTATAAAATGTATGCACTACAAGGGAATGCGGAAGATTCTGCTGCAATTCTCAGAAAAGCTGGTTTTGTTGATGTCAAAGTAGAAGTGGATAACACGTTAAAGTTCTACACATTTGATAATGATTTGCAAACAAAAAGTAAGTTTAACTTACATAGCAAAGTATAATGTTAGTGAGGGTCAGTGAAGTGAAAAATACGATCTAGGAAAAATATTTCAACTAAAACTAGATGTTTGTCAAATATCTATCTCAGACAACTTTTATCAGACTTGTGTGTGTATAAGCATTTTTCACCTATGCATAATATTTGTATATAATTATCAGAAAGTGTCTATCCAGTGAAAGTACCAACATGCTTGCACAGATCGGTTTTAGACTCGATTAGTTCTACAAAAATAATTTTGAGAATAAGAAGATATGATCGCATCATTCCCGGTCTAAATAGCCTTTTATTTACTTCATGTAAACTACAAGTTTGATTTTAGAATTACATCAAGATGCTGGAGACTATTGATTAAATATTTAAAACTCGTATTCTACATATTACTACTTGATTCATATGTCAATTTCACAATTAGTGACTTGTGATGATTCTACCTCAGTCTGTGGGACACATTTTGTATCTGCACACACGGACATCTCATTATGGTCAATTTTAAGGCAACACTGAAAATATTTGTTGAAAAACACTTGATCAAGTGTTATACAATAATGTAAATAGTGTTTATTTTGTTTTGCTAATTAATGGATATTTTTTATTTATGCGTCATGAGCTGCCAATCAGTATTTTAGAAAGCACAATAGAAGTTTTAGTTTTGTACACTAACATATACATTTATATTCATTGCACCATTAATCGCACGAAAGCAGACTCATTGTCATCTGTTTTCAAGGAACAGTGTTTCTATATACAAATTCAATAAGATATGATAATTTATTGGAACGCAAATTAATGATTCTGATTAATAGCCTGTCGATGAAATAGTTGTAAGAGATATGGGAAAATATAAAATATCTATATTTAAACCCAATTCTATTAACAACCTTGATAACATGACCCTTCACAAAAATATAACACGTCAACTATATATATGTTCACATTACTAGTATGTCGCCTCTGTTCCATTTCTAGGTTTTATTAAAACCTTTCTCTTTCACCTGGAGTGTATACCCGACGACCTCAAAGAAGATTTTTTAGAAGATATTTTTCTTCATTCTGATTCGAAAAATGAGAAGACTGAAGATGGAAAAGCAATATGGAAGATCCCTGTTTTAACTGCTATAGTCAGAAAAAAGTAAACTAAATTCATTGCACGTTATGCCATGGCTTACATTCAGATTAACCTTTCTATTTTACATTTAATTTGCGTTGTGTCTTACTGATTTTCTCTATAGAGATTACTGTTTATTTTGAAAAGATCTGTGATTAGATTCAACATTCCTTACTATATAATCCATACAATCGTTAGCATGTTGTGTAGGGAAACCTGAGTCAAAACACAACTAAAGGACTTGGCGTATATGCTAGGCCAATCATCAGTTAGGTTCCCGTTCTTCTGGTCCACCATTACACGTTATGCCATGAAAATGTAATCATTATTGTAAGATTCTAGGCCCATTGGCCCCTGCCCCCATGGAATTATGTCCCCCAGTCAGTTGACCCCCGACCTGTTGTCCGGTTCATTTGCCCCCTCTGTATATTTCCCTTCCGTTTTGAATATAAAATTAAATAAATATTTCAAAATACTAAAATATTATTTGAAGTTTTATTAAAGTAGTAACTCCGAGTCTGAGTGTCGATCAGTAAATTAAGAGCTTTACTCTGGGCATAGTAATAGTGACCTAAGCATGACCTAAACAGATGTGAGTATATTTTAGTGTTTGTACAAGTTGCAGAGATTTATATTTATTACTAGAAATAAAATATCTCAAATTACAATGAATTGGCACCGGACCGAGGGGCAACGGGCCTGCTCCCGGATATTGTATTCTTCTTACATAATACCTGTAATACTTTAAACGCGTTTATACATCCCGGTCATGATTTTCTTTTAGTAGCTATTTGTTTGTAAAAAAAAATAATTGTATGTACTCTTATAAGTTGTGCGAGTGCACATCGTATGAATACAGCTTAATAAATACAAATGGCAAAAGATCTCGTTTGATAGTAACACATCTCTTTAAAGTGTGGTTTCACTAAAACCCACAACGCAGAAATTTGAACTAAATTTACAAAAATCAATTATAGTAATCGAAGTTAAGAAAACTCGCAAACGGTGAACGTGAATTAAAATGAAATGATGTCGTAATATTTGTCTTGAAGTCCGAAACAATATTTCCGAAGACGGAAAAATAGTGGAAGTAGCAAAATGTTAATGAAAGTTCGAGAAGATGAAGAAGATTACGAACTTACGAAATTACGAAAATTTGAAATGTTGACTCCCAAGATGAATAAAAAAGTATTGGACGTTGTAAAATTTTTCTTTATGCCCTAAATCAGAAAACTGCTTAAGATGACAGGGAACTGTTAAGAATGTCTGCAAAGCGGTCTCGAAAGCCAAATTGTATTGAAAGTCGAATTTAGCAGATATCGGACAAGTTATACCGATTGTTGTTAAATCGTGTTTAAGGTCGATAAAAGTGTTCTGAAGATGGAAAGGGTCTTGATGTTGTAGAAGCTGTCCCGAATGTCACACTAATAGATATATTCATTTACATATTTGTCGTTTTAATATATTGTATTATATAAACTGTGATAATCATTCCTGAGTATAAAGCATTGATGCAGACTGTAAATAGCAAACAAGAACATATATATGAACCTTTTTACTTGATTGACAGATAAAACGTACACATACATATAAATATGTATGACGACTGGTTTCAAGAACTGTTTTCTCGGACTGAAACTCTTGGTAATCTTTGCGTCTAATCAACACCAAAGTGATTATCAACAACGATATGTTTATTTGTGTACACCGATGCAGATGAGTTCATCAATCAACAGATAAAGGAAAAAAACCTGGTATTCCACTAAAGCAATTGTGAACCAGCTACATGAATGGGCAATGGTAGCCTGTTCTGACAAGATTCGATATATATATATACTATAAATATATACTATTACGCGAGGAGATAATCGGGAGATCAACATTAAAATCCTTATTTCACGCTGTTTGACTCAACATTACGAAAAACACCATATCTTAGTTTTTCTGGTGTAGCCAAGATTTTAGGATAAAGAATCGAGGTATTGTACCAGCCAGTTAGTATATTTTTGTTTTGTCACGCTCATTATATTCACGTTTCACGCGAAGTTAAGTGCCACTGGCTGTCACATTACCAACCTTGTGGATAACACGTAAATAATTGTAAGTGAAGTTGGGAAGCAGGAGTTGGAAGTTGAGGTCACCGTACCTTTGTGTCCGGCTGGCTAGTGATAGGTGGCTTTTCAGTGATTACTTTAAGTATGTTTCTTTAGATAAAACCTAATATTTGTACAGTGTAAGTGTTATCTTCCAAGCGAGTCGAAGCATATGTTCTTGTTTGCCATCTACAGTCTGCATCATTGCTTTTTATTCAGAAATCATTACCACAGTATAAATAATAATATATTTTAAAGACAACTATTTAAATGAATCTATCTACTAGTGTGACTTTCTAATATAAATGATCGAAAGAGGAAGTGTTTTTTGAACGCTCCTACTCTTCGCCAACTGGCGAGTCTTTTTTACCTTTGCAAGCACAGTGCTTATTTTTAACGTTTCTACTTGTTGTATATAGTGTTACCGGTTGTCTGTGAGTATTTATTTTTCAATTTTGTTGGTCAGTTTGTCGTTTTTGGTGTGGTTTTTTGTTTGGTTGTGAGTCGGAGCTAAGGCCGGTCAAGATGGCGGCCGCTCAATCAAAGGCTTCGACCACACCTGCTATTATTCTATTATTCGTTGTGAAAGTGTTGACGGAATTCCCGTCCAAACATATGTCGAAGCAGTGCCACTTCCAGAATGAACAAATCTGTTGTGATTTTCATGTCGTTGGTTGCATGTGTTGACAAGGTCTGTGCTAATGTGATCATTATTGAGGATTTTACTCTCTCTGTTGAACCACTTGTGCGACCATCCACCGAAGTGGTTTTATCGAATGTACCGCCATTCTTACGAAATACATGTATAACTCGGACCCTTGCTTCATATGGACGAGTTATGAGCGGTATCCGTATTATCTCGCTTGGTTGCAAACGACCTACTCTAAAACATGTACAATCATTTCATAGGCAGGTGTATGTACACCTTAAAGATACCAACATTAATGGCCTATTGCCAATCGTATATGATAACCAGACGTGTCATAGATGATTTTACTTCTTCATGCCATCAGGAAGGCCATACACGAAAACAATGTCCAAATAAAGAGCCTATTGATATGCAAAACAAAAGCAAAGAACACAATGACAACAAAATGCAAATTGTGACGTGTGTAACTGAAACAAATACAGCAGACAACATCAACAATAGTGACTGCCAACCCTTTGTTATAGATGACGGGTGGGGCAGTCAACGTATGTAGTGAGAACAACAGGTCTGAAAATAACAGTGAGAATATAACAGATATAAACACAGACAACGGTATAGAAAATGTGTTACACACCACAGAATGAAACAATGGTAACGATGTGATTGCATCAGTTGAAGAGAGGGTACAAACCCCTCCCTCCGCTCCTCCCCTCCCCCGTCTCCATCATTAAAACCTCCCACTGAGACTATATATCACATATACGCAAATGTGACCATTTCCAACCAACCTACATTTGCTGAAGTTGCAAACTAGTAAGCCAACACCGCCACCCCCACCCCCACCTCTGGCCACTGCACCTTCTATTGTTACAACGCACGATACGTTTTTGTCGCCAGTTCGCATATGTGAATCACCCAGTATTTTACCGCTGGACTCAGTTTCAAACTCACAGTCATCAGTTGTTACACTAGATATTTACATCACCCCAAATGACCCAGAAAACAAAACCCGAGACATAGAAGACAATGAGATCAGTGAAGATGTAAGTTGTTTCTGTCGTTTCTAGTCTCGGAGATATCAAATGAGACAATTAGACAGTTTTTGGCAGCTTCACCACATTCCAGAAAATTCATTGTAATGTGCTTCGATTTTTGCCCAAATCTCAAAACACCGGAAACTTTTACAAAAACTTGTATAACCCCCTGATGAAAATTATCAAGACACCATCCTTGATGACTTACCACAGCTTAGCAAAAGTGACCGTGATGAACTAGATGACGTCATTACTTGAGGAAATTAAGAAAACGGTAAAACTTCTCGGCTGATCTGCACTGGCTCGGAAGATGAATTCTGATTGGCTAAAAAAACAAAAAAACTTGTGGCGTTGAATGCACGTTCATTGTCAGTATTGTTATGCAAATTCAAACTAGCTAATCATTTACAACCTTCCGAGCCAGTGCTCGCTTCTGTTCGGGACAGTATTTTGCCCCTATCATGCACGAAGGCGGCTGTTACTTCACTTCCCAAGAAAGGAGACAATACATTACTAACAAATGGCGCCTAGTGCTCTGTAGTGACTACATACTACTCACTAAACATTGTCATTACGTCTTTGCTCTCTGTTATTGGTTCAATTATACACACTCATCAAAGTTGCAGCATTCCAAACCGTCCCATTCATGACAATAACAACTTACTCCGTGATTGCATTGATTATTCCAACATAAATAACTCTCCCCTAGGTATGTATTGTCGCCCTAGACCAGGAACAAAACTTTTGATAGGATTCATCATGAATACATTTTCAACACTTTAAAAGCTTTTGGGTTTGCTTCTTGTTTCATCACTTATATCCGTCTCATATATTATATTGCACAATCATTAATCAGAATAAACAGCGCCCTCACAACCCCTGATTCACTTTCTCGGGACATAAGTCAGGGCTGTTCATTATCATTACTTTTTTGTGTCATTTCTATCGAGCCATTACTTGATGAAATCAGAAAATAAAAAGTCATCAAAGGTATCAAAATCCCAAATAGTAATGGTCGTCACTGCAAATTGACAGCTTATGCAGACGACGTTGATTTGTCATCACTCGCCGCCGAGATTTTGAGAAATTAGAAAAATGGCTCCATATATATGAATGTTCCTTAAATGCTAAAATCAACTGTGTAAAATCAGAAGGGTTATGGGTTGGATCTTGGCGAAATAACACCTCGTCACTGGGCATTAAATGGAACAGCACTGGATTGAAAATTTTGCGGGTGTACTTGGGTAACATCAAGCTTTTCACTGACAGGAACTGGACAGAGCTTGTACAAAAGCTCAAAAATAAAATCGAGTTTTGGTCGCATTTTGCACCCAGCATTTCCCGCTCGCTGGTCATTAACAATGTGTTATCTTCACAGCTACTATACAAAGTGCACAGCTTATCCCCTCCACCTGACATCATTACTTCCCTCCAAAAAAACATTTGTTAAATTTGTGTGGCAAGGGCGCCATTGGATCCCGGCCGAAACATTTACTTTTAGAAAAAGGTGGGCAGAATGTTACTAACCTACCTACACGCATTCACACCATGCCTATTGAATACATTCAAATATATCTTTATTCAGATAACTACCAATCTTAATATGTCATTTCTTCATCTCCCACCATTTTATTCAGATTTACTACATTGTTGGAACTCATTAGACAAAAGACTTAATATTGATCTTAATGCGACTAGTTTACTGGCTGAACCACTTTTTCATAACCCGTTTACATGTAATCCCGTGCGAAACGAACCTTTTCTTTTAAAGCATTTTGTTGATGCGGAAGTTTTAAGAGCAAATGTCTGTAAGGATCAAACAATGGTGGCAGGAGTCAAACAATAGATTTGGCTCATATTTTGCACAGTATAGTACTTGGTCCACAACCCCTCAAAATAGCTTTCTTTTAGATCAAAACTCTTGTTGCCATGGTGACGGGGAACACATTTTCTTGTCATTTTCCCCAATTTTTGCATCTCAAAAACACGGAAATTAGCATATTTTACGGCACTGTCTCGATAACACCTTTAAACCTATCATAAAAACAAAACAAGATCTGATTAGACCAACATTTTGGATTTTTAAAAACTGTTGTGAAATTTCCAATCTTTCGATGTTTCAAGCTTCAAAAAAAAATAATTTTGAGCCCAACTTTGTAACGCTATAAGTGCCGCTCTGGTATGTTTGTTGACTTGAAACTTGTACCATATATGGATCATCAGAATATCTATCAAATGCATTGTTGCAACATTTGGTACCTTATTTGGTTGTCACGTGACTGTCCCTTAAATTAGGCCACTTTTTGTGTTTGGCGAAAATTGTTCAAAGTAGCTACATGATGAAGTAAAATTTCTAATTCAACTTATTATCAAAGGTGAATCTATGTATTGCCTATCAAATGAATGCTTGCAGAGTTTCGGGTCGTGACGTTCGGTCACTTAGTTGTCCCTGAAAATAGTCCATTTTTTGCATTTGACAAAAATTGTAAATTTTAGCTTTGTTCAACGTACGCAACGTGACAAAGTGAACAATAATTCTAATTCAACTTCCGGTCAAATGCACATCTATGTATTCTCTATCAAATGAATGCTTGCAGAGTTTCGGGTCATGACGTTCGTTCACGTGGTTGTCCATGAAAGTAGGTCATTTTTTGCATTTGACGAAACTTGTGAATTTTAGCTTTATTCAACGTACGCAACGTGACGAAGTGAACAATAGTTCTAATTCAACTTCCGGTCAAATGTACATATATGTATTCTCCATCAAATGAATGCTTGCAGAGTTTCGGATCATGACGTTCGTTCACGTGGTTGTCCATGAAAGTAGGTCATTTTTTGCATTTGACGAAACTTGTGAATTTTAGCTTTGTTCAACGTACGCTATATGACGAAGTACACAATAATTCTAATTCAACTTCCGGTCAAATATACATCTATGTATTGTGTATCAAATAAATGCTTGTAGAGTTTCGGGTCATGACGTTCAGTTACTTGGTTGTCCCTGAAAATAGGCCATTTTTTGCATTTGACGAAAATTGTGAATTTTAGCTTTGTTCAACGTACGCTACGTGACGAAGCGAATAATAATTCTCATTCAACTTCCGGTCCAATGTACATCTATGTATTGTCTATCAAATAAATGCTTGTAGAGTTTCGGGTCATTACATTCAGTCACTTGGTTGTCCCTGAAAATCGTCCAGTTTTTGCATTTGACGAAAATTGTGAATTTTAATTTTGTTCAACGTCCGCAACGTGACGAATACAAATAGGTAACAAGTCAAAAGGTCCCTATTTTGGATATTCTAGATGTTACAAAAATTCTAAAAATATATTTGAAATTCGATGAACTAAAATTTAGTATATTGGCAAATCCAATTTTACGAAATTCGGCGACAGTAATCCCACAAAAATAATGAATGCGCGATTTGAAGTATGAACACTTTTTCTATTACTACGTGATTGAACGAAATCCAATACTGCTTTTCCTAAAATAACAAGTTATCATCTGTATTTTCTCACAAATAACTTCTGAATATCAATATTGTCTCATCGGTTTTGCTGCAATAAAACGATGACACATTAGTAAATTACACAATTAACAAATAAATATCAACAGCTAATTTACCTTTATCAGATTTGCCAAGGAAATTGACAATAGAAACAACGTCTTAATAATGTTGACTTGAAGCACATAGCTAATTTAGGTTAACTGGTTGACAACGTATGTGAACAGACATGGATGCCTTAAATCTAAGCATTTATAAACATTGAGTGATAAGCATATAGAAAAACAGTGACCCCCACAAGGTCTGCTTATTGCTATTGAGAGAGGCACCCACAGAACTCACTGGGCTCATTCAATGTTAGAATGGGGTAGACAAGAAAACTTTTGGCTTTAATACATCTCAAAATAATTACAAGAAACAAAGCACAGAATACAATGACTAAATTCACTAAAATATGGGATTGCCTAGGGAAGTGTGCATTGGTGATGAATGTGAAAATTGATGACAGTCAATGGCTTCTGCTACACAATGTCAAAGATGTCAATGTCTTGCATGCAGAGAAATGCTATTATTCCGCAGGACACTGCTGATAGCAGGAGATCACAGAGCAGTTCATACAAATCTCACAGAACGATGATTGAAACAAGTATCACTTGTCTCACAGTATCGCAGCAGCAACACCTAGGGTACTCAGCTGAAATGATGGACCACAACTGTCCCCAGTCTAGCCTATTCATAGACATAAATGGCCCAGATTCAGGTACACCACCTGGGTTTCCACGTGAGTCAATCAGAATGTGATCTTGCTAGCAGATATCTCGCATAGGCAAGTCAGTTGATCGTACACATTCTTTGTTATTTAAATCACACGCACACCTGGTAGATTCCAATTGTTCTTCCAGAGTTGTAAACACCCCTTGTTATGTAAATCACAAACACAACTGGTTGATTCCAATTGTCCTTCCAGAGTTGTGAACAAGTAAGACCTGTCAATCACCTTCATGACAGTTATCACATGGCAATGGACACAGTGTCTTCCCATGATTCCATGCACACTTCTATTTGCAGGGTTAGACATAATATGACAAAAACATAGAGGTGCTAACAAGGACATCAAGCGCTGTTATATTGGCTTAGGGGACATCAACCCTTGTCACATATGCTTAGGGGAAATCAACCCTTCAGTTTTGTCAATTGGCTTAGGGACATCAACCCTTGACATAATGGCTTAGAGGACATCAACCCTTGTCACATTAGCTTAGAGAGCGTCAACGCTTGTCACATTGGCTTAGAGAATCTAAGCCCTTCCTATATTGGTTTAGATGACCCGAGAACATCCCACATTGGCTTAGTTATAATTTCATTGCATATTAATGACCTCCACAACAGCTCTCAATTCCAAAGTGGCCAGGCTGACGGTTATAATGTTGATAATTACGCTATTGTCACAAGGTTCGTGATGGTATACCTGTCGGGTTAAATTTAGGGTTTGGCCAAAAGGTATATTTTAATACAGCCAGAGGTAGGATTATTTCACAGCCGAGCTAGTAGACTTTGAAACACTTACACACCCCAAAAAACATTCATAAAGAGACGCGTGCCATACATGTGCCGGCTATTGTTCAGTTGCCATAACAATGATTCCAGGTGGGGGACGTTATAAAAGGTCAAGGTAGACGCAGCCGCGGGAGAGAACATTAAGAACTGAGGCAGCGACAGCAACCAGAGCCAGCCTTGTGTTGTGAGTGAACGGGGAGAGTTAGTTCATCCCCACGTGGTGTGCAAGCTACTCGCCTAGTCGACGGACGTTGTGTAGATACAGTGGAAGACTGGACTCCTTTTCTACGTGCTGTTCCATGGAACTTTTGTGTTCGACACGAATCCTACAAGGTATCCTACGAGAAACCAGGCCTGAGTATCGAACTGAATCTACATGTAGCAACGTTTCTACTATAACCCGACAGAAGCCGGTAATTATCACGCTCATTACACGCACATTAGGCTAGGGACCATTGGCTGTGTTTTGAATGTATTTTGGTAACTATTTGGCTAATTTAGTGGTTAAATTATTGTATTCTTATTTGAAATTGTAACAGTATTAGTTTAATTGTATTTTGTGACAGCCCGTTTCCTGCTTCAACGTTTCACGCGCCCGTCGGCGCAGTTAAGTAGCGGCGTCGTTCCATACGTAAAAGGTGCATTGCCTATTGTGAATCAACCCGGTTTCGGGTTGAGTAAACTGGTTATTCACGGGACGCCACTGCTTTATCCTGCCCTGACATGCGTGTTAATTTTTCCTATTGTACAGCGACTTATATCTTTGTTACGTTGATTCATATCAGCGAATTCTGTGTATCATAACCGGTTGTACAATTAAACCATCCTTTACGATATTACTGAGCATTTCATTGTGTGGGAGTGGGACTGGTATAATAAGTTGTACAGGGGACAATCCAGGCATCAGCTGGCTTATTTTCGATATTTCAATCAGTAGGGTATCAAAGAACCCACAACACGAGGTGAAGGCGTGCCTCTTATCACTTTGTGGTCGGATGCTAGCCTACCCCGTGACAGCTGTCAATGATAATTATATCAATGATTACGATGTCAATGATAATGATAACAATGATTTCAATATCGATGATAATTATGTCGATTATTCCAATGTTGATGATTATGATGTTAATGATAATGTCAATGATAACGATGTCGATAATGATGTGAATGATTACGATGTTATAACACCGAAGATTATGATGTCGATGATTAGGATATCGATGATGATGAAGTCAATGATTACGTATTGATGATAATGATTACAATGTCGATTACTACGATGTCAAGGATTACCATGTCGATGACACACGTTATGGATTACCCGAATAAAAAAGTTAAAAATAAAACATAAAAAAACAGCTCAGTGCATTTGATGTTTACAATATTAGTGTTTCTATGTTATCGTTGTTTACCATTTACATTGTTGTCTACATTATTGCGAACTTGTGCCATTACATTCTGAAATCAGTGCCTATCTGATAAAAAATGTCCACTGTCTGTATTTTAATGCATGTCTTCTTTGAATAGTTATTGAAGTATTCAAAAGTTGAAAACGATCTTATGTGGAGGATGTTCAGATCTTCGGACGTTTGCCATCAGATAATTACCAATAAGATAAAATCACTCACCACAAAAAGGAATAAGTGAAATAAAAAAAGTGAAAATGCATGGTACATACTAAGCATATAATGAAAAGACTTATATTTAAGGAATTAATCTACTGATATGAACATTTTTTCACAAAGTAATCACAATTCCTTGTCGTTTGGCTGATGCATATAATGCCAATATAGTAGAAACAACTTGATGACTGTGCTCCAATGGAACGGGTGTTGGTTTCCCGTCTAATATCGAAGATTCAAATGCTGCAATTTCTGCCAGGAATGCATCACTTTTTGGCACAGTGATAGTTTTCATTGGCTGGCCTTCAATGCAAAGATCAAAAAAGTTGTCAACGCCGTAAGCATCAGGGTGATAAGCCGAATTTGTATGAATTCGTATTCTGCCCTTGCTACCATTAATTTCAAAATGGCTATCACTCGACGACGTAATACTAGATGTAATACATCCATGGATACCATTGTTGAACTGCAGAATTCCGTACAATGAACCATCCACACCCCTGAAAGATACATGTTTTTAAAGTGAATAGATATGTATAAATTGGTGGGCGTTACACAGAATAGTACTTGTTCAAGCATTATTATTGTTATATTTATGTTTGGTTTGTGTTGTTTGAAATTCAGCTTGTCAAGTTTACATCTAGTCATTGGAGACGTGTTCACCAAGCAATGTCGATCTGACATTTTTTGGTTCGATAGTATGGTTGACACAAATTAAAACCATGTTGATAGCTATGAATTATTTCTTAAACATTACAATTATTATATCTATATATGTTTGTTTCTTATTTTAACAACACCAACCTTTCCGTTTTGCACTCCATGGCTGTTACTCTGCGTGGTTTTTCGTTCAGGAGGCCTATCATCATACTGACAGGGTAACAACCCAGTAGCCACAACGACCCATCTGTTCTTTTAGAAACTCCTCCGACATATGAACCAGTCATAAACTGAACATCACCAATAACCCCTAATGGTTAATGGTTACAATAAACATACGATTACAGTAGATTGCAATTGACTTGCATAGTGATTACCAAAAAAATCACAAAGAATCCTCTGAATAAAACTACTGAGGAATTTTACCTGTGATGACGTAATATGTTACAAATGATCTGAGTCAATAACATTAAAATATCTAAAACCTAAAAAACGAATGAATAAACATAAATGAATAAAATACCTGATTTTATTGTCTCTTGAATAGCTTTAAACTGTGGATGACATAAATGTACAAAACCTTCAACAATCAAAACCTTGTTTTCCATGGCAACTCTCTGCATTCTCTCAACATCAGATATCTATGAAAAAATTATATTTAATAGAATAAAACCAGTTATTAATATTGTGTCATTTTGAACAGGCCAAAACATGCCGCTAGAAATCTTTTATTTAAAAACAAATATGTAATTTTATTCCAGGATGTTATTTTCATTTACACAATACCTTTGTTGCTATAGGTTTCTCCACCATACAGTGTTTTCCACTCTCTGCCGCCCTAACTGCCCACTCAGCATGTAATGCATGTGGTAGGGGAACATACACAACATTTATTTCACTATCAGTCAACAATTCTTCATAACTACCATATGCTTTTGGTATGCCCCACTCTTTGGCCACGCTTTCAGCCTTCTCGATGCTTCGACTTGCTATTGCGGTGACTTGACTTCTCGGCGATTTTAACAGTCTAGGTATAAATCTTTTAGTGATATTGGCTGATGATAAAATTCCCCACTTCAACATTTTGCTGAATGTTATTTTTCCTAAAAAAGCAATGTTGATATATTTGAATATATTATCTATGTGCTTGCAAATTTATGACAGACGTAATTTTGGAAGATTTAGAACCTTAACATTTGCCAAAATTAGCCTAAATAACTAACAGAAAGTAAAATCACATGAAACAACATATTTGCCGTTTTATTTCTACCACCCCTTATTCATAGCTTTACGTAATCTAGTCTCATTATCAACAATTAATTTGCCGTTTTATTTCTACCACCCCTTATTACATAGCATTACGTAATCTAGTCTCATTATCAACAATTTATTTGCCGTTTTATTTCTACCACCCCTTATTACATAGCTTTACGTAATCTCGTCTCATTATCAACAATTTATTTGCCGTTTTATTTCTACCACCCCTTATTACATAGCTTTACGTAATCTAGTCTCATTATCAACAATTTATTTGCCGTTTTATTTCTACCACCCCTTATTACATAGCTTTACGTAATCTAGTCTCATTATCAACAATTTATTTGCCGTTTTATTTCTACCACCCCTTATTACATAGCTTTACGTAATCTAGTCTCATTATCAACAACTTATTTGCCGTTTTATTTCTACCACCCCTTATTACATAGCTTTACGTAATCTAGTCTCATTATCAACAATTTATTTGCCGTTTTATTTCTACCACCCCTTATTACATAGCTTTACGTAATCTAGTCTCATTATCAACAATTTATTTGCCGTTTCATTTCTACCACCCCTTATTACATAGCTTTGCGTAATCTAGTCTCATTATCAACAATTTAGTTGCCGTTTTATTTCTACCACCCCTTATTACATAGCTTTACGTAATCTAGTCTCATTATCAACAACTTATTTGCCGTTTATAATTTGTAATCTTTGATCGTTAATGACACAAGGGTTTAAACTTCCACTATCTTCTTACTAACTTGGCCCATTCAAAGACAGAAATAGAATCACGCATATTTGCAATTTTAGACCAACAGAAAAAGCAGGAAGTATGTACTAGGCTCTAGGGAGTATCACATTCAAATGCGTGTACATCAACATACAATAGCCATAAAACATACAAAAGTCATAAAGAGCAACATTGCTGTACAAGTATATGCATTTTATTGCAAAATGATCTCTGGCACTGAAAGATATTTTAGGTAAATCTACTTGGGCTTAATACAGAATAAATAATTGTGTACATACAATCATACCTCATCATACTAGCCAAGTATGATCACCTACGGTGATTTGCTTGAACATTATAAAAACAAGCACAAGTAGTACTCAATATGTATTTATACCACAACCATGTAACACGCAATTCAAAAAACATCGTACATTTTTTTTCATCCATTTTTTTCTTGGATGATTAATAAATTGTTTATGTACAGGACACTTTGTATGCAGTCTACTTTTACAGTATGCATGCCATAATGCTTATTACCGACTTTATACAACATATTTATTAGAAAAAAATCTCGAACATTTTACACGATGAATATGTTGATTTTAGTATTTTCAATATTAAACATGCACGATGCTCAAGTTAGTAAATTGAATGACGCAGCACTGGACAGACATTATTTCTTTCTGATCTAATCGTTTTTTCTTATTTGTATAAAGTTATACTATAATTATTGATATTGAAAAATTATTTAAAACAGCAAATCGCATGCCAGTGATGTCATCACAGTAATTACTAATTGATGATTATACACACACCTACACACACACACACACTAGGACAGAAACAGAGATAGGGACCTGGACAGTGGTAGACATGGACATAGTCAAGGTCAAAACGTTATTTGTGATAATAAAAAAAGGAAAGAATTAACAATTTATAGTGTTTCAAAATATTTATTCCCCATTTAAAAAAAAAGAATTTATTGTTTAGTGATTGTTCAACAATATTATTTTCTCTTTCAATGAATAAATAAAATATAGTTATTTATAGGTGGTTCTATTTTCGTCGTACTTAACACAGTTTAAATTAAATTCGATCAATACAAAATGAGTAAGATTGATAGCATGCCACGCAGACCAAAAAGTAAAATAGATATACCAATACTATTCTACAATTTTTTCAGTATTGGTTCATTTTAGGAAAATTGCTAGTTTCCTTTAAATAAGTAACAATTAAGTATTCTTATTGTGGATATTTCAGAATCAGAAATATATATGTAACAATCGATAGTTTGAAAATTTAATAACTTAGCAAACCAGATATATCAGTGTATATCTATGGCAATAATGAGTGCGCGCTCTGAAGTACAAGGGCTTTTCTCAATAACACACATTATCGCCGATGTTAATCACGTATACCCTCTAAAATATTCATATGATCTCATCGTATGTTGGCGGGAATAAAATTATGACACAATAATGAATGACAGAACCAATAAATAATTGTAATTGTGAAATAATTAGTGAAATAATAAGTAATTAGTGCTAATTACCTGTATACGATGTGCTGGGGAAATGGATACTAGGAATAAACGGCGTCTCATTAATGATAAAACACTGCTGGTTGACAACGTTTGTGAACACATATGGCTGCTTTAAATCCAAGCATGTATAACCAATCAGTGATCAGTATATATAAACAGCAGTGACCCGACAATAAAGAGCCAATAAAATGAAAAATGTGTGTTGTATGTTTCAGTGGCTAACGTCAATAGCCTACACTGTGAAATAGTTATGTTTCGCAAATTCAACTCGATGCGTCAATGAAAGAAACTAAATGCAACATTTCATTGTGTGAATAATTATTGACTGAAAGTACGTATGACATAGTTGACCAAAAACGAATAAACATTCAATAATATTTTAGTTAACTTACTTGTATAATACTTGATGTAATCAAAATCAACTCTATAGAATAACAGAATAAATAAAAAGATAACAAATAATTTGAAATTCAAACAGTAAACCAGAATAAGCAGAATATAGCTATTTCGGTAAATCTCTGAACATTGAATGGTTCTATGTTTGTACAGCACTTCAGATTATAACCGATTACCATGTTCCCAGATATAGATCTATTGAATATAGTAGTACCCGTTGAATCATTGTCGGCAAAAAAGGCATATGCAGCTGAATGGTTAAACTTGGCTTACCATATGAGCAATTGTATCATCTGTTTCTCATTTTTTTTAAATCTAGGTCAGTATTTTAATGCGGTATACATTCCACGCCACGCTATACATGTGATGAAGGTGGTTAGTTTTAAATAGATTTCATGAACTCGTTGTCTCCAAAAAACCAACTCTTTTTTTTGTGCCAGGCGACAGTTCTGGACATTGAATGTCACCGTTGTCTCTCCTGACTTTTTTTGTATGTGCAAATTGCAAGTGCTAGTGCTGACATATAGTGCATTTTGCCACAGAAGTCATATTCATGTTTGGGACTACATGACAGGGCTGTGTGGCTATCTCTCTGTCAAATGGCAATTTTAATGCGCTATCCTGGCGTCAAACAGGCTCGGTCGAACACAAGCACCTGCGGACCTTAACAAGGTTCCCCCAAAGTCGCATTCGTTAGTGAATGAATCTCGGCCAGTGGAATTGGCCTTCCCATTTAGTCTGTGGCACACTCACCCAGGGTAGGGGTTGACCCTTTGATGTTCAGCCTAAGGTAGGATTTGAACTTGGGTCTACCGATCATAAGTCTGGAGCGACAACCACTATGCTACCAGTGACCAACTCAAGGCATCAAACTTTATAACGGGCCAGTCAGACTGACTTCCATTGAGCGCTGACCTGGGCTACATGGGCATTCCGTAGTGACAAGCAATGTGGAACTAGTTACAAAGTAATGTGACATTGTCAATTTCTTTATTTTAACAATAGCGTTTGTCTGAAATGCATAATTGTCGTATCATATCCACTTGCCACCCTCGTATCGTTGAACTACGATGCCACGGCGATGACCACGATGGGCGTATGCTTAGGACGCTGTCCAGCTCGCTACGGTCACCAATAAACAAAATATTCACTGCACGGCGTTCACATTTTCACCCGCATCAATGCTGCTACTGTACGTAGCAATAGTAAAGATAATAAATTTGATACGATGCATCACTGCGTGCGAAAACCTGATGACTGACCACAGCCACATGTAACGCAAAATGTATATTGCTTTATGCCAACCAGTGTATATTTCGGTTAGACAGGAGGCCGGTTAGACAGGAAAATAATTTTAGAGAAAACAGAAATTGTCACTATTTAGCTATGCGCCAGCGCGTGGGCACGCAGTTACGGCATTAATTTGCCATTTTTGTAAACAACTGTAAAAAAATCTACGAAGAAGTCAGTCATTTAACATTGTTGGTCCGTCATCCGAATATCTCAGTAGAGATAGTCTAGTCCGAACCTCATTTTTGTTCAATGTACCGTTATAAGCTGCGCTATTTCCGGAATACTCTCTTTATCAACAGTAACAGTAAAAAATACTAACCACAATATGCATTTAATTAAAACACGGCTAGGGCTCGTACTCTCTGTGGCAACTAATTAAATTGGCGAACACGATTTTCATTGTTTTCGTTGAATCCGCTATGCGATGATTAGAAATTCATTAGGAACTGTGTAAATGTTTTTGGAGATTCAATGACGCAACCTGTTTCAGCGGACCAACGTCGCGTGTTAATTATT
The DNA here is from genome assembly GCF_978046115.1 of Saccoglossus kowalevskii. Taxonomy (NCBI): domain Eukaryota; kingdom Metazoa; phylum Hemichordata; class Enteropneusta; family Harrimaniidae; genus Saccoglossus; species Saccoglossus kowalevskii. The sequence goes on along the minus strand of NC_140652.1, from coordinate 8,236,168 downwards.
CAAGCTTAGTAGCAGAACGCCTTTTCTGGATCGTGTTTTTGACGTTTATCCGACAAAACTCAACTCTTACACTATGTATTATCATAAATACTATATGCCACGAGGTTGATTCAAATATTTTGATAAATTATACAAATGCCTAAATGTCTGGTTCCAAATATCACTCGTGTTGCGGGGTTCTTTTACCCGTACCAAATGAATTATTTATACCTCTAAATGTATAGAGTGGTTGTGACCAGTTCAGCAATATGTTTGGGAATACGAACATACAAACACAGCATACTAGAGAAGAGAACTAATCAGTTACAAGTAAAGGAATTTAATTAATCACGGAAAACCAATGCATTACAAATAACATTAACCGCTCCCTATACAAGGTAAGGAAATAAATATATACGGTTCGCTCCTTAAACAAGGGAAATAAATATATACAGCTCGCTCGGGGTTATGCGCACCAGCGCATGTGATGGAATAATGCCCCAGAGCTGACAAACACGAACGAGTAACTTATGATAGAATAAATGATAGATTAAAAATAAATAGACTTATTGATGTAGCTACACAACTTTCAAACTAAATACGGCATTCCCCGTTTCCATTGTTGCCTAAATTATTTGGTTCGTGCACGTAGAATAGAATAGTCATAAAACATACAAAATACGTTTCACAAAAATTAAATTAATAATTAAACACTTGACAGCTAGTGCCCCAGACTAATGGAAAGTGTGGGTGTGAGGTGCATGCGACTCACATTTATGTCCGTACGACTTGCAGTTATGCCCGTGATGGAAGTCAGCGCTCGTTGTACGAAGAACGGAGTGTAGTCACCACCAGGTTAGCAGAATTGGAACGATAATACACGTTGAGACCATTCGCTCGCAGAAACCCAGCGCTGGTTAGTCTTCAGGAAATGTTCCAACAGCCATGTGCGTCACCACAACTTTTAGAATCTGGGACCAATTTTGTCAAAGGTCAAAGGAAGTTGAAATGATTGCAACATTAATGTCCAGTATGTAAATAATGAAAATCTACCTATCTCCTACCTCGCTGTCATATAGGGGTCTTATCCTTAACTGATGACCACAGTGAATATATTTTAATACAGACCTTGTGACACTATATATAATCACCGCTGTGATATTCATAGTCACATACATTCACTTTGGCACGACATAATTGACCTGTATGTTCGAGAAAACCCGTTTTTACCGGAGCTTGGCTGGAGCTGTTTACTACATCGTGATTTTCAAGGAAATAATCCCTGGGCCTTTAAGATAGAGAGTTTGTAACCTTTGTTTGTAAGAGAGCTGGGGAGAAATGGGTGAATAAAGCTGGACTATATGTAATGAATTAATGTATTTTCCTTTCGGTCGAATCTGGTATCTCCACGTGTAATCGCCAACAGTCAAATGAGACTGTGGACTAAACTTGTTGCCATGCCCTTGCTGAGGTTACACAAGCAAACTAAAAGTTTGGAGAAAATTATGCAAACATCAACCAATATAGGTATTCTGACACACAGATTCAGGTGCATTTAGTTTACAGATAACTTATGCAAATAAGAGCATATGACAGACTTTAATAAATTCACTCATTAAGAATGTGACCAATCAACTCGCCACGTCCAAATTTGAATCGTATAGCAAATGTTCTAGAGTCCATTTTTTAGCAACGTGGATAACACAGGCAGAGGTAGCTGGAATATAAATGTAATTAATAACAAATATCCACTAGAAGTGTTTGATTGTTTTAGCTTTTTAAAGCGGGAGTGCTGGTATAATTAGGGCTAAACAATTCAGCAAAATAAGGAAGGATGTGTAGTCACGATTTCTAGCATTTAACTAATCTTATCGATTTGATTAGGACAATTTGTTGTAGTTTATGATAAACAAGTTAACAATAACGTCTTGGAAAAAAAATCTTAATTTAAATTTGGTTATTGCCAAGTTTCTTCTAGGATATCGTTGTGCAGCACATAGTAGTGCAACTGGTAGAATTCCGGGGAATTCTTTTCACAGAGACATGTAGTGCAAAATTAATGTCATCAGAAACGACACCATGGTTAACGTGTAAAATTCAGAAAATTTGATGTGGTTGAATTTGTTTTTGTGAGAAATTTTCGAAAAGTGTATGAATGGATATATAATAATAATATAAAATTCTACATATTAAAAAAATAATAGTGGCAAATCAAATTACTTTAAAATTTAAAATTAATTTGAAATTGAAAAGAAACAAATATTATATGTATAGTTTGCTACAGAGGAATGTGAAGTATACTTATTTATGTTGGGCTAGGTAGTATTGTATTGAAGCATTTAGCGGATTCTCAATTGTGTGGCAGAGGGCAGTTTTGAAAATAAAATAGGCTTGACTACATGGCATGTGTAAAAATTTAAATCACATACAACTATACAATGCCATAAAGTCACCCAAGATAGGTAAATCAATGTATGTTCTGGGATTTATAGCTGAAACAAATGAAAACTGTGAAATCTACGAGATCGGACATCCACATCATTTGGTCACATATGAACGTTCAGATAAGGTTCTATGAAAGTCCGTCTTTGACAAGAATGAAATCGACACTGTATGTTTATCATTTACTTACAGCCAAACACAGCATTGCATATGTATTGCCATAAACCCGGAACTCAAAACACCGCCCTTTGACATGCAACACAAACATGATTTAATGATTAATGTTTGTGACCAGGAACATTAATAATCAGAATCAAATATATGCATTGTGATCACAATGAAAGCAACTCAAAGACGTTGCAAAATGTAAAAGAACACCTCCTTCGAAAGAACAAATTCAAAAATGAATTGTACTTTTGAAGTGTATGAAGATACAAGCGAAAACTCTTCACTGGCATCACAGAGAAATATTATTGCCCTGTCAACCGTTATACTAAATAAAGATTCCAATTGCCTTGTCAATGGTTCAGCGCACATGCGCACATGTTAATTGTATAGATAACCTGTGATGCCACAGTGAGTAAGGTCGCTTGTCTGACTCTTGTTAAATAAAGAAGCCTGAGCGATCCTGAAAGATCTTGTCGATTGAGGTGAGAAGTGATCAACACATTCACAAGTTTTCCCAGGTAACGACGTGTACGGCATCTACGTTCAATCCAAAATAATGTCACAGCCTGAAGATATACTTATTTGTTGTTGATTCAGACCCAAATACAAACACTGGGCTGCAATGTTTACACGGAAATTGTACTTATTCATCGTGTATGCTAGCTACGTTCAATCTAAAATTAGCTCACAGCCTGAGGACATAAGAATTTGCTGATGATTCAAACATTGGGCTACAATGTTAACACAGACAATGTAGTTATTCATCGAGTGTGTCAGCTACGTTCAAATAAAAAATGTGTCACAGTCATATTTATTTTGCTGTTGATTTTTGTTGAGCCGACAGTATTTGCTCACTAATCACCTAGTGTTAATAAAAATGTGCATACTAATTATCTAATTAGCAAATTAATTCGTATTTTTTTGGCTTTTTCACTTTTATCTCAAGACTCATAATCATATTTCAATGAACATTTGACTTTCTAGGACACTGCACAAGCCTTATTATTTTACATTAAAATATTCGTATATTAATTACCCGATTTGCATAATAATAACTCAGTTTTCAGCTTGTCCATCAATATATCACGTACTTATCTTATTTAAATGAGTCTTTGTTCATAAATACAAATTGCAACAATATAATGTAATATAATGTTTTGGGTTTATAGTTATTTTCTTAAATTGCATAATTATTAGCCAAATTTAAGCATTTTCACTTATTTTTGTATGTACTATTCATCAGAATTCAATAATGAAACGTTTGGAACCTACTTCTGAACACAGAAAACCGTGGTATATCGAGTATTTTAGACCGACTTGCATAAATTGAAAATAACTTTCATCTAATCATAATTTTGCACATTGGTGAAATATTTGTTTTGAATTATTAAATGGCCCATCTATATAACGATTTTCTTTTATTAATCACGCCACGGCTGTCCACTCATCTTTGCAAATAGAAGACTTAATCTGCATCTACACTCACAGTGTAGTTGTCGTAAAACATTACCTCATGATGACTGATATTACCTGTACGATTAATTAGCTAAAGATAATGTCTAAATACGAGAATGAATCTGGCAAACCAATGTATTATGACATGAAATTTATGTATTATCGCTGGAAAATGTTGTACGATTTCACCAAAATATTAATATATGTTCAGGTACATAGATGGTAGGTGATGAATCTTCATTAGGAAGATAAACGTAACCCTAATAAGTACATATAAATATACATTTTTGGCACTATTCATCATTGCACACTGAAAGTACAAGTGAAATGTATACAGTGGATGCAAAAAGAAAACGTGCTGCTCTTTTATCTGTTGTGTCTAGTTGTTATGTCATTACTTGAGCGCACATGCTAATTGTATTATCAACTGTGCAACCCCAGCCTGGCCGTTGTCAAAGACAGAAACCAGAACGAAAGTTGAGAAGTGATAATGAACACATCAACCGAACATTTTTTTCCAATTATCAGGTCGTGGTGCTGTGATTTCTATTGTTGGTCACATGTTGGCGCAATATTGCGTGTTTACTATATTGTACGCATCTTTACAATATTGTAAAACGAAGGTATCGATTTTGTTTTAGACTTGTTTTAATCAAATCTGACTGCCAGTCATGAACGCCAAAGATGTGATATCGTTTTCTTTATACAGAACGCGTTTTGTTCACATCTCAGCAGACGACATAATACAGAAGCTGGATTTTCAAGAGTCGGATACTTTACTAGACGTGTGCTGTGGAACAGGAGAGTTAACAAAACTGGTGACTGAAAATGCCAGGATAAAGTCTACTACAGGTTAGAGACGATCAAGTACATTGGATGCAAGACTAATGTAAATACTGGCAACGTTTATATTCATTCCTAAAATGAAATAAACATTACTATTTCAAGTAAATTGTATTGACATAAATCTATTATAACCTATAAAACTATTAACATTTTGGCAGAGATAGTACTGTCTGGACTTAGTGTTTGATATACCAGTAATTTGTTTAATCAACCATCACCTTAAACTAATCTGTTTACCACTTTCCGTGGAAGACCATTGATATTACCAAGTCTTTATGTCAAAAGAGACAATGATATGATCTAAATCAAAAAGCTTTACATGACCAAATGCAGTATATTTATGTCCTTCTGTTATTTTTGCCGGCAATTTGAATATTGCAAATAATTCTCAATCTGAAATAGACCCAGTGCAATTGCAATGTACATATAGAGTGCGATGTATTTATAGGTTGTGTCATTTGACCTGTCAAGTGTTCGTTTGTTTCACTTTGTCTTTATTGTTCACATTTTAGCAATTGACATCAATCCGATAATGATGATAGATATCGCAAAATCTACATACAACGCTGACAATATTGCATATCTTGTTGGTGATGCTGGAACTGCTGAAACATTCAAACCAGAATGGAAAAACTCATTCGATAAAGTTTTGGCCTATTATGCTCTGCATTGGATTACTAACTGGTATGACACCTTAAAATATCTCCACGAATGCTTAAAACCAGGCGGGGAGGGCTATATAAATATGTGTGTCGACGAACCATCAATGTTGTTCAATGTAATACAAGAAACTATCTCCGAGTTACCAAGATGGCAACAGTTTCTGAAGGTTTGTAAATTTTACAGTAAGATGTTTTGTGATATGGCAATGGGTAATCATCTGACAGTGACGTACATGACATATGGCTAGTTTTATTAGGTGTAATAATGGTGTAAGCTTGGATGCATATTACATTTACACAATCATTTAAATCTCAATCAAAATTTACACATCTAAATAGCTTAGTGTTTGATTCGAACTGTTTGTATTTTTTGCATTATTACGATTGCACCAGCTTTGGTTGCATTACCTTTTTTATTGTTTAGCTTTGTTTTTCCTTTGGCTTTTTTTGGTCATAGCGACGTCGCCTGTTCATCCTTCAATGTCGGCTATTCTTATCATTGCAAAGTAGAATTTTTCAAGCTTTGGATTGTTCACCCATGAACAGGCAACGTGGGTTTAGATCGAAGCGATTTGTGCCCAACAATTCATATATTTCTTTTGGCACTTTCAGACCTACTGACTCACTGTCTTTACTGTTATTTTTCTTCTGCTTTTAACATGAAACGAGAGTATAAATTATGTTTTAATTACTTGAAAAAACTAGTTTAAACTTCGTCGTATTTCTGATCAATCACTGCTGATTGGAATAGTGACACCGATTCTGCATATTATGGACCACTGTTTATACAAACTTTTCTGCCTCTCACAGTGTGAAACCAATTTCCGGGGTAGATGTATGTTTTTGTGCTCCGCGAACCTTCTACCACATGTGTCTGTGTGTAGCTGTGAACGCATTTATACGATTACCATGTTAAATACATCATCTCCAATATATGTCTACGTAGGGCAAAAGCCGTATTGGCGTTTTTATATTTTGAACTTTGATAGAGTGTGTCATATAGCAACCATGATCCCACATATAGCAACCAGCCTAAATGCTTAATATTTTCAGTGGTTCTAATCATGTTGCTTGATATAATTCAAAATTCGTCAAATTGTTTGTGGGAAAAAAAGAACATTTCTGTCTCATGATACTGTAATGTAATGCATTGAAATAAAATTTAAGCAAACACTAACAATAGTTTTACCTTAGTTTTTAATTGGTGTAAATGATAATATATCTTAGATGCAAATAACCTCGTGACGTTTTGCTTCTCAAATACTGTATAATTCTCATGCTTTGGGTGATATGACGGAAGATGGAACATTATTTGAAGAACATAAACTAGTTGCTTTCTCTCCCATTACCTGTTTTTAATAAGCATTTTGTTAATCACATCAACCCATATTACGATAATCTTTCCAACTATGTTTAACACCACAGGGATTCCAGTATAAAATGTATGCACTACAAGGGAATGCGGAAGATTCTGCTGCAATTCTCAGAAAAGCTGGTTTTGTTGATGTCAAAGTAGAAGTGGATAACACATTTGATATTAATTTGCAAACAAACATAAGTATAACTTACGTAGCAAAGTATAATGTTAGTGAGGGTCAGTGAAGTGAAAAATAGGATCTAGGAAAAATATTTCAACTAAAACTAGATTTTAGTCAAATATCTATCTCTGACAACGCATATCAGACTTGTGTGTGTATATGCATTTTTAACCCATGCATAATATTTGTATATAATTATCAGAGATTTGTCTATCCAGTGAAAGTACCAACATGCTTGCACAGATCGGTTTTAGACTCGATTATTCAAACAGTTTATTCTATTGTACTCATGAGTGCTACAAGAACAATTTTAAGAATAAGAAGATATGAACACATCTACATATTCTACATATTACTACTTTTTGTACGTGATTGATTCAGATGTCAATTTCACAATTAATACCTTGTGACGATTCTACCTCAGTCTGTGGGACACATTTTGTATCTGCACACACGGACATCTCATTATGGTCAATTTTAAGGCAACACTGAAAATATTTGTTGAAAAACACTTGATCAAGTGTTATACAATAATGTAAATAGTGTTCATTTTGTTTTGCTAATTAATGGATATTTTTTATTTATGCGTCATGAGCTGCCAATCAGTATTTTAGAAAGCACAATAGAAGTTTTAGTTTTGTACACTAACATATACATTTATATTCATTGCACCATTAATCGCACGAAAGCAGACTCATGGTCATCTGTTTTCAAGGAACAGTGATTCTATATACAAATTCAATAAGATATGATAATTTATTGGAACGCAAATTAATGATTCTGATTAATAGCTTGTCGATGAAATAGTTGTAAGAGATATGGGAAAATATAAAATATCTATATTTAAACCCAATCTATTAACAACCTTTATAACATGACCCTTCACAAAAATATAACACCTCAACTATATATATGTTCACATTACTAGTATGTCGCCTCTGTTCCATTTCTAGGTTTTATTAAAACCTTTCTCTTTCACCTGGAGTGTATACCCGACGACCTCAAAGAAGATTTTTTAGAAGATATTTTTCTTCATTCTGATTTGAAAAATGATAAGACTGAAGATGGAAAAGCAATATGGAAGATCCCTGTTTTAACTGCTATAGTCAGAAAAAAGTAAACTAAATTCATTGCACGTTATGCCATGGCTTACATTCAGATTTATTGGCGTTTTGTTGTTATGACAAATTGAGAACTATTAACCTTTCTATTTTACATTTAATTTGCGTTGTGTTTTACTGATTTTCTCTATAGAGATTACTGTTTATTTTGAAAAGATCTGTGATTAGATTCAACATTCCTTACTATATAATCCATACAATCGTTAGAATGTTGTGTAGGGAAACCTGAGTCAAAACACAACTAAAGGACTTGGCGTATACGCTAGGCCAATCATCAGTTAGGTTCCCGTTCTTCTGGTCCACCATTACACGTTATGCCATGAAAATGTAATCATTATTGTAAGATTCTAGGCCCATTGGCCCCTGCCCCCATGGAATTATGTCCCCCAGTCAGTTGACCCCCGACCTGTTGTCCGGTTCATTTTGCCCCCTCTGTATATTTCCCTCCCGTTTTGAATATAAAATTAAATAAATATTTCAAAATACTAAAATATTATTTGAAGTTTTATTAAAGTAGTAACTCCGAGTCTGAGTGTCGATCAGTAAATTAAGAGCTTTACTCTGGGCATAGTAATAGTGACCTAAGCACGACCTAAACAGATGTGAGTATATTTTAGTGTTTGTACAAGTTGCAGAGATTTATATTTATTACTAGAAATAAAATATCTCAAATTACAATGAATTGGCACCGGACCGAGGGGCAACGGGCCTGCTCCCGGATATTGTATTCTTCTTACATAATACCTGTAATACTTTAAACGCGTTTATACATCCCGGTCATGATTTTCTTTTAGTAGCTATTTGTTTGTAAAAAAAAATAATTGTATGTACTCTTATAAGTTGTGCGAGTGCACAACGTATGAATACAGCTTAATAAATACAAATGGCAAAAGATCTCGTTTGATAGTAACACATCTCTTTAAAGTGTGGTTTCACTAAAACCCACAACGCAGAAATTTGAACTAAATTTACAAAAATCAATTATAGTAATCGAAGTTAAGAAAACTCGCAAATGGTGAACGTGAATTAAAATGAAATGATATCGTAATATTTGTCTTGAAGTCCGAAACAATATTTCCGAAGACGGAAAAATAGTGGAAGTAGCAAAATGTTAATGAAAGTTCGAGAAGATGAAGAAGATTACGAACTTACGAAATTACGAAAATTTGAAATGTTGACTCCCAAGATGAATAAAAAAGTATTGGACGTTGTAAAATTTTTTCTTTATGCCCTAAATCAGAAAACTGCTTAAGATGACAGGGAACTGTTAAGAATGTCTGCAAAGCGGTCTCGAAAGCCAAATTGTATTGAAAGTCGAATTTAGCAGATATCGGACAAGTTATACCGATTGTTGTTAAATCGGGTTTAAGGTCGATAAAAGTGTTCTTAAGATGGAAAGGGTCTTGATGTTGTAGAAGCTGTCCCGAATGTCACACTAATAGATATATTCATTTACATATTTGTCGTTTTAATATATTGTATTATATAAACTGTGATAATCATTCCTGAGTATAAAGCATTGATGCAGACTGTAAATAGCAAACAAGAACATATATATGAACCTTTTTACTTGCTTGACAGATAAAACGTACACATACATATAAATATGTATGACGACTGGTTTCAAGAACTGTTTTCTCGGACTGAAACTCTTGGTAATCTTTGCGTCTAATCAACACCAAAGTGATTATCAACAACGATATGTTTATTTGTGTACACCGATGCAGATGAGTTCATCAATCAACAGATAAAGGAAAAAAACCTGGTATTCCACTAAAGCAATTGTGAACCAGCTACATGAATGGGCAATGGTAGCCTGTTCTGACAAGATTCGATATATATATATACTATAAATATATACTATTACGCGAGGAGATAATCGGGAGATCAACATTAAAATCCTTATTTCACGCTGTTTGACTCAACATTACGAAAAACACCATATCTTAGTTTTTCTGGTGTAGCCAAAATTTTAGGATAAAGGATCGAGGTATTGTATCAGCCAGTTAGTATATTTTTGTTTTGTCACGCTCATTATATTCACGTTTCACGCGAAGTTAAGTGCCACTGGCTGTCACATTACCAACCTTGTGGATAACACGTAAATAATTGTAAGTGAAGTTGGGAAGCAGGAGTTGGAAGTTGAGGTCACCGTACCTTTGTGTCCGGCTGGCTAGTGATAGGTGGCTTTTCAGTAATTACTTTAAGTATGTTTCTTTAGGTGAAACCTAATATTTGTACAGTGTAAGTGTTATCTTCCAAGCGAGTCGAAGCATATGTTCTTGTTTGCCATCTACAGTCTGCATCATTGCTTTTTATTCAGAAATCATTACCACAGTATAAATAATAATATATTTTAAAGACAACTATTTAAATGAATCTATCTACTAGTGTGACTTTCTAATATAAATGATCGGAAGAGAAAGTGTTTTTTGAACGCTCCTACTCTTCGCCAACTGGCGAGTCTTTTTTACCTTTGCAAGCACAGTGCTTATTTTTAACGTTTCTACTTGTTGTATATAGTGTTACCGGTTGTCTATGAGTATTTATTTTTCAATTTTGTTGGTCAGTTTGTCGTTTTTGGTGTGGTTTTTTGTTTGGTTGTGAGTCGGAGCTAAGGCCGGTCAAGATGGCGGCCGCTCAATCAAAGGCTTCGACCACACCTGCTATTATTCTATTATTCGTTGTGAAAGTGTTGACGGAATTCCCGTCCAAACATATGTCGAAGCAGTGCCACTTCCAGAATGAACAAATCTGTTGTGATTTTCATGTCGTTGGTTGCATGTGTTGACAAGGTCTGTGCTAATGTGATCATTATTGGGGATTTTACTCTCTCTGTTGAACCACTTGTGCGACCATCCACCGAAGTGGTTTTATCGAATGTACCGCCATTCTTACGAAATACATGTATAACTCGGACCCTTGCTCCATATGGACGAGTTATGAGCGGTATCCGTATTATCTCGCTTGGTTGCAAACGACCTACTCTAAAACATGTACAATCATTTCATAGGCAGGTTTATGTATACCTTAAAGATACCAACATTAATGGCCTATTGCCAATCGTATATGATAACCAGACGTATCATAGATGATTTATTTTACTTCTTCATGCCATCAGGAAGGCCATACAGGAAAACAATGTCCAAATAAAGAGCCTATTGATATGCAAAACAAAAGCAAAGAACACAATGACAACAAAATGCAAATAGTGACGTGTGTAACTGAAACAAATACAGCAGACAACATCAACAATAGTGACTGCCAACCCTTTGTTATAGATGAAGGGTGGGGCAGTCAACGTATGTAGTGAGAACAACAGGTCTGAAAATAACAGTGAGAATATAACAGATATAAACACAGACAACGGTATAGATAATGTGTTACACACCACAGAATGAAACGATGGTAACGATGTGATTGCATCAGTTGAAGAGAGGGTACAAACCCCTCCCTCCGCTCCTCCCCTCCCCCGTCTCCATCATTAAAACCTCCCACTGAGACTATATATCACATATACGCAAATGTGACCATTTCCAACCAACCTAAATTTGCTGAAGTTGCAAACTAGTAAGCCAACACCGCCACCCCCACCCCCACCTCTGGCCACTGCACCTTCTATTGTTACAACGCACGATACGTTTTTGTCGCCAGTTCGCATAGGTGAATCACCCAGTATTTTACCGCTGGACTCAGTTTCAAACTCACAGTCATCAGTTGTTACACTAGATATTTACATCACCACAAATGACCCAGAAAACAAAACCCGAGACATAGAAGACGATGAGATCAGTGAAGATGTAAGTTGTTTCTGTCGTTTCCAGTCTCGGAGATATCAAATGAGACAATTAGACAGTTTTTGGCAGCTTCACCACATTCCAGAAAATTCATTGTAATGTGCTTCGATTTTTGCCCAAATCTCAAAACACCGGAAACTTTTACAAAAACTTGTATAACCCCCTGATGAAAATTATCAAGACACCATCCTTGATGACTTACCACAGCTTAGCAAAAGTGACCGTGATGAACTAGATGACGTCATTACTTGAGGAAATTAAGAAAACGGTAAAACTCCTCGGCTGATCTGCACTGGCTCGGAAGATGAATTCTGATTGGCTAAAAAAACAAAAAAACTTGTGGCGTTGAATGCACGTTCATTGTCAGTATTGTTATGCAAATTCAAACTAGCTAATCATTTACAACCTTCCGAGCCAGTGCAGATTAGCCCAAACTCCTCGCTGCTGGGCGTACCCCTGGTATTGATGGAATACCATATAAACTCTATCAGAAGTTGTGGAATGTCATTGATCAAGGTCTGTTTGATGTTATGTTCGCTTCTGTTCGGGACAGTATTTTGCCCCTATCATGCACGAAGGCGGCTGTTACTTCACTTCCCAAGAAAGGAGACAATACATTACTAACAAATGGCGCCTAGTGCTCTGTAGTGACTACATACTACTCACTAAACATTGTCATTACGTCTTTGCTCTCTGTTATTGGTTCAATTATACATACTCATCAAAGTTGCAGCATTCCAAACCGTCCCATTCATGACAATAACAACTTACTCCGTGATTGCATTGATTATTCCAACATAAATAACTCTCCCCTAGGTATGTATTGTCGCCCTAGACCAGGAACAAAACTTTTGATAGGATTCATCATGAATACCTTTTCAACACTTTAAAAGCTTTTGGGTTTGCTTCTTGTTTCATCACTTATATCCGTCTCATATATTATATTGCACAATCATTAATCAGAATAAACAGCGCCCTCACAACCCCTGATTCACTTTCTCGGGACATAAGTCAGGGCTGTTCATTATCATTACTTTTTTGTGTCATTTCTATCGAGCCATTACTTGATGAAATCAGAAAATAAAAAGTCATCAAAGGTATCAAAATCCCAAATAGTAATGATCGTCACTGCAAATTGACAGCTTATGCAGACGACGTTGATTTGTCATCACTCGCCGCCGAGATTTTGAGAAATTAGAAAAATGGCTCCATATATATGAATGTTCCTTAAATGCTAAAATCAACTGTGTAAAATCAGAAGGGTTATGGGTTGGATCTTGGCGAAATAACACCTCGTCACTGGGCATTAAATGGAACAGCACTGGATTGAAAATTTTGCGGGTGTACTTGGGTAACATCAAGCTTTTCACTGACAGGAACTGGACAGAGCTTGTACAAAAGCTCAAAAATAAAATCGAGTTTTGGTCGCATTTTGCACCCAGCATTTCCCGCTCGCTGGTCATTAACAATGTGTTATCTTCACAGCTACTATACAAAGTGCACAGCTTATCCCCTCCACCTGACATCATTACTTCCCTCCAAAAAAACATTTGTTAAATTTGTGTGGCAAGGGCGCCATTGGATCCCGGCCGAAACATTTACTTTTAGAAAAAGGTGGGCAGAATGTTACTAACCTACCTACACGCATTCACACCATGCCTATTGAATACATTCAAATATATCTTTATTCAGATAACTACCAATCTTAATATGTCATTTCTTCATCTCCCACCATTTTATTCAGATTTACTACATTGTTGGAACTCATTAGACAAAAGACGTAATATTGATCTTAATGCGACTAGTTTACTGGCTGAACCACTTTTTCATAACCCGTTTACACGTAATCCCGTGCGAAACGAACCTTTTCTTTTAAAGCATTTTGTTGATGCGGAAGTTTTAAGAGCAAATATCTGTAAGGATTAAACAATGGTGGCAGGAGTCAAACAATAGATTTGGCTCATATTTTGCACAGTATAGTACTTGGTCCACAACCCCTCAAAATAGCTTTCTTTTAGATCAAAACTCTTGTTGCCATGGTGACGGGAACACATTTTCTTGTCATTTTCCCCAATTTTTGCATCTCAAAAACACGGAAATTAGCATATTTTACGGCACTGTCTCGATAACACCTTTAAACCTATCATAAAAACAAAACAAGATCTGAATAGACCAACATTTTTGATTTTTAAAAACTGTTGTGAAATTTCTTTCGATGTTTCAAGCTTCAAAAAAAAAATAATTTTGAGCCCAACTTTGTAACGCTATAAGTGCCGCTCTGGTATTTTTGTTGACTTGAAACTTGTACCATATATGGATCATCAGAATATCTATCAAATGCATTGTTGCAACATTTGGTACCTTATTTGGTTGTCACGTGACTGTCCCTTAAATTAGGCCACTTTTTGTGTTTGGCGAAAATTGTTCAAAGTAGCTACATGATGAAGTAAAATTTCTAATTCAACTTATTATCAAAGGTGAATCTATGTATTGCCTATCAAATGAATGCTTGCAGAGTTTCGGGTCGTGACGTTCGGTCACTTAGTTGTCCCTGAAAATAGTCCATTTTTTGCATTTGACAAAAATTGTAAATTTTAGCTTTGTTCAACGTACGCAACGTGACAAAGTGAACAATAATTCTAATTCAACTTCCGGTCAAATGCACATCTATGTATTCTCTATCAAATGAATGCTTGCAGAGTTTCGGGTCATGACGTTCGTTCACGTGGTTGTCCATGAAAGTAGGTCATTTTTTGCATTTGACGAAACTTGTGAATTTTAGCTTTATTCAACGTACGCAACGTGACGAAGTGAACAGTAGTTCTAATTCAACTTCCGGTCAAATGTACATCTATGTATTCTCCATCAAATGAATGCTTGCAGAGTTTCGGATCATGACGTTTGTTCACGTGGTTGTCCATGAAAGTAGGTCATTTTTTGCATTTGACGAAACTTGTGAATTTTAGCTTTGTTCAACGTACGCTATATGACGAAGTAAACAATAATTCTAATTCAACTTCCGGTCAAATATACATCTATGTATTGTGTATCAAATAAATGCTTGTAGAGTTTCGGGTCATGACGTTCAGTTACTTGGTTGTCCCTGAAAATAGGCCATTTTTTGCATTTGACGAAAATTGTGAATTTTAGCTTTGTTCAACGTACGCTACGCGACGAAGCGAATAATAATTCTCATTCAACTTCCGGTCCAATGTACATCTATGTATTGTCTATCAAATAAATGCTTGTAGAGTTTCGGGTCATTACATTCAGTCACTTGGTTGTCCCTGAAAATCGTCCAGTTTTTGCATTTGACGAAAATTGTGAATTTTAATTTTGTTCAACGTCCGCAACGTGACGAATACAAATAGGTAACAAGTCAAAAGGTCCCTATTTTGGATATTCTAGATGTTACAAAAATTCTAAAAATATATTTGAAATTCGATGAACTAAAATTTAGTATATTGGCAAATCCAATTTTACGAAATTCGGCGACAGTAATCCCACAAAAATAATGAATGCGCGATTTGAAGTATGAACACTTTTTCTATTACTACGTGATTGAACGAAATCCAATACTGCTTTTCCTAAAATAACAAGTTATCATCTGTATTTTCTCACAAATAACTTCTGAATATCAATATTGTCTCATCGGTTTTGCTGCAATAAAACGATGACACATTAGTAAATTACACAATTAACAAATAAATATCAACAGCTAATTTACCTTTATCAGATTTGCCAAGGAAATTGACAATAGAAACAACGTCTTAATAATGTTGACTTGAAGCACATAGCTAATTTAGGTTAACTGGTTGACAACGTATGTGAACAGACATGGATGCCTTAAATCTAAGCATTTATAAACATTGAGTGATAAGCATATAGAAAAACAGTGACCCCCACAAGGTCTGCTTATTGCTATTGAGAGAGGCACCCACAGAACTCACTGGGCTCATTCAATGTTAGAATGGGGTAGACAAGAAAACTTTTGGCTTTAATACATCTCAAAATAATTACAAGAAACAAAGCACAGAATACAATGACTAAATTCACTAAAATATGGGATTGCCTAGGGAAGTGTGCATTGGTGATGAATGTGAAAATTGATGACAGTCAATGGCTTCTGCTACACAATGTCAAAGATGTCAATGTCTTGCATGCAGAGAAATGCTATTATTCCGCAGGACACTGCTGATAGCAGGATATCACAGAGCAGTTCATACAAATCTCACAGAACGATGATTGAAACAAGTATCACTTGTCTCACAGTATCGCAGCAGCAACACCTAGGGTACTCAGCTGAAATGATGGACCACAACTGTCCCCAGTCTAGCCTATTCATAGACATAAATGGCCCAGATTCAGGTACACCACCTGGGTTTCCACGTGAGTCAATCAGAATGTGATCTTGCTAGCAGATATCTCGCATAGGCAAGTCAGTTGATCGTACACATTCTTTGTTATTTAAAACACACGCACACCTGGTAGATTCCAATTGTTCTTCCAGAGTTGTAAACACCCTTTGTTATGTAAATCACAAACACAACTGGTTGATTCCAATTGTCCTTCCAGAGTTGTAAACAAGTAAGACCTGTCAATCACCTTCATGACAGTTATCACATGGCAATGCACACAGTGTCTTCCCATGATTCCATGCACACTTCTATTTGCAGGGTTAGACATAATATGACAAAAACATAGAGGTGCTAACAAGGACATCAAGCGCTGTTATATTGGCTTAGGGGACATCAACCCTTGTCACATACGCTTAGGGGAAATCAACCCTTCAGTTTTGTCAATTGGCTTAGGGACATCAACACTTGACATAATGGCTTAGAGGACATCAACCCTTGTCACATTAGCTTAGAGAGCGTCAACGCTTGTCACATTGGCTTAGAGAATCTAAGCCCTTCCTATATTGGTTTAGATGACCCGAGAACATCCCACATTGGCTTAGTTATAATTTCATTGCATATTAATGACCTCCACAACAGCTCTCAATTCCAAAGTGGCCAGGCTGACGGTTATAATGTTGATAATTACGCTGTTGTCACAAGGTTCGTGATGGTTTACCTGTCGGGTTAAATTTAGGGTTTGGCCAAAAGGTATATTTTAATACAGCCAGAGGTAGGATTATTTCACAGCCGAGCTAGTAGACTTTGAAACACTTACACACCCCAAAAAACATTCATAAAGAGACGCGTGCCATACATGTGCCGGCTATTGTTCAGTTGCCATAACAATGATTCCAGGTGGGGGACGTTATAAAAGGTCAAGGTAGACGCAGCCGCTTGAGAGAACATTAAGAACTGAGGCAGCGACAGCAACCAGAGCCAGCCTTGTGTTGTGAGTGAACGGGGAGAGTTAGTTCATCCCCACGTGGTGTGCAAGCTACTCGCCTAGTCGACGGACGTTGTGTAGATACAGTGGAAGACAGGACTCTTTTTCTACGTGCTGTTCCATGGAACTTTTGTGTTCGACACGAATCCTACAAGGTATCCTACGAGAAACCAGGCCTGAGTATCGAACTGAATCTACATGTAGCAACGTTTCTACTATAACCCGACAGAAGCCGGTAATTATCACGCTCATTACACGCACATTAGGCTAGGGACCATTGGCTGTGTTTTGAATGTATTTTGGTAACTATTTGGCTAATTTAGTGGTTAAATTATTGTATTCTTATTTGAAATTGTAACAGTATTAGTTTAATTGTATTTTGTGACAGCCCGTTTCCTGCTTCAACGTTTCGCGCGCCCGTCGGCGCAGTTAAGTAGCGGCGTCGTTCCATACGTAAAAGGTGCATTGCCTATTGTGAATCAACCCGGTTTCGGGTTGAGTAAACTGGTTATTCACGGGACGCCACTGCTTTATCCTGCCCTGACATGCGTGTTAATTTTTCCTATTGTACAGCGACTTGTATCTTTGTTACGTTGATTCATATCAGCGAATTCTGTGTATCATATCCGGTTGTACAATTAAACCATCCTTTACGATATTACTGAGCATTTCATTGTGTGCGAGTGGGACTGGTATAATAAGGTGTACAGGGGACAATCCAGGCATCAGCTGGCTTATTTTCGATATTTCAATCAGTAGGGTGTCAAAGAACCCACAACACGAGGTGAAGGCGTGCCTCTTATCACTTTGTGGTCGGATGCTAGCCTACCCCGTGACAGCTGTCAATGATAATTATATCAATGATTACGATGTCAATGATAATGATAACAATGATTTCAATATCGATGATAATTATGTCGATTATTCCAATGTTGATGATTATGATGTTAATGATAATGTCAATGATAACGATGTCGATAATGATGTGAATAATTACGATGTTATAACACAGAGGATTATGATGTCGATGATTAGGATATCGATGATGATGAAGTCAATGATTACGTATTGATGATAACGATTACAATGTCGATTACTACGATGTCAAGGATTACCATGTCGATGACACACGTTATGGATTACCCGAATAAAAAAGTTAAAAATAAAACATAAAAAAACAGCTCAGTACATTTGATGTTTACAATATTAGTGTTTCTATGTTATCGTTGTTTACCATTTACATTGTTGTCTACATTATTGCGAACTTGTGCCATTCATTCTGAAATCAGTGCCTATCTGATAAAAAAATGTCCACTGTCTGTATTTTAATGCACGTCTTCTTTGAATAGTTATTGAAGTATTCAAAAGTTGAAAACGATCGTATGTGGAGGATGTTCAGATCTTCGGGCGTTTGCCATCAGATAATTACCAATAAGATAAAATCACTCACCACAAAAAGGAATAAGTGAAATAAAAAAAGTGAAAATGCATGGTACATACTAAGCATATAATGAAAAGACTTATATTTAAGGAATTAATCTACTGATATGAACATTTTTTCACAACGTAATCACAATTCCTTGTCTTTTGGCTGATGCATATAATGCCAATATAGTAGAAACAACTTGATGACTGTGCTCCAATGGAACGGGTGTTGGTTTCCCGTCTAATATCGAAGATTCAAATGCTGCAATTTCTGCCAGGAATGCATCAATTTTTGGCACAGTGATAGTTTTCATTGGCTGGCCTTCAATGCAAAGATCAAAAAAGTTGTCAACGCCGTAAGCATCAGGGTGATAAGCCGAATTTGTATGAATTCGTATTCTGCCCTTGCTACCATTAATTTCAAAATGGCTATCACTCGACGACGTAATACTAGATGTAATACATCCATGGATACCATTGTTGAACTGCAGAATTCCGTACAATGAACCATCCACACCCCTGAAAGATACATGTTTTTAAAGTGAATAGATATGTATAAATTGGTGGGCGTTACACAGAATAGTACTTGTTCAAGCATTATTATTGTTATATTTATGTTTGGTTTGTGTTGTTTGAAATTCAGCTTGTCAAGTTTACATCTAGTCATTGGAGACGTGTTCACCAAGCAATGTCGATCTGACATTTTTTGGTTCGATAGTATGGTTGACACAAATTAAAACCATGTTGATAGCTATGAATTATTTCTTAAACATTACAATTATTATATCTATATATGTTTGTTTCTTATTTTAACAACACCAACCTTTCCGTTTTGCACTCCATGGCTGTTACTCTGCGTGGTTTTTCGTTCAGGAGGCCTATCATCATACTGACAGGGTAACAACCCAGTAGCCACAACGACCCATCTGTTCTTTTAGAAACTCCTCCGACATATGAACCAGTCATAAACTGAACATCACCAATAACCCCTAATGGTTAATGGTTACAATAAACATACGATTACAGTAGATTGCAATTGACTTGCATAGTGATTACCAAAAAAAACACAAAGAATCCTCTGAATAAAACTACTGAGGAATTTTACCTGTGATGACGTAATATGTTACAAATGATCTGAGTCAATAACATTAAAATATCTAAAACCTAAAAAACGAATGAATAAACATAAATGAATAAAATACCTGATTTTATTGTCTCTTGAATAGCTTTAAACTGTGGATGACATAAATGTACAAAACCTTCAACAATCAAAACCTTGTTTTCCATGGCAACTCTCTGCATTCTCTCAACATCAGATATCTATGAAAAAATTATATTTAATAGAATAAAACCAGTTATTAATATTGTGTCATTTTGAACAGGCCAAAACATGCCGCTAGAAATCTTTTATTTAAAAACAAATATGTAATTTTATTCCAGGATGTTATTTTCATTTACACAATACCTTTGTTGCTATAGGTTTCTCCACCATACAGTGTTTTCCACTCTCTGCCGCCCTAACTGCCCACTCAGCATGTAATGCATGTGGTAGGGGAACATACACAACATTTATTTCACTATCAGTCAACAATTCTTCATAACTACCATATGCTTTTGGTATGCCCCACTCATTGGCCACGCTTTCAGCCTTCTCGATGCTTCGACTTGCTATTGCGGTGACTTGACTTCTCGGCGATTTTAACAGTCTAGGTATAAATCTTTTAGTGATATTGGCTGATGATAAAATTCCCCACTTCAACATTTTGCTGAATGTTATTTTTCCTAAAAAAGCAATGTTGATATATTACGTAATCTAGTCTCATTATCAACAATTAATTTGCCGTTTTATTTCTACCACCCCTTATTACATAGATTTACGTAATCTAGTCTCATTATCAACAATTTATTTGCCGTTTTATTTCTACCACCCCTTATTACATAGATTTACGTAATCTAGTCTCATTATCAACAATTTATTTGCCGTTTTATTTCTACCACCCCTTATTACATAGCTTTACGTAATCTAGTCTTATTATCAACAATTAATTTGCCGTTTATTTTTTCCACCCCTTATTACATAGCTTTACGTAATCTAGTCTCATTATCAACAATTTATTTGCCGTTTTATTTCTACCACCCCTTATTACATAGCTTTACGTAATCTAGTCTCATTATCAACAATTTATTTGCCGTTTTATTTCTACCACCCCTTATTCATAGCTTTACGTAATCTAGTCTCATTATCAACGATTTATTTGCCGTTTTATTTTTACCACCCCTTATTACATAGCTTGCGTAATCTAGTCTTATTTTCAACAATTTATTTGCCGTTTTATTTCTACCACCCCTTATTACATAGCTTTACGTAATCTAGTCTCATTATCAACAATTTATTTGCCGTTTTATTTCTACCATCCCTTATTACATAGCTTTACGTAATCTAGTCTCATTATCAACAATTTATTTGCCGTTTTATTTCTACCACCCCTTATTACATAGCTTTACGTAATCTAGTCTCATTATCAACAATTTATTTGCCGTTTTATTTCTACCATCCCTTATTACATAGCTTTACGTAATCTAGTCTCATTATCAACAATTTATTTGCCGTTTTATTTCTACCACCCCTTATTACATAGCTTTACGTAATCTAGTCTCATTATCAACAACTTATTTGCCGTTTATAATTTGTAATCTTTGATCGTTAATGACACAAGGGTTTAAACTTCCACTATCTTCTTACTAACTTGGCCCATTCAAAGACAGAAATAGAATCACGCATATTTGCAATTTTAGACCAACAGAAAAAGCAGGAAGTAGGTACTAGGCTCTAGGGAGTATCACATTCAAATGCGTGTACATCAACATACAATAGCCATAAAACATACAAAAGTCATAAAGAGCAACATTGCTGTACAAGTATATGCATTTTATTGCAAAATGATCTCTGGCACTGAAAGATATTTTAGGTAAATCTACTTGGGCTTAATACAGAATGAATAATTGTGTACATACAATCATACCTCATCATACTAGCCAAGTATGATTACCTACAGTGATTTGCTTGAACATTATAAAAACAAACACAAGTAGTAGTCAATATGTATTTATACCACAACCATGGAACACGCAATTCAAAAAGCATCGTACATTTTTTTCTTCCATTTTTTTCTTGGATGATTAATAAATTGTTTATGTACAGGACACTTTTTATGCAGTCTACTTTTACAGTATGCATGCCATAATGCTTATTACCGACTGTATACAACATATTTATTAGAAAAAAATCTCGAACATTTTACACGATGAATATGTTGATTTTAGTATTTTCAATATTAAACATGCACGATGCTCAAGTTAGTAAATTGAATGACGCAGCACTGGACAGACATTATTTCTTTCTGATCTAATTGTTTTTTCTTATTTGTATTAAGTTATACTATAATTATTTATATTGAAAAAATATTTAAAACAGCAAATCGCATGCCAGTGATGTCATCACAGTAATTACTAATTGATGATTATACACACACCTACACACACACACTAGGACAGAAACAGAGATAGGGACCTGGACAGTGACAGTCATGGACATAGTCAAGGTCAAAACGTGATTTGTGATAATAAAAAAAGGAAAGAATTAACAATTTATAGTGTTTCAAAATATTTATTCCCCATTTAAAAAAAAAGAATTTATTGTTTAGTGATTGTTCAACAATATTATTTTCTCTTTCAATGAATAAATAAAATATAGTTATTTATAGGTGGTTCTATTTTCGTCGTACTTAACACAGTTTAAGGTAGCGAGACTATTATTTGTGTTGAAAATTACGATTTTCACATTTATTTATTAATTGAGGAAATGCACCATAAACTTTCATATGATAAAGTCAATATAACATAGTATGTCATGTAAGTTGGTTAAAATGTAGATTTTCTGAAGGGAAGCAAGGCAGCCTCGGTAGTGTTTTCCAAAATCAACAACACAGGTTTAATCTGTGTGCCTATAAGTTTCAAAGATAAACTCAAGACAAAGCAATGTTAGGATGTGTTATCAGTAGCTATCTGACACAGAATGAGTGTTTCCAAACATTTGAGTGTTTTTTCTCCGCCCCTGTTTGTTTCACAGATTAGTCATTTGCATATGAATGTGTCAGACACAAGGTCACACAGCCACTGAAAAAAATCGTTGATTTTGGTGTTTTCATATGCCGAATTTATCCAATTATAGCTATCCCATTTCTTTATTTTTTTGGTTTCCAATAGCCTTACACATTTGGATGTCCCTACACATGGTAAAACAGACCTTGATGGGAAAACAAATTGATTGTGCCTATAAACAAGCTTGTAAATCGTTGCTGTTACTTCATGGACGTTTTCTAGGAGTTTATGTTTTTCAAAATACAAGGTCTTTAACAAAAAATAACGTATACTTATTGTCGTCGGATTAACACCAAATTTCCACAGCTTTAAGGTGACAATGAGAGGAACTTGAATGTGTCCAGACAAACTATTTCATCGATTATTTACCAACGAGATGTGGTTTGAGTTGGGGGCAATGCGACTAAAACAGTAATTGAAATTCAGGACACTATTTTTTAAAACGCGTTGCTTGAATAAAACTAACCAGACACATTCAATTTACCAGACTATTGAACAACTCGGAAAAGTGAAAAAAATACTTCTCATCGCCAGCATAAATGCGTAATTCTTGTTTTAACAGAAAAAAGTAATTTTTCACCTTTGATTGAGTAACGCGTCGTAGAATGCAGATACGGGCATGCAAAATACACTTGTGAAAAGCTTGAAGTCTGGCGATTCTAAAAATATATACTTTCCCGGGTCTATTTGTAGTCATTTAGTCACAATTAGAAGATGAAAACAAGTATGCAAATAATAGTCCCGCTACCTTAAATTAAATTCGATCAATACAAAATGAGTAAGATTGATAGCATGCCACGCAGACCAAAAAGTAAAATAGATATACTAATACTATTCTACAATTTTTTTCAGTATTGGTTCATTTTAGGAAAATTGCTAGTTTCCTTTAAATAAGTAACAATTAAGTATTCTTATTGTGGATATTTCAGAATCAGAAATATATATGTAACAATCGATAGTTTGAAAATTTAATAACTTAGCAAACCAGATATATCAGTGTATATCTATGGCAATAATGAGTGCGCGCTCTGAAGTACAAGGGCTTTTCTCAATAACACACATTGTCGCCGATGTTAATCACGAATACCCTCTAAAATATTCATATGATCTCATCGTATGTTGGCGGGAATAAAATTATGACACAATAATGAATGACAGAACCAATAAATAATTGTAATTGTGAAATAATTAGTGAAATAATAAGTAATTAGTGCTAATTACCTGTATACGATGTGCTGGGGAAATGGATACTAGGAATAAACGGCGTCTCATTAATGATAAAACACTGCTGGTTGACAACGTTTGTGAACAAATATGGCTGCTTTAAATCCAAGCATGTATAACCAATCAGTGATCAGTATATATAAACAGCAGTGACCCGACAATAAAGAGCCAATAAAATGAAAAATGTGTGTTGTATGTTTCAGTGGCTAACGTCAATAGCCTACACTGTGAAATAGTTATGTTTCGCAAATTCAACTCGATGCGTCAATGAAAGAAACTAAATGCAACATTTCATTGTGTGAATAATTATTGACTGAAAGTACGTATGACATAGTTGACCAAAAACGAATAAACATTCAATAATATTTTAGTTAACTTACTTGTATAATACTTGATGTAATCAAAATCAACTCTATAGAATAACAGAATAAATAAAAAAGATAACAAATAATTTGAAATTCAAACAGTAAACCAGAATAAGCAGAATATAGCTATTTCAGTAAATCTCTGAACATTGAATGGTTCTATGTTTGTACAGCACTTCAGATTATAACCGATTACCATGTTCCCAGATATAGATCTATATATATATGCTGCGCTATTTCCAGAATATTCTTTTTATCATCAAGTAACAGCAACAGTAAACCACAGTATTCATTTAATTAAAACACGGCTATGGCTCGTACTCTCTGTGGCAACTAATTAAATTGGCGAACACGATTTCCATCGTTTTCGTTGAATCCGCTATGCGATGATTAGAAATTCATTAGGAACTGTGTAAATGTTTTTGGAGATTCAATGACGCAACCTGTTTCAGCGGACCAACGTCGCGTATTAATTATTCAAGCTTAGTAGCAGAACGCCTTTTCTGGGTCGTGTTTTTGACGTTTATCCGACAAAACGCAACTCTTACACTATGTATTATCATAAATACTATATGCCACGAGTTTGATTCAAATATTTTGATAAATTATACAAATGCCTAAATGTCTGGTTCCAAATATCACTCGTGTTGCGGGGTTCTTTTACCCGTACCAAATGAATTATTTATACCTCTAAATGTATAGAGTGGTTGTGACCAGTTCAGCAATATGTTTGGGAATACGAACATATCAACACAGCATACTAGAGAAGAGAACTAATCAGTAACAAGTAAAGGAATTTAATTAATCACGGAAAACAAATGTATTACAAATAACATTAACCGCTCCATAAAGAAGGTAGGGAAATAAATATATACGGTTCGCTCCTTAAACAAGGGAAATAAATATATACAGCTCGCTCGGGGTTATGCGCACCAGCGCATGTGATGGAATAATGCCCCAGAGCTGACAAACACGAACGAGTAACTTATGATAGAATAAATGATAGATTAAAAATAAATAGACTTATTGATGTAGCTACACAACTTTCAAACTAAATACGGCATTCCCCGTTTCCATTGTTGCCTAAATTATTTGGTTCGTGCACGTAGAATAGAATAGTCATAAAACATACAAAATACGTTTCACAAAAATTAAATTAATAATTAAACACTTGACAGCTAGTGCCCCAGACTAATGGAAAGTGTGGGTGTGAGGTGCATGCGACTCACATTTATGTCCGTACGACTTGCAGTTATGCCCGTGATGGAAGTCAGCACTCGTTGTACGAAGAACGGAGTGTAGTCACCACCAGGTTAGCAGAATTGGAACGATAATACACGTTGAGACCATTCGCTCACAGAAACCCAGCGCTGGTTAGTCTTCAGGAAATGTTCCAACAGCCATGTGCGTCACCACAACTTTTAGAATCTGGGACCAATTTTGTCAAAGGTCAAAGGAAGTTGAAATGATTGCAACATTAATGTCCCGTATGTAAATAATGAAAATCTACCTATCTCCTACCTCGCTGACATATAGGGGTCTTATCCTTAACTGATGACCACAGTGAATATATTTTAATACAGACCTTGTGACACTATATATAATCACCGCTGTGATATTCATAGTCACATACATTCACTTTGGCACGACATAATTGACCTGTATGTTCGAGAAAACCCGTTTTTACCGGAGCTTGGCTGGAGCTGTTTACTACATCGTGATTTTCAAGGAAATAATCCCTGGGCCTTTAAGATAGAGAGTTTGTAACCTTTGTTTGTAAGAGAGCTGGGGAGAAATGGGTGAATAAAGCTGGACTATATGTAATGAATTAATGTATTTTCCTTTCGGTCGAATCTGGTATCTCCATGTGTAATCGCCAACAGTCAAATGAGACTGTGGACTAAACTTGTTGCCATGCCCTTGCTGAGGTTACACAAGCAAACTAAAAGTTTGGAGAAAATTATGCAAACATCAACCAATATAGGTATTCTGACACACAGATTCAGGTGCATTTAGTTTACAGATAACTTATGCAAATAAGAGCATATGACAGACTTTAATAAATTCACTCATTAAGAATGTGACCAATCAACTCGCCACGTCCAAATTTGAGTCGTATAGCAATTGTTCTAGAGTCCATTTTTTAGCAACGTGGATAACACAGGCAGAGGTAGCTGGAATATAAATGTAATTAATAACAAATATCCACTAGAAGTGTTTGATTGTTTTAGCTTTTTAAAGCAGGAGTGCTGGTATAATTAGGGCTAAACAATTCAGCAAAATAAGGAAGGATGTGTAGTCACGATTTCTAGTATTTAACTAATCTTATCGATTTGATTAGGACAATTTGTTGTAGTTTATGATAAACAAGTTAACAATAACGTCTTGGAAAAAAAATCTTAATTTAAATTTGGTTATTGCCAAGTTTCTTCTAGTATATCGTTGTGCAGCACATAGTAGTGCAACTGGTAGAATTCCGGGGAATTCTTTTCACAGAGACATGTAGTGCAAAATTAATGTCATCAGAAACGACACCATGGTTAACGTGTAAAATTCAGAAAGTTTGATGTGGTTGAATTTGTTTTTGTGAGAAATTTTCGAAAAGTGTATGAATGGATATATAATAATAATATAAAATTCTACATATTAAAAAAATAATAGTGGCAAACCAAATTACTTTAAAATTTAAAATTAATTTGAAATTGAAAAGAAACAAATATTATATGTATAGTTTGCTACAGAGGAATGTGAAGTATACTTATTTATGTTGGGCTAGGTAGTATTGTATTGAAGCATTTAGCGGATTCTCAATTGTGTGGCAGAGGGCAGTTTTGAAAATAAAATAGGCTTGACTACATGGCATGTGTAAAAATTTAAATCACATACAACTATACAATGCCATAAAGTCACCCAAGATAGGTAAATCAATGTATGTTCTGGGATTTATAGCTGAAACAAATGAAAACTGTGAAATCTACGAGATCGGACATCCACATCATTTGGTCACATATGAACGTTCAGATAAGGTTCTATGAAAGTCCGCCTTTGACAAGAATGAAATCGACACTGTATGTTTATCATTTACTTACAGCCAAACACAGCATTGCATATGTATTGCCATAAACCCGGAACTCAAAACACCGCCCTTTGACATGCAACGCAAACATGATTTAATGATTAATGTTTGTGACCAGGAACATTAATAATCAGAATCAAATATATGCATTGTGATCACAATGAAAGCAATTCAAAGACGTTGCAAAATGTAAAAGAACACCTCCTTAGAAAGAACAAATTCAAAAATGAATTGTACTTTTGAAGTGTATGGAGATACAAGCGAAAACTCTTCACTGGCATCACAGAGAAATATTATTGCCCTGTCAACCGTTATACTAAATTAAGATTCCAATTGCCTTGTCAATGGTTCAGCGTACATGCGCACATGCTAATTGTATAGATAACCTGTGATGCCACAGTGAGTAAGGTCGCTTGTCTGACTCTTGTTAAATAAAGAAGCCTGAGTGATCCTGAAAGATCTTGTCGATTGAGGTGAGAAGTGATCAACACATTCACAAGTTTTCCCAGGTAACGCCGTGTACGGCATCTACGTTCAATCCAAAATAATGTCACAGCCTGAAGATATACTTATTTGTTGTTGATTCAGACCCAAATACAAACACTGGGCTGCAATGTTTACACGGAAATTGTACTTATTCATCGTGTATGCTAGCTACGTTCAATCTAAAATTAGCTCACAGCCTGAGGACATAAGAATTTGCTGATGATTCAAACATTGGGCTACAATGTTAACACAGACAATGTAGTTATTCATCGAGTGTGTCAGCTACGTTCAAATAAAAAATGTGTCACAGTCATATTTATTTTGCTGTTTATTTTTGTTGAGCCGACAGTATTTGCTCACTAATCACCTAGTGTTAATAAAAATGTGCATACTAATTATCTAATTAGCAAAATAATTCGTATTTTTTTTGGCTTTTTCACTTTTATCTCAAGACTCATAATCATATTTCAATGAACATTTGACTTTCTAGGACACTGCACAAGCCTTATTATTTTACATTAAAATATTCGTATATTAATTACCCGATTTGCATAATAATAACTCAGTTTTCAGCTTGTCCATCAATATATCACGTACTTATCTTATTTAAATGAGTCTTTGTTCATAAATACAAATAGCAACAATATAATGTAATATAATGTTTTGGGTTTATAGTTATTTTCTTAAATTGCATAATTATTAGCCAAATTTAAGCATTTTCACTTATTTTTGTATGTACTATTCATCAGAATTCAATAATGAAACGTTTGGAACCTACTTCTGAACACAGAAAACCGTGGTATATCGAGTATTTTAGACCGACTTGCATAAATTGAAAATAACTTTCATCTAATCATAATTTTGCACATTGGTGAAATATTTGTTTTGAATTATTAAATGGCCCATCTATATAACGATTTTCTTTTATTAATCACGCCACGGCTGTCCACTCATCTTTGCAAATAGAAGACTTAATCTGCATCTACACTCACAGTGTAGTTGTCGTAAAACATTACCTCATGATGACTGATATTACCTGTACGATTAATTAGCTAAAGATAATGTCTAAATACGAGAATGAATCTGGCAAACCAATGTATTATGACATGAAATTTATGTATTATCGCTGGAAAATGTTGTACGATTTCACCAAAATATTAATATATGTTCAGGTACATAGATGGTAGGTGATGAATCTTCATTAGGAAGATAAACGTAACCCTAATAAGTACATATAAATATACATTGTTGGCACTATTCATCATTGCACACTGAAAGTACAAGTGAAATGTATACAGTGGATGCAAAAAGAAAACGTGCTGCTCTTTTATCTGTTGTGTCTAGTTGTTATGTCATTACTAGAGCGCACATGCTAATTGTATTATCAACTGTGCAACCCCAGCCTGGCCGTTGTCAAAGACAGAAACCAGAACGAAAGTTGAGAAGTGATAATGAACACATCAACCGAACATTTTTTTCCAATTATCAGGTCGTGGTGCTGTGATTTCTATTGTTGGTCACATGTTGGCGCAATATTGCGTGTTTACTATATTGTACGCATCTTTACAATATTGTAAAACGAAGGTATCGATTTTGTTTTAGACTTGTTTTAATCAAATCTGACTGCCAGTCATGAACGCCAAAGATGTGATATCGTTTTCTTTATACAGAACGCGTTTTGTTCACATCTCAGCAGACGACATAATACAGAAGCTGGATTTTCAAGAGTCGGATACTTTACTAGACGTGTGCTGTGGAACAGGAGAGTTAACAAAACTGGTGACTGAAAATGCCAGGATAAAGTCTACTACAGGTTAGAGACGATCAAGTACATTGGATGCAAGACTAATGTAAATACTGGCAACGTTTATATTCATTCCTAAAATGAAATAAACATTACTATTTCAAGTAAATTGTATTGACATAAATCTATTATAACCTATAAAACTATTAACATTTTGGCAGAGATAGTACTGTCTAGACTTAGTGTTTGATATACCAGTAATTTGTTTAATCAACCACCACCTTAAACTAATCTGTTTACCACTTTCCGTGGAAGACCATTGTTATTACAAAGTCTTTATGTCAAAAGAGACAATGATATGATCTAAATCAAAAAGCTTTACATGACCAAATGCAGTATATTTATGTCCTTCTGTTATTTTTGCCGGCAATTTGAATATTGCAAATAATTCTCAATCTGAAATAGACCCAGTGCAATTGCAATGTACATATAGAGTGCGATGTATTTATAGGTTGTGTCATTTGACCTGTCAAGTGTTCGTTTGTTTTACTTTGTCTTTATTGTTCACATTTTAGCAATTGACATCAATCCGACAATGATAGATATCGCAAAATCTACATACAACGCTGACAATATTGCATATCTTGTTGGTGATGCTGGTACTGCTGAAACATTCAAACCAGAATGGAAAAACTCATTCGATAAAGTTTTGGCCTGTTATGCTCTGCATTGGATTACTAACTGGTATGATACCTTAAGATATCTCCACGAATGCTTAAAACCAGGCGGGGAGGGCTATATAAATATGTGTGTCGACAAACCATCAATGTTGTTCAATGTAATACAAGAAACTATCTCCGAGTTACCAAGATGGCAACAGTTTTTGAAGGTTTGTAAATTTTACAGTAAGATGTTTTGTGATATGGCAATGGGTAATCATCTGACAGTGACGTACATGACATATGGCTAGTTTTATTAGGTGTAATAATGGTGTAAGCTTGGATGCATATTACATTTACACAATCATTTAAATCTCAATCAAAATTTACACATCTAAATAGCTTAGTGTTTGATTCGAACTGTTTGTATTTTTGCATTTATTACGATTGCATCAGCTTTGGTTGCATTACCTTTTTTATTGTTTAGCTTTGTTTTTCCTTTGGCTTTTTTTGGTCATAGCGACGTCGCCTGTTCATCCTTCAATGTCGACTATTCTTATCATTGCAAAGTAGAATTTTTCAAGCTTTGGATTGTTCACCCATGAACAGGCAACGTGGGTTTAGATCGTAGCGATTTGTGCCCAACAATTCATATATTTCTTTTGGCACTTTCAGACCTACTGACTCACTGTCTTTAATGTTATTTTTCTTCTGCTTTTAACATGAAACTTCGAGTTTCTTAATTCTGCAGGCGAGAGTATAAATTATGTTTTAATTACTTGAAAAAACTAGTTTAAACTTCGTCGTATTTCTGATGGACCACTGTTTATACAAACTTTTCTGTCTCTCACAGTGTGAAACCAATCTCCGGGGTAGATGTATGTTTTTGTGCTCCTCGAACCTTCTACCACATGTGTCTGTGTGTAGCTGTGAACGCATTTATACGATTACCATGTTAAATACATCATCTCCAATCTATGTCTACGTAGGGCAAAAACCGTTTTGGCGTTTTTATATTTTGAACTTTGTGTGTCATAAGCAGCCATGATCCCGCATATAGCAACCAGCCTACATGCTTATTATTTTCAGTGGTTCTAATCATGTTGCTTGATATAATTCAAAATTCGTCAAATTGTTTGTGGGAAAAAAAGAACATTTCTGAAATAAGATTTAAGCGAACACTAACAATAGTTTAAATGATAATATATCTTAGATGCAAATAAACTCGTGACGTTTTGCTTCTCAAATACTGTATAATTCTCATGATTTGGGTGATATGACGGAAGATGGAACATTATTTGAAGAACATAAACTAGTTGCTTTCAATCTCTCTCTCCCATTACCTGTTTTAATAAGCATTTTGTTAATCACATCAACCCATATTACGATACTCTTTCCAACTATGTTTAACACCACATGGATTCCAGTATAAAATGTATGCACTACAAGGGAATGCGGAAGATTCTGCTGCAATTCTCAGAAAAGCTGGTTTTGTTGATGTCAAAGTAGAAGTGGATAACACGTTAAAGTTATACAATAATGTAAATAGTGTTTATTTTGTTTTGCTAATTAATGGATATTTTTTATTTATGCGTCATGAGCTGCCAATCAGTATTTTAGAAAACACAATAGAAGTTTTAGTTTTGTACACTAACATATACATTTATATTCATTGCACCATTAATCGCACGAAAGCAGACTCATGGTCATCTGTTTTCAAGGAACAGTGTTTCTATATACAAATTCAATAAGATATGATAATTTATTGGAACGCAAATTAATGATTCTGATTAATAGCCTGTCGATGAAATAGTTGTAAGAGATATGGGAAAATATAAAATATCTATATTTAAACCCAATTCTATTAACAACCTTGATAACATGACCCTTCACAAAAATATAACACGTCAACTATATATATTTTCACATTACTAGTATGTCGCCTCTGTTCCATTTCTAGGTTTTATTAAAACCTTTCTCTTTCACCTGGAGTGTATACCCGACGACCTCAAAGAAGATTTTTTAGAAGATATTTTTCTTCATTCTGATTCGAAAAATGAGAAGACTGAAGATGGAAAAGCAATATGGAAGATCCCTGTTTTAACTGCTATAGTCAGAAAAAAGTAAACTAAATTCATTGCACGTTATGCCATGGCTTACATTCAGATTAACCTTTCTATTTTATATTTAATTTGCGTTGTGTCTTACTGATTTTCTCTATAGAGATTACTGTTTATTTTGAAAAGATCTGTGATTAGATTCAACATTCCTTACTATATAATCCATACAATCGTTAGCATGTTGTGTAGGGAAACCTGAGTCAAAACACAACTAAAGGACTTGGCGTATATGCTAGGCCAATCATCAGTTAGGTTCCCGTTCTTCTGGTCCACCATTACACGTTATGCCATGAAAATGTAATCATTATTGTAAGATTCTAGGCCCATTGGCCCCTGCCCCCATGGAATTATGTCCCCCAGTCAGTTGACCCCCGACCTGTTGTCCGGTTCATTTGCCCCCTCTGTATATTTCCCTTCCGTTTTGAATATAAAATTAAATAAATATTTCAAAATACTAAAATATTATTTGAAGTTTTATTAGTAGTAACTCCGAGTCTGAGTGTCGATCAGTAAATTAAGAGCTTTACTCTGGGCATAGTAATAGTGACCTAAGCATGACCTAAACAGATGTGAGTATATTTTAGTGTTTGTACAAGTTGCAGAGATTTATATTTATTACTAGAAATAAAATATCTCAAATTACAATGAATTGGCACCGGACCGAGGGGCAACGGGCCTGCTCCCGGATATTGTATTCTTCTTACATAATACCTGTAATACTTTAAACGCGTTTATACATCCCGGTCATGATTTTCTTTTAGTAGCTATTTGTTTGTAAAAAAAAATAATTGTATGTACTCTTATAAGTTGTGCGAGTGCACATCGTATGAATACAGCTTAATAAATACAAATGGCAAAAGATCTCGTTTGATAGTAACACATCTCTTTAAAGTGTGGTTTCACTAAAACCCACAACGCAGAAATTTGAACTAAATTTACAAAAATCAATTATAGTAATCGAAGTTAAGAAAACTCGCAAACGGTGAACGTGAATTAAAATGAAATGATGTCGTAATATTTGTCTTGAAGTCCGAAACAATATTTCCGAAGACGGAAAAATAGTGGAAGTAACAAAATGTTAATGAAAGTTCGAGAAGATGAAGAAGATTACGAACTTACGAAATTACGAAAATTTGAAATGTTGACTCCCAAGATGAATAAAAAAGTATTGGACGTTGTAAAATTTTTCTTTATGCCCTAAATCAGAAAACTGCTTAAGATGACAGGGAACTGTTAAGAATGTCTGCAAAGCGGTCTCGAAAGCCAAATTGTATTGAAAGTCGAATTTAGCAGATATCGGACAAGTTATACCGATTGTTGTTAAATCGTGTTTAAGGTCGATAAAAGTGTTCTTAAGATGGAAAGGGTCTTGATGTTGTAGAAGCTGTCCCGAATGTCACACTAATAGACATATTCATTTACATATTTGTCGTTTTAATATATTGTATTATATAAACTGTGATAATCATTCCTGAGTATAAAGCATTGATGCAGACTGTAAATAGCAAACAAGAACATATATATGAACCTTTTTACTTGCTTAACAGATAAAACTTACACATACATATAAATATGTATGACGACTGGTTTCAAGAACTGTTTTCTCGGACTGAAACTCTTGGTAATCTTTGCATCTAATCAACACCAAAGTGATTATCAACAACGATATGTTTATTTGTGTACACCGATGCAGATGAGTTCATCAATCAACATATAAAGGAAAAAAAACCTGGTATTCCACTAAAGCAATTGTGAACCAGCTACATGAATGGGCAATGGTAGCCTGTTCTGACAAGATTCGATATATATATATACTATAAATATATACTATTACGCGAGGAGATAATCGGGAGATCAACATTAAAATCCTTATTTCACGCTGTTTGACTCAACATTACGAAAAACACCATATCTTAGTTTTTCTGGTGTAGCCAAGATTTTAGGATAAAGAATCGAGGTATTGTACCAGCCAGTTAGTATATTTTTGTTTTGTCACGCTCATTATATTCACGTTTCACGCGAAGTTAAGTGCCACTGGCTGTCACATTACCAACATTGTGGATAACACGTAAATAATTGTAAGTGAAGTTGGGAAGCAGGAGTTGGAAGTTGAGGTCACCGTAACTTTGTGTCCGGCTGGCTAGTGATAGGTGGCTTTTCAGTGATTACTTTAAGTATGTTTCTTTAGGTGAAACCTAATATTTGTACAGTGTAAGTGTTATCTTCCAAGCGAGTCGAAGCATATGTTCTTGTTTGCCATCTACAGTCTGCATCATTGCTTTTTATTCAGAAATCATTACCACAGTATAAATAATAATATATTTTAAAGACAACTATTTAAATGAATTTATCTACTAGTGTGACTTTCTAATATAAATGATCGGAAGAGGAAGTGTTTTTTGAACGCTCCTACTCTTCGCCAACTGGCGAGTCTTTTTTACCTTTGCAAGCACAGTGCTTATTTTTAACGTTTCTACTTGTTGTATATAGTGTTACCGGTTGTCTGTGAGTATTTATTTTTCAATTTTGTTGGTCAGTTTGTCGTTTTTGGTGTGGTTTTTTGTTTGGTTGTGAGTCGGAGCTAAGGCCGGTCAAGATGGCGGCCGCTCAATCAAAGGCTTCGACCACACCTGCTATTATTCTATTATTCGTTGTGAAAGTGTTGACGGAATTCCCGTCCAAACATATGTCGAAGCAGTGCCACTTCCAGAATGAACAAATCTGTTGTGATTTTCATGTCGTTGGTTGCATGTGTTGACAAGGTCTGTGCTAATGAGATCATTATTGAGGATTTTACTCTCTCTGTTGAACCACTTGTGCGACCATCCACCGAAGTGGTTTTATCGAATGTACCGCCATTCTTACGAAATACATGTATAACTCGGACCCTTGCTTCATATGGACGAGTTATGAGCGGTATCCGTATTATCTCGCTTGGTTGCAAACGACCTACTCTAAAACATGTACAATCATTTCATAGGCAGGTGTATGTACACCTTAAAGATACCAACATTAATGGCCTATTGCCAATCGTATATAATAACCAGACGTATCATAGATGATTTTACTTCTTCATGCCATCAGGAAGGCCATACACGAAAACAATGTCCAAATAAAGAGCCTATTGATATGCAAAACAAAAGCAAAGAACACAATGACAACAAAATGCAAATTGTGACGTGTGTAACTGAAACAAATACAGCAGACAACATCAACAATAGTGACTGCCAACCCTTTGTTATAGATGACGGGTGGGGCAGTCAACGTATGTAGTGAGAACAACAGGTCTGAAAATAACAGTGAGAATATAACAGATATAAACACAGACAACGGTATAGATAATGTGTTACACACCACAGAATGAAACGATGGTAACGATGTGATTGCATCAGTTGAAGAGAGGGTACAAACCCTTCCCTCCGCTCCTCCCCTCCCCCGTCTCCATCATTAAAACCTCCCACTGAGACTATATATCACATATACGCAAATGTGACCATTTCCAACCAACCTACATTTGCTGAAGTTGCAAACTAGTAAGCCAACACCGCCACCCCCACCCCCACCTCTGGCCACTGCACCTTCTATTGTTACAACGCACGATACGTTTTTGTCGCCAGTTCGCATAGGTGAATCACCCAGTATTTTACCGCTGGACTCAGTTTCAAACTCACAGTCATCAGTTGTTACACTAGATATTTACATCACCCCAAATGACCCAGAAAACAAAACCCGAGACATAGAAGACGATGAGATCAGTGAAGATGTAAGTTGTTTCTGTCGTTTCTAGTCTCGGAGATATCAAATGAGACAATTAGACAGTTTTTGGCAGCTTCACCACATTCCAGAAAATTCATTGTAATGTGCTTCGATTTTTGCCCAAATCTCAAAACACCGGAAACTTTTACAAAAACTTGTATAACCCCCTGATGAAAATTATCAAGACACCATCCTTGATGACTTACCACAGCTTAGCAAAAGTGACCGTGATGAACTAGATGACGTCATTACTTGAGGAAATTAAGAAAACGGTAAAACTTCTCGGCTGATCTGCACTGGCTCGGAAGATGAATTCTGATTGGCTAAAAAAACAAAAAAACTTGTGGCGTTGAATGCACGTTCATTGTCAGTATTGTTATGCAAATTCAAACTAGCTAATCATTTACAACCTTCCGAGCCAGTGCAGATTAGCCCAAACTCCTCGCTGCTGGGCGTACCCCTGGTATTGATGGAATACCATATAAACTCTATCAGAAATTGTGGAATGTCATTGATCAAGGTCTGTTTGATGTTATGTTCGCTTCTGTTCGGGACAGTATTTTGCCCCTATCATGCACGAAGGCGGCTGTTACTTCACTTCCCAAGAAAGGAGACAATACATTACTAACAAATGGCGCCTAGTGCTCTGTAGTAACTACATACTACTCACTAAACATTGTCATTACGTCTTTGCTCTCTGTTATTGGTTCAATTATACATACTCATCAAAGTTGCAGCATTCCAAACCGTCCCATTCATGACAATAACAACTTACTCCGTGATTGCATTGATTATTCCAACATAAATAACTCTCCCCTAGGTATGTATTGTCGCCATAGACCAGGAACAAAACTTTTGATAGGATTCATCATGAATACATTTTCAACACTTTAAAAGCTTTTGGGTTTGCTTCTTGTTTCATCACTTATATCCGTCTCATATATTATATTGCACAATCATTAATCAGAATAAACAGCGCCCTCACAACCCCTGATTCACTTTCTCGGGGCATAAGTCAGGGCTGTTCATTATCATTACTTTTTTGTGTCATTTCTATCGAGCCATTACTTGATGAAATCAGAAAATAAAAAGTCATCAAAGGTATCAAAATCCCAAATAGTAATGGTCGTCACTGCAAATTGACAGCTTATGCAGACGACGTTGATTTGTCATCACTCGCCGCCGAGATTTTGAGAAATTAGAAAAATGGCTCCATATATATGAATGTTCCTTAAATGCTAAAATCAACTGTGTAAAATCAGAAGGGTTATGGGTTGGATCTTGGCGAAATAACACCTCGTCACTGGGCATTAAATGGAACAGCACTGGATTGAAAATTTTGCGGGTGTACTTGGGTAACATCAAGCTTTTCACTGACAGGAACTGGACAGAGCTTGTACAAAAGCTCAAAAATAAAATCGAGTTTTGGTCGCATTTTGCACCCAGCATTTCCCGCTCGCTGGTCATTAACAATGTGTTATCTTCACAGCTACTATACAAAATGCACAGCTTATCCCCTCCACGTGACATCATTACTTCCCTCCAAAAAAACATTTGTTAAATTTGTGTGGCAAGGGCGCCATTGGATCCCGGCCGAAACATTTACTTTTAGAAAAAGGTGGGCAGAATGTTACTAACCTACCTACACGCATTCACACCATGCCTATTGAATACATTCAAATATATCTTTATTCAGATAACTACCAATCTTAATATGTCATTTCTTCATCTCCCACCATTTTATTCAGATTTACTACATTGTTGGAACTCATTAGACAAAAGACTTAATATTGATCTTAATGCGACTAGTTTACTGGCTGAACCACTTTTTCATAACCCGTTTACACGTAATCCCGTGCGAAACGAACCTTTTCTTTTAAAGCATTTTGTTGATGCGGAAGTTTTAAGAGAAAATGTCTGTAAGGATCAAACAATGGTGGCAGGAGTCAAACAATAGATTTGGCTCATATTTTGCACAGTATAGTACTTGGTCCACAACCCCTCAAAATAGCTTTCTTTTAGATCAAAACTCTTGTTGCCATGTTGACGGGGAACACATTTTCTTGTCATTTTCCCCAATTTTTGCATCTCAAAAACACGGAAATTAGCATATTTTACGGCACTGTCTCGATAACACCTTTAAACCTATCATAAAAACAAAACAAGATCTGAATAGACCAACATTTTGGATTTTTAAAAACTGTTGTGAAATTTCCAATCTTTCGATGTTTCACGCTTCAAAAAAAAAATAATTTTGAGCCCAACTTTGTAACGCTATAAGTGCCGCTCTGGTATTTTTGTTGACTTGAAACTTGTACCATATATGGATCATCAGAATATCTATCAAATGCATTGTTGCAACATTTGGTACCTTATTTGGTTGTCACGTGACTGTCCCTTAAATTAGGCCACTTTTTGTGTTTGGCGAAAATTTTTCAAAGTAGCTACATGATGAAGTAAAATTTCTAATTCAACTTATTATCAAAGGTGAATCTATGTATTGCCTATCAAATGAATGCTTGCAGAGTTTCGGGTCGTGACGTTCGGTCACTTAGTTGTCCCTGAAAATAGTCCATTTTTTGCATTTGACAAAAATTGTAAATTTTAGCTTTGTTCAACGTACGCAACGTGACAAAGTGAACAATAATTCTAATTCAACTTCCGGTCAAATGCACATCTATGTATTCTCTATCAAATAAATGCTTGCAGAGTTTCGGGTCATGACGTTCGTTCACGTGGTTGTCCATGAAAGTAGGTAATTTTTTGCATTTGACGAAACTTGTGAATTTTAGCTTTATTCAACGTACGCAACGTGACGAAGTGAACAATAGTTCTAATTCAACTTCCGGTCAAATGTACATATATGTATTCTCCATCAAATGAATGCTTGCAGAGTTTCGGATCATGACGTTCGTTCACGTGGTTGTCCATGAAAGTAGGTCATTTTTTGCATTTGACGAAACTTGTGAATTTTAGCTTTGTTCAACGTACGCTATATGACGAAGTAAACAATAATTCTAATTCAACTTCCGGTCAAATATACATCTATGTATTGTGTATCAAATAAATGCTTGTAGAGTTTCGGGTCATGACGTTCAGTTACTTGGTTGTCCCTGAAAATAGGCCATTTTTTGCATTTGACGAAAATTGTGAATTTTAGCTTTGTTCATCGTACGCTACGTGACGAAGCGAATAATAATTCTCATTCAACTTCCGGTCCAATGTACATCTATGTATTGTCTATCAAATAAATGCTTGTAGAGTTTAGGGTCATTACATTCAGTCACTTGGTTGTCCCTGAAAATCGTCCAGTTTTTGCATTTGACGAAAATTGTGAATTTTAATTTTGTTCAACGTCCGCAACGTGACGAATACAAATAGGTAACAAGTCAAAAGGTCCCTATTTTGGATATTCTAGATGTTACAAAAATTCTAAAAATATATTTGAAATTCGATGAACTAAAATTTAGTATATTGGCAAATCCAATTTTACGAAATTCGGCGACAGTAATCCCACAAAAATAATGAATGCGCGATTTGAAGTATGAACACTTTTCTATTACTACGTGATTGAACGAAATCCAATACTGCTTTTCCTAAAATAACAAGTTATCATCTGTATTTTCTCACAAATAACTTCTGAATATCAATATTGTCTCATCGGTTTTGCTGCAATAAAACGATGACACATTAGTAAATTACACAATTAACAAATAAATATCAACAGCTAATTTACCTTTATCAGATTGGCCAAGGAAATTGACAATAGAAACAACGTCTTATTAATGTTGACTTGAAGCACATAGCTAATTTAGGTTAACTGGTTGACAACGTATGTGAACAGACATGGATGCCTTAAATCTAAGCATTTATAAACATTGAGTGATAAGCATATAGAAAAACAGTGACCCCCACAAGGTCTGCTTATTGCTATTGAGAGAGGCACCCACAGAACTCACTGGGCTCATTCAATGTTAGAATGGGGTAGACAAGAAAACTTTTGGCTTTAATACATCTCAAAATAATTACAAGAAACAAAGCACAGAATACAATGACTAAATTCACTAAAATATGGGATTGCCTAGGGAAGTGTGCATTGGTGATGAATGTGAAAATTGATGACAGTCAATGGCTTCTGCTACACAATGTCAAAGATGTCAATGTCTTGCATGCAGAGAAATGCTATTATTCCGCAGGACACTGCTGATAGCAGGAGATCACAGAGCAGTTCATACAAATCTCACAGAACGATGATTGAAACAAGTATCATTTGTCTCACAGTATCGCAGCAGCAACACCTAGGGTACTCAGCTGAAATGATGGACCACAACTGTCCCCAGTCTAGCCTATTCATAGACATAAATGGCCCAGATTCAGGTACACCACCTGGGTTTCCACGTGAGTCAATCAGAATGTGATCTTGCTAGCAGATATCTCGCATAGGCAAGTCAGTTGATCGTACACATTCTTTGTTATTTAAATCACACGCACACCTGGTAGATTCCAATTGTTCTTCCAGAGTTGTAAACACCCCTTGTTATGTAAATCACAAACACAACTGGTTGATTCCAATTGTCCTTCCAGAGTTGTGAACAAGTAAGACCTGTCAATCACCTTCATGACAGTTATCACATGGCAATGGACACAGTGTCTTCCCATGATTCCATGCACACTTCTATTTGCAGGGTTAGACATAATATGACAAAAACATAGAGGTGCTAACAAGGACATCAAGCGCTGTTATATTGGCTTAGGGGACATCAACCCTTGTCACATACGCTTAGGGGAAATCAACCCGTCAGTTTTGTCAATTGGCTTAGGGACATCAACCCTTGACATAATGGCTTAGAGGACATCAACCCTTGTCACATTAGCTTAGAGAGCGTCAACGCTTGTCACATTGGCTTAGAGAATCTAAGCCCTTTCTATATTGGTTTAGATGACCCGAGAACATCCCACATTGGCTTAGTTATAATTTCATTGCATATTAATGACCTCCACAACAGCTCTCAATTCCAAAGTGGCCAGGCTGACGGTTATAATGTTGATAATTACGCTATTGTCACAAGCTTCGTGATGGTATACCTGTGGGTTAAATTTAGGGTTTGGCCAAAAGGTATATTTTAATACAGCCAGAGGTAGGATTATTTCAGAGCCGAGCTAGTAGACTTTGAAACACTTACACACCCCAAAAAACATTCATAAAGAGACGCGTGCCATACATGTGCCGGCTATTGTTCAGTTGCCATAACAATGATTCCAGGTGGGGGACGTTATAAAAGGTCAAGGTAGACGCAGCCGCGGGAGAGAACATTAAGAACTGAGGCAGCGACAGCAACCAGAGCCAGCCTTGTGTTGTGAGTGAACGGGGAGAGTTAGTTCATCCCCACGTGGTGTGCAAGCTACTCGCCTAGTCGACGGACGTTGTGTAGATACAGTGGAAGACTGGACTCCTTTTCTACGTGCTGTTCCATGGAACTTTTGTGTTCGACACGAATCCTACAAGGTATCCTACGAGAAACCAGGCCTGAGTATCGAACTGAATCTACATGTAGCAACGTTTCTACTATAACCCGACAGAAGCCGGTAATTATCACGCTCATTACACGCACATTAGGCTAGGGACCATTGGCTGTGTTTTGAATGTATTTTGGTAACTATTTGGCTAATTTAGTGGTTAAATTATTGTATTCTTATTTGAAATTGTAACAGTATTAGTTTAATTGTATTTTGTGACAGCCCGTTTCCTGCTTCAACGTTTCGCGCGCCCGTCGGCGCAGTTAAGTAGCGGCGTCGTTCCATACGTAAAAGGTGCATTGCCTATTGTGAATCAACCCGGTTTCGGGTTGAGTAAACTGGTTATTCACGGGACGCCACTGCTTTATCCTGCCCTGACATGCGTGTTAATTTTTCCTATTGTACAGCTACTTATATCTTTGTTACGTTGATTCATATCAGCGAATTCTGTGTATCATAACCGGTTGTACAATTAAACCATCCTTTACGATATTACTGAGCATTTCATTGTGTGCGAGTGGGACTGGTATAATAAGTTGTACAGGGGACAATCCAGGCATCAGCTGGCTTATTTTCGATATTTCAATCAGTAGGGTATCAAAGAACCCACAACACGAGGTGAAGGCGTGCCTCTTATCACTTTGTGGTCGGATGCTAGCCTACCCCGTGACAGCTGTCAATGATAATTATATCAATGATTACGATGTCAATGATAATGATAACAATGATTTCAATATCGATGATAATTATGTCGATTATTCCAATGTTGATGATTATGATGTTAATGAAAATGTCAATGATAACGATGTCGATAATGATGTGAATGATTACGATGTTATAACACCGAGGATTATGATGTCGATGATTAGGATATCGATGATGATGAAGTCAATGATTACGTATTGATGATGATTACAATGTCGATTACTACGATGTCAAGGATTACCATGTCGATGACACACGTTATGGATTACCCGAATAAAAAAGTTAAAAATAAAACATAAAAAAACAGCTCAGTGCATTTGATGTTTACAATATTAGTGTTTCTATGTTATCGTTGTTTACCATTTACATTGTTGTCTACATCATTGCGAACTTGTGCCATTACATTCTGAAATCAGTGCCTATCTGATAAAAAATGTCCACTGTCTGTATTTTAATGCATGTCTTCTTTGAATAGTTATTGAAGTATTCAAAAGTTGAAAACGATCTTATGTGGAGGATGTTCAGATCTTCGGGCGTTTGCCATCAGATAATTACCAATAAGATAAAATCACTCACCACAAAAAGGAATAAGTGAAATAAAAAAAGTGAAAATGCATGGTACATACTAAGCATATAATGAAAAGACTTATATTTAAGGAATTAATCTACTGATATGAACATTTTTTCACAAAGTAATCACAATTCCTTGTCTTTTGGCTGATGCATATAATGCCAATATAGTAGAAACAACTTGATGACTGTGCTCCAATGGAACGGGTGTTGGTTTCCCGTCTAATATCGAAGATTCAAATGCTGCAATTTCTGCCAGGAATGCATCAATTTTTGGCACAGTGATAGTTTTCATTGGCTGGCCTTCAATGCAAAGATCAAACAAGTTGTCAACGCCGTAAGCATCAGGGTGATAAGCCGAATTTGTATGAATTCGTATTCTGCCCTTGCTACCATTAATTTCAAAATGGCTATCACTCGACGACGTAATACTAGATGTAATACATCCATGGATACCATTGTTGAACTGCAGAATTCCGTACAATGAACCATCCACACCCCTGAAAGATACATGTTTTTAAAGTGAATAGATATGTATAAATTGGTGGGCGTTACACAGAATAGTACTTGTTCAAGCATTATTATTGTTATATTTATGTTTGGTTTGTGTTGTTTGAAATTCAGCTTGTCAAGTTTACATCTAGTCATTGGAGACGTGTTCACCAAGCAATGTCGATCTGACATTTTTTGGTTCGATAGTATGGTTGACACAAATTAAAACCATGTTGATAGCTATGAATTATTTCTTAAACATTACAATTATTATATCTATATATGTTTGTTTCTTATTTTAACAACACCAACCTTTCCGTTTTGCACTCCATGGCTGTTACTCTGCGTGGTTTTTCGTTCAGGAGGCCTATCATCATACTGACAGGGTAACAACCCAGTAG
This sequence comes from Saccoglossus kowalevskii, assembly GCF_978046115.1. Taxonomy (NCBI): domain Eukaryota; kingdom Metazoa; phylum Hemichordata; class Enteropneusta; family Harrimaniidae; genus Saccoglossus; species Saccoglossus kowalevskii. Next base: position 8,192,116 of record NC_140652.1, on the reverse strand, counting down.
CCACAACGACCCATCTGTTCTTTTAGAAACTCCTCCGACATATGAACCAGTCATAAACTGAACATCACCAATAACCCCTAATGGTTAATGGTTACAATAAACATACGATTACAGTAGATTGCAATTGACTTGCATAGTGATTACCAAAAAAAACACAAAGAATCCTCTGAATAAAACTACTGAGGAATTTTACCTGTGATGACGTAATATGTTACAAATGATCTGAGTCAATAACATTAAAATATCTAAAACCTAAAAAACGAATGAATAAACATAAATGAATAAAATACCTGATTTTATTGTCTCTTGAATAGCTTTAAACTGTGGATGACATAAATGTACAAAACCTTCAACAATCAAAACCTTGTTTTCCATGGCAACTCTCTGCATTCTCTCAACATCAGATATCTATGAAAAAATTATATTTAATAGAATAAAACCAGTTATTAATATTGTGTCATTTTGAACAGGCCAAAACATGCCGCTAGAAATCTTTTATTTAAAAACAAATATGTAATTTTATTCCAGGATGTTATTTTCATTTACACAATACCTTTGTTGCTATAGGTTTCTCCACCATACAGTGTTTTCCACTCTCTGCCGCCCTAACTGCCCACTCAGCATGTAATGCATGTGGTAGGGGAACATACACAACATTTATTTCACTATCAGTCAACAATTCTTCATAACTACCATATGCTTTTGGTATGCCCCACTCTTTGGCCACGCTTTCAGCCTTCTCGATGCTTCGACTTGCTATTGCGGTGACTTGACTTCTCGGCGATTTTAACAGTCTAGGTATAAATCTTTTAGTGATATTGGCTGATGATAAAATTCCCCACTTCAACATTTTGCTGAATGTTATTTTTCCTAAAAAAGCAATGTTGATATATTTGAATATATTATCTATGTGCTTGTAAATTTATGACAGACGTAATTTTGGAAGATTTAGAACCTTAACATTTGCCAAAAATAGCCTAAATAACTAACAGAAAGTAAAATCACATGAAACAACATATTTGCCGTTTTATTTCTACCACCCCTTATTCATAGCTTTACGTAATCTAGTCTCATTATCAACAATTTATTTGCCGTTTTATTTCTACCACCCCTTATTACATAGCATTACGTAATCTAGTCTCATTATCAACAATTTATTTGCCGTTTTATTTCTACCACCCCTTATTACATAGCTTTACGTAATCTAGTCTCATTATCAACAATTTATTTGCCGTTTTATTTCTACCACCCCTTATTACATAGCATTACGTAATCTAGTCTCATTATCAACAATTAATTTGCCGTTTTATTTCTACCACCCCTTATTACATAGCTTTACGTAATCTAGTCTCATTATCAACAATTTATTTGCCGTTTTATTTCTACCACCCCTTATTACATAGCTTTACGTAATCTAGTCTCATTATCAACAATTTATTTGCCGTTTTATTTCTACCACCCCTTATTACATAGCTTTACGTAATCTAGTCTCATTATCAACAATTTATTTGCCGTTTTATTTCTACCACCCCTTATTACATAGCATTACGTAATCTAGTCTCATTATCAACAATTTATTTGCCGTTTTATTTCTACCACCCCTTATTACATAGCTTTACGTAATCTAGTCTCATTATCAACAATTTATTTGCCGTTTTATTTCTACCACCACTTATTACATAGCTTTACGTAATCTAGTCTCATTATCAACAATTTATTTGCCGTTTTATTTCTACCACCCCTTATTACATAGCTTTATGTAATCTAGTCTCATTATCAACAATTAATTTGCCGTTTTATTTCTACCACCCCTTATTACATAGCTTTACGTAATCTAGTCTCATTATCAACAATTCATTTGCCGTTTTATTTCTACCACCCCTTATTCATAGCTTTACGTAATCTAGTCTCATTATCAACAACTTATTTGCCGTTTTATTTCTATCACCCCTTATTCATAGTTTTATGTAATCTAGTCTCATTATCAACAATTTATTTACCGTTTTATTTCTACCACCCCTTATTACATAGCTTTACGTAATCTAGTCTCATTATCAACAATTTATTTGCCGTTTTATTTCTACCACCCCTTATTACATAGCTTTACGTAATCTAGTCTCATTATCAACAATTTATTTGCCGTTTTATTTCTACCACCCCTTATTACATAGCTTTACGTAATCTAGTCTCATTATCAACAATTTATTTGCCGTTTTATTTCTACCACCCCTTATTACATAGCTTTACGTAATCTAGTCTCATTATCAACAATTAATTTGCCGTTTTATTTCTACCACCCCTTATTACATAGCTTTACGTAATCTAGTCTCATTATCAACAATTAATTTGCCGTTTTATTTCTACCACCCCTTATTACATAGCTTTACGTAATCTAGTCTCATTATCAACAATTTATTTGCCGTTTTATTTCTACCACCCCTTATTACATAGCTTTACGTAATCTAGTCTCATTATCAACAATTAATTTGCCGTTTTATTTCTACCACCCCTTATTACATAGCTTTATGTAATCTAGTCTCATTATCAACAATTAATTTGCCGTTTTATTTCTACCACCCCTTATTACATAGCTTTACGTAATCTAGTCTCATTATCAACAATTAATTTGCCGTTTTATTTCTACCACCCCTTATTACATAGCTTTACGTAATCTAGTCTCATTATCAACAATTAATTTGCCGTTTTATTTCTACCACCCCTTATTACATAGCTTTACGTAATCTAGTCTCATTATCAACAATTAATTTGCCGTTTTAATTCTACCACCCCTTATTACATAGCTTTATGTAATCTAGTCTCATTATCAACAATTAATTTGCCGTTTTATTTCTGCCACCCCTTATTACATAGCTTTACGTAATCTAGTCTCATTATCAACAATTAATTTGCCGTTTTATTTCTACCACCCCTTATTACATAGCTTTACGTAATCTAGTCTCATTATCAACAATTAATTTGCCGTTTTATTTCTACCACCCCTTATTACATAGCTTTACGTAATCTAGTCTCATTATCAACAATTTATTTGCCATTTTATTTCTACCACCCCTTATTACATAGCTTTACGTAATCTAGTCTCATTATCAACAATTTATTTGCCGTTTTATTTCTACCACCCCTTATTACATAGCTTTACGTAATCTAGTCTCATTATCAACAATTAATTTGCCGTTTTATTTCTACCACCCCTTATTACATAGCTTTACGTAATCTAGTCTCATTATCAACAATTAATTTGCCGTTTTATTTCTACCACCCCTTATTACATAGCTTTACGTAATCTAGTCTCATTATCAACAATTTATTTGCCATTTTATTTCTACCACCCCTTATTACATAGCTTTACGTAATCTAGTCTCATTATCAACAATTTATTTGCCGTTTTATTTCTACCACCCCTTATTACATAGCTTTACGTAATCTAGTCTCATTATCAACAATTTATTTGCCGTTTTATTTCTACCACCCCTTATTACATAGCTTTACGTAATCTAGTCTCATTATCAACAATTTATTTGCCGTTTTATTTCTACCACCCCTTATTACATAGCTTTACGTAATCTAGTCTCATTATCAACAATTAATTTGCCGTTTTATTTCTACCACCCCTTATTACATAGCTTTACGTAATCTAGTCTCATTGTCAACAATTTATTTGCCGTTTTATTTCTACCACCCCTTATTACATAGCTTTACGTAATCTAGACTCATTATCAACAACTTATTTGCCGTTTTATTTCTACCACCCCTTATTACATAGATTTACGTAATCTAGTCTCATTATCAACAACTTATTTGCCGTTTATAATTTGTAATCTTTGATCGTTAATGACACAAGGGTTTAAACTTCCACTATCTTCTTACTAACTTGGCCCATTCAAAGACAGAAATAGAATCACGCATATTTGCAATTTTAGACCAACAGAAAAAGCAGGAAGTAGGTACTAGGCTCTAGGGAGTATCACATTCAAATGCGTGTACATCAACATACAATAGCCATAAAACATACAAAAGTCATAAAGAGCAACATTGCTGTACAAGTATATGCATTTTATTGCAAAATGATCTCTGGCACTGAAAGATATTTTAGATAAATCTACTTGGGCTTAATACAGAATAAATAATTGTGTACATACAATCATACCTCATCATACTAGCCAAGTAAGATCACCTACGGTGATTTGCTTGAACATTATAAAAACAAGCACAAGTAGTACTCAATATGTATTTATACCACAACCATGTAACAGGCAATTCAAAAATCATCGTACATTTTTTTCTCCCATTTTTTTCTTGGATGATTAATAAATTGTTTATGTATAGGACACTTTTTATGCAGTCTACTTTTACAGTATGCATGCCATAATGCTTATTACGGACTGTATACAACGTATTTATTAGAAAAAATTCTCGAACATTTTACACGATGAATATGTTGATTTTAGTATTTTCAATATTAAACATGCACGATGCTCAAGTTAGTAAATTGAATGACGCAGCACTGGACAGACATTATTTCTTTCTGATCTAATCGTTTTTTTCTTATTTGTATAAAGTTATACTATAATTATTGATATTGAAAAATTATTTAAAACAGCAAATCGCATGCCAGTGATGTCATCACCGTAATTACTAATTGATGATTATACACACACCTACACACACACACACACTAGGACAGAAACAGAGATAGGGACCTGGACAGAGGCAGACATGGACATAGTCAAGGTCAAAACGTTATTTGTGATAATAAAAAAAGGAAAGAATTAACAATTTATAGTGTTTCAAAATATTTATTCCCCATTTAAAAAAAAAATTTATTGTTTAGTGATTGTTCAACAATATTATTTTCTCTTTCAATGAATAAATAAAATATAGTTATTTATAGGTGGTTCTATTTTCGTCGTATTTAACACAGTTTAAATTAAATTCGATCAATACAAAATGAGTAAGATTGATAGCATGCCACGCAGACCAAAAAGTAAAATAGATATACCAATACTATTCTACACTTTTTTCAGTATTGGTTCATTTTAGGAAAATTGCTAGTTTCCTTTAAATAAGTAACAATTAAGTATTCTTATTGTGGATATTTCAGAATCAGAAATATATATGTAACAATCGATAGTTTGAAAATTTAATAACTTAGCAAACCAGATATATCAGTGTATATCTATGGCAATAATGAGTGCGCGCTCTGAAGTACAAGGGCTTTTCTCAATAACACACATTATCGCCGATGTTAATCACGGATACCCTCTAAAATATTCATATGATCTCATCGTATGTTGGCGGGAATAAAATTATGACACAATAATGAATGACAGAACCAATAAATAATTGTAATTGTGAAATAATTAGTGAAATAATAAGTAATTAGTGCTAATTACCTGTATACGATGTGCTGGGGAAATGGATACTAGGAATAAACGGCGTCTCATTAATGATAAAACACTGCTGGTTGACAACGTTTGTGAACACATATGGCTGCTTTAAATCCAAGCATGTATAACCAATCAGTGATCAGTATATATAAACAGCAGTGACCCGACAATAAAGAGCCAATCAAATGAAAAATGTGTGTTGTATGTTTCAGTGGCTAACGTCAATAGCCTACACTGTAAAATAGTTATGTTTCGCAAATTCAACTCGATGCGTCAATGAAAGAAACTAAATGCAACATTTCATTGTGTGAATAATTATTGACTGAAAGTACGTATGACATAGTTGACCAAAAACGAATAAACATTCAATAATATTTTAGTTAACTTACTTGTATAATACTTGATGTAATCAAAATCAACTCTATAGAATAACAGAATAAATAAAAAGATAACAAATAATTTGAAATTCAAACAGTAAACCAGAATAAGCAGAATATAGCTATTTCAGTAAATCTCTGAACATTGAATGGTTCTATGTTTGTACAGCACTTCAGATTATAACCGATTACCATGTTCCCAGATATAGGTCTATTGAATATAGTAGTACCCGTTGAATCATTGTCGGCAAAAAAGGCATATGCAGCTGAATGGTTAAACTTGGCTTACCATATGAGCAATTGTATCATCTGTTTCTCATTTTTTAAATCTAGGTCAGTATTATAATGCGGTATACATTCCACGCCACGCTATACATGTGATGAAGGTGGTTAGTTTTAAATAGATTTCATGAACTCGTTGTCTACAAAAAACCAACTCTTTTTTTGTGCCAGGCGACAGTTCTGGACATTGAATGTCACCGTTGTCTCTCCTGACTTTTTTTGTATGTGCAAATTGCAAGTGCTAGTGCTGACACATAGTGCATTTTGCCACAGAAGTCATATTCATGTTTGGGACTACATGACAGGGTTGTATGGCCATCTCTCTGACAAATGGCAATTTTAATGCGCTATCCTGGCGTCAACCAGGCTCGGTCGAACACAAGCACCTGCGGACCTTAACAAGGTTCCCCCAAAGTCGCATTCGTTAGTAAATGAATCTCGGCCAGTGGAATTGGCCTTCCCATTTAGTCTGTGGCACACTCACCCAGGGTAGGGGTTGACCCTTTGATGTTCAGCCTAAGGTAGGATTTGAACTTGGGTCTACCGATCATGAGTCTGGAGCGACAACCACTATGCTACCAGTGACCAACTCAAGGCATCAAACTTTATAACGGGCCAGTCAGACTGACTTCCATTGAGCGCTGACCTGGGCTACATGGGCATTCCGTAGTGACAAGCAATGTGGAACTAGTTACAAAGTAATGTGACATTGTCAATTTCTTTATTTTAACAATAGCGTTTGTCTGAAATGCATAATTGTCGTATCATATCCACTTGCCACCCTCGTATCGTTGAACTTCGATGCCACGGCGATGACCACGATGGGCGTATGCTTAGGACGCTGTCCAGCTCGCTACGGTCACCAATAAACAAAATATTCACTGCACGGCGTTCACATTTTCACCCGCATGAATGCTGCTACTGTACGTAGCAATAGTAAAGATAATAAATTTGAGACGATGCATCACTGCGTGCCAACCAGTGTACATTTCGGTTAGAAAGGAGGCCGGTTAGACAGGAAAATAATTTTAGAGAAAACAGAAATTGTCACTATTTAGCTACGAATCAGTGCGTGGGCACGCAGTTACGGCATTAATTTGCCATTTTTTTAAACAACTGTAAAAAAATCCACGAGGAAGTCAGTCATTTAACATTGTTGGTCCGTCATCCGAATATCTCAGTAGAGATAGTCTAGTCCGAACCTCATTCTTGTTCCATGTGCCGTTATAAGCTGCGCTATTTCCGGAATACTCTCTTTATCAACAGTAACAGTAAAAAATACTAACCACAATATGCATTTAATTAAAACACGGCTAGGGCTCGTACTTTCTGTGGCAACTAATTAAATTGGCGAACACGATTTTCATTGTTTTCGTTGAATCCGCTATGCGATGATTAGAAATTCATTAGGAACTGTGTAAATGTTTTTGGAGATTCAATGACGCAACCTGTTTCAGCGGACCAACGTCGCGTGTTAATTATTCAAGCTTAGTAGCAGAACGCCTTTTCTGGGTCGTGTTTTTGACGTTTATCCGACAAAACGCAACTCTTACACTATGTATTATCATAAATACTATATGCCACGAGGTTGATTCAAATATTTTGATAAATTATACAAATGCCTAAATGTCTGGTTCCAAATATCACTCGTGTTGCGGGGTTCTTTTACCCGTACCAAATGAATTATTTATACCTCTAAATGTATAGAGTGGTTGTGACCAGTTCAGCAATATGTTTGGGAATACGAACATATCAACACAGCATACTAGAGAAGAGAACTAATCAGTAACAAGTAAAGGAATTTAATTAATCACGGAAAACAAATGCATTACAAATAACATTAACCGCTCCCTAAACAAGGTAGGGAAATAAATATATACGGTTCGCTCCTTAAACAAGGGAAATAAATATATACAGCTCGCTCGGGGTTATGCGCACCAGCGCATGTGATGGAATAATGCCCCAGAGCTGACAAACACGAACGAGTAACTTATGATAGAATACATGATAGATTAAAAATAAATAGACTTATTGATGTAGCTACACAACTTTCAAACTAAATACGGCATTCCCCGTTTCCATTGTTGCCTAAATTATTTGGTTCGTGCACGTAGAATAGAATAGTCATAAAACATACAAAATACGTTTTACAAAAATTAAATTAATAATTAAACACTTGACAGCTAGTGTCCCAGACTAATGGAAGGTGTGGGTGTGGGACGCATGCGACTCTCATTTATGTCCGTACGACTTGCAGTTATGCTCGTGATGGAAGTCGGCGCTCGTTGTACGAAGAACGGATAGCAGAATTGGAACGATAATACACGTTGAGACCATTCGCTCGCAGAAACCCAGCGCTGGTTAGTCTTCAGGAAATGTTCAAACAGCCATGTGCGTCACCACAACTTTTAGAATCTGGGACCAAATTTGTCAAAGGTCAAAGGAAGTTGAAATGATTGCAACATTAATGTTCCGTATGTAAATAATGAAAATCTATCTATCTCCTACCTCGCTGTCATATAGGGGTCTTATCCTTAACTGATGACCACAGTGAATATATTTTAATACAGACCTTGTGACACTATATATAATCACCGCTGTGATATTCATAGTCACATACATTCACTTTGGCACGACATAATTGACCTGTAAGTTCGAGAAAACCCGTTTTTACCGGAGCTTGGCTGGAGCTGTTTACTACATCGTGACTTTCAAGGAAATAATCCCTGGGCCTTTAAGATAGAGAGTTTGTAACCTTTGTTTGTAAGAGAGATGGAGAGAAATGGGTGAATAAAGCTGGATTATATGTAATGAATTAATGTATTTTCCTTTCGGTCAAATCTGGTATCTCCACGTGTAATCGCCAACAGTCAAGTGAGACTGTGGACTAAACTTGTTGCCATGCCCTTGCTGAGGTTACACAAGCAAACTACAAGTTTGGGGAAAATTATGCAAACATCAACCAATATAGGTATTCTGACACAAAGATCCAGGTGCATTTAGTTTACAGATAACTTATGCAAATAAGAGCATATGACTTTAATAAATTTACTCATTAAGAATGTGACCAATCAACTCGCCACGTCCAAATTTGAATCGTATAGCAAATGTTCTAGAGTCCATTTTTTAGCAACGTGGATAACACAGGCAGAGGTAGCTGGAATATAAATGTAATTAATAACAAATATCCACTAGAAGTGTTTGATTGTTTTAGCTTTTTAAAGCGGGAGTGCTGGTATAATTAGGGCTAAACAATTCAGCAAAATAAGGAAGGATGTGTAGTCACGATTTCTAGTATTTAACTAATCTTATCGATTTGATTAGGACAATTTGTTGTAGTTTATGATAAACAAGTTAACAATAACGTCTTGGAAAAAAAATCTTAATTTAAATTTGGTTATTGCCAAGTTTCTTCTAGTATATCGTTGTGCAGCACATAGTAGTGCAACTGGTAGAATTCCGGGGAATTCTTTTCACAGAGACATGTAGTGCAAAATTAATGTCATCAGAAACGACACCATGGTTAACGTGTAAAATTCAGAAAATTTGATGTGATTGAATTTGTTTTTGTGAGAAATTTTCGAAAAGTGTATGAATGGATATATAATAATTCTACATATTAAACAAATAATAGTGGCAAACCAAATTACTTTAAAATTTAAAATTAATTTGAAATTGAAAAGAAAAAAATATTATATGTATAGTTTGCTACAGAGGAATGTGAAGTATACTTATTTATGTTGGGCTAGGTAGTATTGTATTGAAGCATTTAGGGGATTCTCAATTGTGTGGCAGGGCAGTTTTGAAAATAAAATAGGCTTGACTACATGGCATGTGTAAAAATTTAAACCACATACAACTATACAATGCCATAAAGTCACCCAAGATAGATAAATCAATGTATGTTCTGGGATTTATAGCTGAAACAAATGAAAACTGTGAAATCTACGAGATCGGACATCCACATCATTTGGTCACATATGAACGTTCAGATAAGGCTCTATGAAAGTCCATCTTTGACAAGAATGAAATCGACACTGTATGTTTATCATTTACTTACAGCCAAACACAGCATTGCATATGTATTGCCATAAACCCGGAACTCAAAACACCGCCCTTTGACATGCAACACAAACATGATTTAATGATTAATGTTTGTGACCAGGAACATTAATAATCAGAATCAAATATATGCATTGTGATCACAATGAAAGCAACTCAAAGACGTTGCAAAATGTAAAAGAACACCTCCTTCGAAAGAACAAATTCAAAAATGAATTGTACTTTTGAAGTGTATGGAGATACAAGCGAAAACTCTTCACTGGCATCACAGAGAAATATTATTACCCTGTCAACCGTTATACTAAATTAAGATTCCAATTGCCTTGTCAATGGTTCAGCGCACATGCGCACATGTTAATTGTATAGATAACATGTGATGCCACAGTGAGCAAGGTCGCTTGTCTGACTCTTGTTAAATAAAGAAGCCTGAGCGATCCTGAAAGATCTTGTTGATTGAGGTGAGAAGTGATCAACACATTCACAAGTTTTCCCAGGTAACGCCGTGTACGGCATCTACGTTCAATCCAAAATAATGTCACAGCCTGAAGATATACTTATTTGTTGTTGATTCAGACCCAAATACAAACACTGGGCTGCAATGTTTACACGGAAATTGTACTTATTCATCGTGTATGCTACCTACCTTCAATCTAAAATTAGCTCACAGCCTGAGGACATAAGAATTTGCTGATGATTCAAACATTGGGCTACAATGTTAACACAGACAATGTAGTTATTCATCGAGTGTGTCAGCTACGTTCAAATAAAAAATGTGTCACAGTCATATTTATTTTGCTGTTGATTTTTGTTGAGCCGACAGTATTTGCTCACTAATCACCTAGTGTTAATAAAAATGTGCATACTAATTATCTAATTAGCAAAATAATTAGTATTTTTTTGGCTTTTTCACTTTTATCTCAAGACTCATAATCATATTTCAATGAAAATTTGATTTTCTAGGACACTGCAGAAGCCTTATTATTTTACATTAAAATATTCGTATATTAATTACCCGATTTGCATAATAATAACTCAGTTTTCAGCTTGTCCATCAATATCTCACGTACTTATCTTATTTAAATGAGTCTTTGTTCATAAATACAAATTGCAACAATATCATGTAATATAACGTTTTGGGTTTATAGTTAATTTCTTAAATTGCATAATTATTAGCCAAATTTAAGCATTTTCACTTATTTTTGTATGTACTATTCATCAGAATTCAATAATGAAACGTTTGGAGCCTACTTTTGAACACAGACAACCGTGGTATATCGAGTATTTTAGACCGACTTGCATAAATTGAAAATAACTTTCATCTAATCATAATTCTGCACATTGGTGAAATATTTGTTTTGAATTATTAAATGGCCCATTTATATAAGATTTTCTTTTATCAATCACGCCACGGCTGTCCACTCATCTTTGCAAATAGAAGACTTAATCTGCATCTACACTCACAGTGTAGTTGTCGTAAAACATTACCTCATGATGACTGATATTACCTGTACGATTAATTAGCTAAAGATAATGTCTGAATACGAGAATGAATCTGGCAAACCAATGTATTATGACATGAAATTTATGTATTATCGCTGGAAAATGTTGTACGATTTCACCAAAAATATTAATATATGTTCATGTACATAGATGGTAGGTGATGAATCTTCATCAGGAAGATAAACGTAACCCTAATAAGTACATATAAATATACATTTTTGGCACTATTCATTATTGCACACTGAAAGTACAAGTGAAATGTATACAGTGGGTGCAAAAGGAAAACGTGCTGCTTTGTTATCTGTTGTGTCTAGTTGTTATGTCATTACTTGAGCGCACATGTTAATTGTATTATCAACTGTGCAACCCCAGCCTGGCCGTTGTCAAAGACAGAAGTCAGAACGAAAGTTAAGAAGTGATAATGAACACATCAACCGAACATGTTTTTCCCAATTATCAGGTCGTGGTGCTGTGTTTTCTATTGTTGGTGCAATATTGCGTGTTTACTATATTGTACGCATCTTTACAATATGCCATGAGCCAATGGGGTTGGGCGGTACCATCCGAGGGGAATAATGCTCATAGTGTTTTTTGGTAAGCTATCCATCTGTACAGTTAGAAAAAATGTGATAGCACTGCATCAGTGGCAGCTTTATGTGTGTTATCACCCTTTATATATCCTAACTTAAAACAGGCGTTTTTGGAAAATAAAGTGAAAATCGTTTTGTTTTCTTATACGCAAACGCTTATATTTTATGAAGAGTTATTACAAATTTAGGAATATATTTGAACACAATAATGTGTTGCCCCTTTATTGGGGAATTGAGATGAATATTTTATGTAACTTGTATATTTAAAATATCATTGTTGTATGTATTACCCCTCCTCCGGTTTCAAATCAACAAAAGAAATGCTATATTTTATATTTTCTCAAGTTTAATTTACTCAGTGTACTGTTATTTCCTTTCTTTCAAATCAATAATATCTGTGTACAAGCTAAACACCTGTTAACCAATATTTCTTTTTAATATTATTTCTAAAATTGTTATTGTTACTTGGAAAACATGATTTACAGTCTACAAATAGTATTTTGTCCTGAAATGTACTTTGAGTTTTAGTAATGTGAGTAATGTTATGTTTCAGTACAGTAGAGTAATGGATTTCATAAATATTTATCAAAGCTAATTGTTTCATTAATAACATATATTACAGTTTCTATTTAAGGTATATTCTGGTGGTGGTGATAGTATTAAGTATAACGTACTTGTCTGACTAAAATCAGATCTAATTGGCTTGTTTAAATTTCTTTATTTTTATATTAATTTTTTTTTAAATTTCTTTATTTTCGTATTTTTAGTATTCTTTTTAATTCTTTTTGTTTAATTTTTACTTTAAAGTATAATTATTTTTTTAGTCCGATCATCAAAGTCCATAAATAAAGAAATTAAAAAACAAATTAATAACAAATGAATATATAAATTTAAACAAGCCCAATTAGATCTTATTTTATTCAGATTGGGAAAATATAAGATAATAGTTCAAACAGACATATAGACAGGTGCAGAAACGCATCCAACACTGAAATAGGACATTCACAGGGATGTCATTTATAGCAGTACAACTAGTGCATGTGTGTGTGTTTTTTGGTGGGTTATTATCACATTTTTGTTGCATCTTCCAAAATATATTCCTTACAAATAATTGATAACCATGTCCAGGAAGCCAAGGATGCTGCAGAAATTGCTCGCAACAAAAACCTGGTATGGATCCTTGCAAGGCAAAAGGATTCAAGCAATTCCAAGCTGGACTGGATTTAATATCAAAACCAGGGACCAAGAACACATCTTAGAAGACATTGTTGGCTACCTTCCAACCATCAATGCACCAGCTACAGAATTGACCACAGTGTTTGAAATTATCAACCAGTCAGAGCAAATCAGAATGGAATTACTTCTGGATACGATTGTGGTTGTGACTGATCAAGCTCTCTTTGCTAAAGCCACTGAAATTACCTGGAAGCACAAAGAGCGTTTTTCCAACATTCTTCTTAGAATGGGAACATTCCACATTATCTGCAATTTTCTAGCTATCCTAGGTAAACGATTCCGGGATGCTGGTTTAAAGGACATTTGTATAGAAGCCAAGATAGTTGCTGATGGTTCTATCAATGGAGTCCTAGAAGGGAAACACTACAATCGCGCTGTAAGAGTCCACAAGTACGTCTATGAAGCCCTGATGAGACTTGTATGGTCAGAGTTTATTATGTGGACAGAGGACAACATTCAGGAAAGGAGTGATATGATTAAGTCATTTGTAGATCAGGTGAGCAGCATGGCCAGCGAATTGAACCAACATAATTTTGACAATCTTCTACAAAGTCTACTATTACCAGAGGTAATGACCCTCTGGAAAGACTTCCTGGAACACCTACGTCATAACAATGGAGAGCTTTCGACATACTGGATGTCCTACATAGACATGGTGGAGAATGTATTACTTGGACTTTTGCGTGCTTCTCGTGAGGGAAACTGGGATTTGCACCTAAATGCCAAAAGATCAATGATACCATGGTGCTTTGCATATGATAAGATCAACTATGCCAGGTATCTGTCTCCTTATTATGCACAGATGACTAATCTTCCAGAGACACATCCCAATACATCCCAATACATATGCAGCATTCAAGATTTTCAGTGCAGATGTCTAGCAACAACCCTTTTGGGCGTATTCCTGTGGACCAGACCACTGAGGTCACAGTTAATAAAGACACACAAACTCCTGGAGGGACAAATCGGTTCAGCCTGAAGGCTGGGGCTATCAAGCGGTACTATATAACAGCGGAGCACCGCAGTGCATTCCTGGGACAGTTAAGAGATATGGTGCACAATCCTAAATCTGAACTCCACCATGCAGAGGTACAGCATCCAAGAATGAAAACTGACGAGGCAGCTGTGTCAGCAGTTGTTGGGCTCATCCAAGGGTGGATCAACCCATTTGCTCAGAAGCATGATCTCATTAGTATCTCTACAGCAAAGGCAGTCCCTAGACACATCACTTCTGACCTCATGAAGGCATATCAGATTGGGGAGAAAAACTATGCCACTTTCAAGAATGAAAGTCTAGAGAATGATCCGCCAGTAAAGCCATTCCACGATTAAAACTAACAAGCTGAAGACATTCAGTAACATGTGTAAGAAAAAGGAAGTGAAAGCAAGTGGGAGAGCAATTATCTTGAAAGCAGACAGATCTTTGTTTGGTCGCATCATAGCAATTTCAGATACAGAAATCAAAATGGCTGCTGGTCATGTGATCACAGGAAGTTCATGACAGTTTGGTAGCTGCCAGTAAAGGAATGATATTTCATCCAAATCCATTGAGATTGAGTTTTTCTGGAGTTATATTTGTGCGTAATTTTTCACAAACCCAAGATGGTAACCCAATGATGTGGTCCGGTGACTAACAGAGAGGTGCATGCATCAGTTCAGCCATACCTATATATACCATAGACGATTCGGAAGTGTTTGTGCAGTGGTTGCCGTAATCAACCTTATGAAAATACAGCGGAAGAAGGAAGAAAGAAGAACTACTGCTCCGAAAACAATAGGGCTTTCAGCCTGAAGCTGAAAAACTTAAGTATGCAAACTACATTTTTTTTGGATTCCTCATCAAATTTTCTACAAATTAATATCCTATTAGTAGCTGATTGTAGTAATTGTTCTAAAATGAATGACAGATAAGTTCCCTTTTCAAGAAAACCAAGTTCATTCATAACTGTATTTTTCAGAAACTGTTATTTTCAGTGGGTCTTAATAAATGGTAATCACCAAGCAAAAACTGCCAGTGCTGCACTACTATCACGTATTTTCTGACTGTTGGGATACATACCCTGCCAAAAATCACTATGAGCATTATTCCCCTTAAATGGTACTGATTGCCAAAATTTGCGGGCCTGGCTCATGGCCTATTGTAAAACGTTGGTATCGATTTTGTTTTTAGACTTGTTTTAATCAAATCCGACTGCCAGTCATGAACGCCAAGGATGTGATATCATTTTCTTCATACAGAACGCGTTTTGTTTACATCTCAGCAGACGACATATTACAGAAGCTGGATTTTCAAGAGTCGGATACTTTACTAGACGTGTGCTGTGGAACAGGAGACAAAACTGGTGACTGAAAATTCCAGGATAAAGTCTACTACAGGTTAGAGACGATCAAGTACATTGGATGCAAGACTAATGTAAATACTGGCAACGTTTATATTCATTCCTAAAATGAAATAAACATTACTATTTCAAGTAAATTGTATTGACATAAATCTATTATAACCTATAAAACTATTAACATTTTGACAGAGATAGTACTGTCTAGATTTAGTATTTGATATACCAGTAATTTGTTGAATCAACCACCACCTTAAACTAATCTGTTTACCACTTTCCGTGGAAGACAATTGATATTACCAAGTCTTTATGTCAAAAGAGACAATGATATGATCTAAATCAAAAAGCTTTACATGACCAAATGCAGTATATTTATGTCCTTCTGTTATTTTTGACGACAATTTGAATATTGCAAATAATTCTCAATCTGAAATAGACCCAGTGCAATTGCAATGTACATATAGAGTGCGATGTATTTATAGGTTGTGTCATTTGACCTGTCAAGTGTTCGTTTGTTTCACTTTGTCTTTATTGTTCGCATTTTAGCAATTGACATCAATCCGACAATGATAGATATCGCAAAATCTACATACAACGCTGACAATATTGCATATCTTGTTGGTGATGCTGGAACTGCTGAAACATTCAAACCAGAATGGAAAAACTCATTCGATAAAGTTTTGGCCTGTTATGCTCTGCATTGGATTACTAACTGGTATGATACCTTAAGATATCTCCACGAATGCTTAAAACCATGCGGGGAGGGCTATATAAATATGTGTGTGGACAAACCATCAATGTTTGTCAATGTAATACAAGAAACTATCTCTGAGTTACCAAGATGGCAACAGTTTCTGAAGGTTTGTAAATTTTACAGTAAGATGTTTTGTGATATGGCAATGGGTAATCATCTGACAGTGACGTACATGACATATGGCTAGTTTTATTAGGTGTAATAATGGTGTAAGCTTGGATGCATATTACATTTACACAATCATTTAAATCTCAATAAAAATTTACACATCTAAATAGCTTAGTGTTTGATTCGAACTGTTTGTATTTTTTGCATTTATTACGATTGCATCAGCTTTGGTTGCATTACCTTTTTTATTGTTTAGCTTTGTTTTTCCTTTGGATTTTTTGGTCATAGGGACGTCGCCTGTTCATCCTTCAATGTCGGCTATTCTTATCATTGCAAAGTAGAATTTTCCAAGCTTAGGATTAGAAAAAGGTTAGTTATTTTGTGCCCAACAATTCATATATTTCTTTTGGCACTTTCAGACCTACTGACTCACTGTCTTTAATGTTAGTTTTCTTCTGCTTTTAACATGAAACTTCGAGTTTCTTAATTCTGCAGGCGAGAGTAAAAATTATGTTTTAATTACTTGAAAAAACTAGTGTAAACTTCGTCGTATTTCTGATCAATCACTGCTGATTGAAATAGTGACACCGATTCTGCATATTATGGACCACTGTTTATACAAACTTTTCTGTCTCTCACAGTGTGAAACCAATCTCCGGGGTAGATGTATGTTTTTGTGCTCCTCGAACCTTCTACCACATGTGTCTGTGTGTAGCTGTGAACGCATTTATACGATTACCATGTTAAATACATCATCTCCAATCTATGTCTACGTAGGGCAAAAACCGTTTTGGCGTTTTTATATTTTGAACTTTGTGTGTCATAAGCAGCCATGATCCCGCATATAGCAACCAGCCTACATGCTTATTATTTTCAGTGGTTCTAATCATGTTGCTTGATATAATTCAAAATTCGTCAAATTGTTTGTGGGAAAAAAAGAACATTTCTGAAATAAGATTTAAGCGAACACTAACAATAGTTTTACCTTAGTTTTTAATTGGTGTAAATGATAATATATCTTAGATGCAAATAACCTCGTGACGTGTTGCTTCTCAAATACTGTATAATTCTCATGATTTGGGTGATATGACGGAAGATGGAACATTATTTGAAGAACATAAACTAGTTGCTTTCAATCTCTCTCTCCCATTACCTGTTTTTAATAAGCATTTTGTTAATCACATCAACCCATATTACGATACTCTTTCCAACTATGTTTAACACCACATGGATTCCAGTATAAAATGTATGCACTACAAGGGAATGCGGAAGATTCTGCTGCAATTCTCAGAAAAGCTGGTTTTGTTGATGTCAAAGTAGAAGTGGATAACACGTTAAAGTTCTACACATTTGATAATGATTTGCAAACAAAAAGTAAGTTTAACTTACATAGCAAAGTATAATGTTAGTGAGGGTCAGTGAAGTGAAAAATACGATCTAGGAAAAATATTTCAACTAAAACTAGATGTTTGTCAAATATCTATCTCAGACAACTTTTATCAGACTTGTGTGTGTATAAGCATTTTTCACCTATGCATAATATTTGTATATAATTATCAGAAAGTGTCTATCCAGTGAAAGTACCAACATGCTTGCACAGATCGGTTTTAGACTCGATTAGTTCTACAAAAATAATTTTGAGAATAAGAAGATATGATCGCATCATTCCCGGTCTAAATAGCCTTTTATTTACTTCATGTAAACTACAAGTTTGATTTTAGAATTACATCAAGATGCTGGAGACTATTGATTAAATATTTAAAACTCGTATTCTACATATTACTACTTGATTCATATGTCAATTTCACAATTAGTGACTTGTGATGATTCTACCTCAGTCTGTGGGACACATTTTGTATCTGCACACACGGACATCTCATTATGGTCAATTTTAAGGCAACACTGAAAATATTTGTTGAAAAACACTTGATCAAGTGTTATACAATAATGTAAATAGTGTTTATTTTGTTTTGCTAATTAATGGATATTTTTTATTTATTGCGTCATGAGCTGCCAATCAGTATTTTAGAAAGCACAATAGAAGTTTTAGTTTTGTACACTAACATATACATTTATATTCATTGCACCATTAATCGCACGAAAGCAGACTCATGGTCATCTGTTTTCAAGGAACAGTGTTTCTATATACAAATTCAATAAGATATGATAATTTATTGGAACGCAAATTAATGATTCTGATTAATAGCCTGTCGATGAAATAGTTGTAAGAGATATGGGAATATATAAAATATCTATATTTAAACCCAATTCTATTAACAACCTTGATAACATGACCCTTCACAAAAATATAACACCTCAACTATATATATGTTCACATTACTAGTATGTCGCCTCTGTTCCATTTCTAGGTTTTATTAAAACCTTTCTCTTTCACCTGGAGTGTATACCCGACGACCTCAAAGAAGATTTTTTAGAAGATATTTTTCTTCATTCTGATTCGAAAAATGAGAAGACTGAAGATGGAAAAGCAATATGGAAGATCCCTGTTTTAACTGCTATAGTCAGAAAAAAGTAAACTAAATTCATTGCACGTTATGCCATGGCTTACATTCAGATTAACCTTTCTATTTTACATTTAATTTGCGTTGTGTCTTACTGATTTTCTCTATAGAGATTACTGTTTATTTTGAAAAGATCTGTGATTAGATTCAACATTCCTTACTATATAATCCATACAACCGTTAGCATGTTGTGTAGGGAAACCTGAGTCAAAACACAACTAAAGGACTTGGCGTATATGCTAGGCCAATCATCAGTTAGGTTCCCGTTCTTCTGGTCCACCATTACACGTTATGCCATGAAAATGTAATCATTATTGTAAGATTCTAGGCCCATTGGCCCCTGCCCCCATGGAATTATGTCCCCCAGTCAGTTGACCCCCGACCTGCTGTCCGGTTCATTTGCCCCCTCTGTATATTTCCCTTCCGTTTTGAATATAAAATTAAATAAATATTTCAAAATACTAAAATATTATTTGAAGTTTTATTAAAGTAGTAACTCCGAGTCTGAGTGTCGATCAGTAAATTAAGAGCTTTACTCTGGGCATAGTAATAGTGACCTAAGCATGACCTAAACAGATGTGAGTATATTTTAGTGTTTGTACAAGTTGCAGAGATTTATATTTATTACTAGAAATAAAATATCTCAAATTACAATGAATTGGCACCGGACCGAGGGGCAACGGGCCTGCTCCCGGATATTGTATTCTTCTTACATAATACCTGTAATACTTTAAACGCGTTTATACATCCCGGTCATGATTTTCTTTTAGTAGCTATTTGTTTGTAAAAAAAATAATTGTATGTACTCTTATAAGTTGTGCGAGTGCACATCGTATGAATACAGCTTAATAAATACAAATGGCAAAAGATCTCGTTTGATAGTAACACATCTCTTTAAAGTGTGGTTTCACTAAAACCCACAACGCAGAAATTTACAAAAATCAATTATAGTAATCGAAGTTAAGAAAACTCGCAAACGGTGAACGTGAATTAAAATGAAATGATGTCGTAATATTTGTCTTGAAGTCTGAAACAATATTTCCGAAGACGGAAAAATAGTGGAAGTAGCAAAATGTTAATGAAAGTTCGAGAAGATGAAGAAGATTACGAACTTACGAAATTACGAAAATTTGAAATGTTGACTCCCAAGATGAATAAAAAAGTATTGGACGTTGTAAAATTTTTCTTTATGCCCTAAATCAGAAAACTGCTTAAGATGACAGGGAACTGTTAAGAATGTCTGCAAAGCGGTCTCGAAAGCCAAATTGTATTGAAAGTCGAATTTAGCAGATATCGGACAAGTTATACCGATTGTTGTTAAATCGTGTTTAAGGTCGATAAAAGTGTTCTGAAGATGGAAAGGGTCTTGATGTTGTAGAAGCTGTCCCGAATGTCACACTAATAGATATATTCATTTACATATTTGTCGTTTTAATATATTGTATTATATAAACTGTGATAATCATTCCTGAGTATAAAGCATTGATGCAGACTGTAAATAGCAAACAAGAACATATATATGAACCTTTTTACTTGCTTGACAGATAAAACTTACACATACATATAAATATGTATGACGACTGGTTTCAAGAACTGTTTTCTCGGACTGAAACTCTTGGTAATCTTTGCATCTAATCAACATCAAAGTGATTATCAACAACGATATGTTTATTTGTGTACACCGATGCAGATGAGTTCATCAATCAACAGATAAAGGAAAAAAACCTGGTATTCCACTAAAGCAATTGTGAACCAGCTACATGAATGGGCAATGGTAGCCTGTTCTGACAAGATTCGATATATATATATATACTATAAATATATACTATTACGCGAGGAGATAATCGGGAGATCAACATTAAAATCCTTATTTCACGCTATTTGACTCAACATTACGAAAAACACCATATCTTAGTTTTTCTGGTGTAGCCAAGATTTTAGGATAAAGAATCGAGGTATTGTACCAGCCAGTTAGTATATTTTTGTTTTGTCACGCTCATTATATTCACGTTTCACGCGAAGTTAAGTGCCACTGGCTGTCACATTACCAACCTTGTGGATAACACGTAAATAATTGTAAGTGAAGTTGGGAAGCAGGAGTTGGAAGTTGAGGTCACCGTACCTTTGTGTCCGGCTGGCTAGTGATAGGTGGCTTTTCAGTGATTACTTTAAGTATGTTTCTTTAGGTAAAACCTAATATTTGTACAGTGTAAGTGTTATCTTCCAAGCGAGTCGAAGCATATGTTCTTGTTTGCCATCTACAGTCTGCATCATTGCTTTTTATTCAGAAATCATTACCACAGTATAAATAATAATATATTTTAAAGACAACTATTTAAATGAATCTATCTACTAGTGTGACTTTCTAATATAAATGATCGGAAGAGAAAGTGTTTTTTGAACGCTCCTACTCTTCGCCAACTGGCGAGTCTTTTTTACCTTTGCAAGCACAGTGCTTATTTTTAACGTTTCTACTTGTTGTATATAGTGTTACCGGTTGTCTGTGAGTATTTATTTTTCAATTTTGTTGGTCAGTTTGTCGTTTTTGGTGTGGTTTTTTGTTTGGTTGTGAGTCGGAGCTAAGGCCGGTCAAGATGGCGGCCGCTCAATCAAAGGCTTCGACCACACCTGCTATTATTCTATTATTCGTTGT
The DNA here is from genome assembly GCF_978046115.1 of Saccoglossus kowalevskii. Lineage (NCBI taxonomy): Eukaryota > Metazoa > Hemichordata > Enteropneusta > Harrimaniidae > Saccoglossus > Saccoglossus kowalevskii. The sequence goes on along the minus strand of NC_140652.1, from coordinate 8,170,291 downwards.
GAAAGTGTTGACGGAATTCCCGTCCAAACATATGTCGAAGCAGTGCCACTTCCAGAATGAACAAATCTGTTGTGATTTTCATGTCGTTGGTTGCATGTGTTGACAAGGTCTGTGCTAATGTGATCATTATTGAGGATTTTACTCTCTCTGTTGAACCACTTGTGCGACCATCCACCGAAGTGGTTTTATCGAATGTACCGCCATTCTTACGAAATACATGTATAACTCGGACCCTTGCTTCATATGGACGAGTTATGAGCGGTATCCGTATTATCTCGCTTGGTTGCAAACGACCTACTCTAAAACATGTACAATCATTTCATAGGCAGGTGTATGTACACCTTAAAGATACCAACATTAATGGCCTATTGCCAATCGTATATGATAACCAGACGTATCATAGATGATTTTACTTCTTCATGCCATCAGGAAGGCTATACACGAAAACAATGTCCAAATAAAGAGCCTATTGATATGCAAAACAAAAGCAAAGAACACAATGACAACAAAATGCAAATTGTGACGTGTGTAACTGAAACAAATACAGCAGACAACATCAACAATAGTGACTGCCAACCCTTTGTTATAGATGACGGGTGGGGCAGTGAACGTATGTAGTGAGAACAACAGGTCTGAAAATAACAGTGAGAATATAACAGATATAAACACAGACAACGGTATAGATAATGTGTTACACACCACAGAATGAAACGATGGTAACGATGTGATTGCATCAGTTGAAGAGAGGGTACAAACCCCTCCCCCCGCTCCTCCCCTCCCCCGTCTCCATCATTAAAACCTCCCACTGAGACTATATATCACATATACGCAAATGTGACCATTTCCAACCAACCTACATTTGCTGAAGTTGCAAACTAGTAAGCCAACACCGCCACCCCCACCCCCACCTCTGGCCACTGCACCTTCTATTGTTACAACGCACGATACGTTTTTGTCGCCAGTTCGCATAAGTGAATCACCCAGTATTTTACCGCTGGACTCAGTTTCAAACTCACAGTCATCAGTTGTTACACTAGATATTTACATCACCCCAAATGACCCAGAAAACAAAACCCGAGACATAGAAGACGATGAGATCAGTGAAGATGTAAGTTGTTTCTGTCGTTTCTAGTCTCGGAGATATCAAATGAGACAATTAGACAGTTTTTGACAGCTTCACCACATTCCAGAAAATTCATTGTAATGTGCTTCGATTTTTGCCCAAATCTCAAAACACCGGAAACTTTTACAAAAACTTGTATAACCCCCTGATGAAAATTATCAAGACACCATCCTTGATGACTTACCACAGCTTAGCAAAAGTGACCGTGATGAACTAGATGACGTCATTACTTGAGGAAATTAAGAAAACGGTAAAACTTCTCGGCTGATCTGCACTGGCTCGGAAGATGAATTCTGATTGGCTAAAAAAACAAAAAAACTTGTGGCGTTGAATGCACGTTCATTGTCAGTATTGTTATGCAAATTCAAACTAGCTAATCATTTACAACCTTCCGAGCCAGTGCAGATTAGCCCAAACTCCTCGCTGCTGGGCGTACCCCTGGTATTGATGGAATACCATATAAACTCTATCAGAAGTTGTGGAATGTCATTGATCAAGGTCTGTTTGATGTTATGTTCGCTTCTGTTCGGGACAGTATTTTGCCCCTATCATGCACGAAGGCGGCTGTTACTTCACTTCCCAAGAAAGGAGACAATACATTACTAACAAATGGCGCCTAGTGCTCTGTAGTGACTACATACTACTCACTAAACATTGTCATTACGTCTTTGCTCTCTGTAATTGGTTCAATTATACATACTCATCAAAGTTGCAGCATTCCAAACCGTCCCATTCATGACAATAACAACTTACTCCGTGATTGCATTGATTATTCCAACATAAATAACTCTCCCCTAGGTATGTATTGTCGCCCTAGACCAGGAACAAAACTTTTGATAGGATTCATCATGAATACATTTTCAACACTTTAAAAGCTTTTGGGTTTGCTTCTTGTTTCATCACTTATATCCGTCTCATATATTATATTGCACAATCATTAATCAGAATAAACAGCGCCCTCACAACCCCTGATTCACTTTCTCGGGGCATAAGTCAGGGCTGTTCATTATCATTACTTTTTTGTGTCATTTCTATCGAGCCATTACTTGATGAAATCAGAAAATAAAAAGTCATCAAAGGTATCAAAATCCCAAATAGTAATGGTCGTCACTGCAAATTGACAGCTTATGCAGACGACGTTGATTTGTCATCACTCGCCGCCGAGATTTTGAGAAATTAGAAAAATGGCTCCATATATATGAATGTTCCTTAAATGCTAAAATCAACTGTGTAAAATCAGAAGGGTTATGGGTTGGATCTTGGCGAAATAACACCTCGTCACTGGGCATTAAATGGAACAGAACTGGATTGAAAATTTTGCGGGTGTACTTGGGTAACATCAAGCTTTTCACTGACAGGAACTGGACAGAGCTTGTACAAAAGCTCAAAAATAAAATCGAGTTTTGGTCGCATTTTGCACCCAGCATTTCCCGCTCGCTGGTCATTAACAATGTGTTATCTTCACAGCTACTATACAAAGTGCACAGCTTATCCCCTCCACGTGACATCATTACTTCCCTCCAAAAAAACATTTGTTAAATTTGTGTGGCAAGGGCGCCATTGGATCCCGGCCGAAACATTTACTTTTAGAAAAAGGTGGGCAGAATGTTACTAACCTACCTACACGCATTCACACCATGCCTATTGAATACATTCAAATATATCTTTATTCAGATAACTACCAATCTTAATATGTCATTTCTTCATCTCCCACCATTTTATTCAGATTTACTACATTGTTGGAACTCATTAGACAAAAGACTTAATATTGATCTTAATGCGACTAGTTTACTGGCTGAACCACTTTTTCATAACCCGTTTACACGTAATCCCGTGCGAAACGAACCTTTTCTTTTAAAGCATTTTGTTGATGCGGAAGTTTTAAGAGCAAATGTCTGTAAGGATCAAACAATGGTGGCAGGAGTCAAACAATAGATTTGGCTCATATTTTGCACAGTATAGTACTTGGTCCACAACCCCTCAAAATAGCTTTCTTTTAGATCAAAACTCTTGTTGCCATGGTGACGGGGAACACATTTGCTTGTCATTTTCCCCAATTTTTGCATCTCAAAAACACGGAAATTAGCATATTTTACGGCACTGTCTCGATAACACCTTTAAACCTATCATAAAAACAAAACAAGATCTGAATAGACCAACATTTTGGATTTTTAAAAACTGTTGTGAAATTTACAATCTTTCGATGTTTCAAGCTTCAAAAAAAAATAATTTTGAGCCCAACTTTGTAACGCTATAAGTGCCGCTCTGGTATTTTTGTTGACTTGAAACTTGTACCATATATGGATCATCAGAATATCTATCAAATGCATTGTTGCAACATTTGGTACCTTATTTGGTTGTCACGTGACTGTCCCTTAAATTAGGCCACTTTTTGTGTTTGGCGAAAATTGTTCAAAGTAGCTACATGATGAAGTAAAATTTCTAATTCAACTTATTATCAAAGGTGAATCTATGTATTGCCTATCAAATGAATGCTTGCAGAGTTTCGGGTCGTGACGTTCGGTCACTTAGTTGTCCCTGAAAATAGTCCATTTTTTGCATTTGACAAAAATTGTAAATTTTAGCTTTGTTCAACGTACGCAACGTGACAAAGTGAACAATGATTCTAATTCAACTTCCGGTCAAATGCACATCTATGTATTCTCTATCAAATGAATGCTTGCAGAGTTTCGGGTCATGACGTTCGTTCACGTGGTTGTCCATGAAAGTAGGTCATTTTTTGCATTTGACGAAACTTGTGAATTTTAGCTTTGTTCAACGTACGCTATATGACGAAGTAAACAATAATTCTAATTCAACTTCCGGTCAAATATACATCTATGTATTGTGTATCAAATAAATGCTTGTAGAGTTTCGGGTCATGACGTTCAGTTACTTGGTTGTCCCTGAAAATAGGCCATTTTTTGCATTTGACGAAAATTGTGAATTTTAGCTTTGTTCAACGTACGCTACGTGACGAAGCGAATAATAATTCTCATTCAACTTCCGGTCCAATGTACATCTATGTATTGTCTATCAAATAAATGCTTGTAGAGTTTCGGGTCATTACATTCAGTCACTTGGTTGTCCCTGAAAATCGTCCAGTTTTTGCATTTGACGAAAATTGTGAATTTTAATTTTGTTCAACGTCCGCAACGTGACGAATACAAATAGGTAACAAGTCAAAAGGTCCCTATTTTGGATATTCTAGATGTTACAAAAATTCTAAAAATATATTTGAAATTCGATGAACTAAAATTTAGTATATTGGCAAATCCAATTTTACGAAATTCGGCGACAGTAATCCCACAAAAATAATGAATGCGCGATTTGAAGTATGAACACTTTTCTATTACTACGTGATTGAACGAAATCCAATACTGCTTTTCCTAAAATAACAAGTTATCATCTGTATTTTCTCACAAATAACTTCTGAATATCAATATTGTCTCATCGGTTTTGCTGCAATAAAACGATGACACATTAGTAAATTACACAATTAACAAATAAATATCAACAGCTAATTTACCTTTATCAGATTTGCCAAGGAAATTGACAATAGAAACAACGTCTTATTAATGTTGACTTGAAGCACATAGCTAATTTAGGTTAACTGGTTGACAACGTATGTGAACAGACATGGATGCCTTAAATCTAAGCATTTATAAACATTGAGTGATAAGCATATAGAAAAACAGTGACCCCCACAAGGTCTGCTTATTGCTATTGAGAGAGGCACCCACAGAACTCACTGGGCTCATTCAATGTTAGAATGGGGTAGACAAGAACACTTTTGGCTTTAATACATCTCAAAATAATTACAAGAAACAAAGCACAGAATACAATGACTAAATTCACTAAAATATGGGATTGCCTAGGGAAGTGTGCATTGGTGATGAATGTGAAAATTGATGACAGTCAATGGCTTCTGCTACACAATGTCAAAGATGTCAATGTCTTGCATGCAGAGAAATGCTATTATTCCGCAGGACACTGCTGATAGCAGGAGATCACAGAGCAGTTCATACAAATCTCACAGAACGATGATTGAAACAAGTATCACTTGTCTCACAGTATCGCAGCAGCAACACCTAGGGTACTCAGCTGAAATGATGGACCACAACTGTCCCCAGTCTAGCCTATTCATAGACATAAATGGCCCAGATTCAGGTACACCACCTGGGTTTCCACGTGAGTCAATCAGAATGTGATCTTGCTAGCAGATATTTCGCATAGGCAAGTCAGTTGATCGTACACATTCTTTGTTATTTAAATCACACGCACACCTGGTAGATTCCAATTGTTCTTCCAGAGTTGTAAACACCCCTTGTTATGTAAATCACAAACACAACTGGTTGATTCCAATTGTCCTTCCAGAGTTGTGAACAAGTAAGACCTGTCAATCACCTTCATGACAGTTATCACATGGCAATGGACACAGTGTCTTCCCATGATTCCATGCACTCTTCTATTTGCAGGGTTTGACATAATATGACAAAAACATAGAGGTGCTAACAAGGACATCAAGCGCTGTTATATTGGCTTAGGGGACATCAACCCTTGTCACATACGCTTAGGGGAAATCAACCCTTCAGTTTTGTCAATTGGCTTAGGGACATCAACCCTTGACATAATGGCTTAGAGGACATCAACCCTTGTCACATTAGCTTAGAGAGCGTCAACGCTTGTCACATTGGCTTAGAGAATCTAAGCCCTTCCTATATTGGTTTAGATGACCCAAGAACATCCCACATTGGCTTAGTTATAATTTCATTGCATATTAATGACCTCCACAACAGCTCTCAATTCCAAAGTGGCCAGGCTGACGGTTATAATGTTGATAATTACGCTATTGTCACAAGGTTCATGATGGTATACCTGTCGGGTTAAATTTAGGGTTTGGCCAAAAGGTATATTTTAATACAGCCAGAGGTAGGATTACTTAACAGCCGAGCTAGTAGACTTTGAAACACTTACACACCTCAAAAAACATTCATAAAGAGACGCGTGCCATACATGTGCCGGCTATTGTTCAGTTGCCATAACAATGATTCCAGGTGGGGGACGTTATAAAAGGTCAAGGTAGACGCAGCCGCGGGAGAGAACATTAAGAACTGAGGCAGCGACAGCAACCAGAGCCAGCCTTGTGTTGTGAGTGAACGGGGAGAGTTAGTTCATCCCCACGTGGTGTGCAAGCTACTCGCCTAGTCGACGGACGTTGTGTAGATACAGTGGAAGACTGGACTCCTTTTCTACGTGCTGTTCCATGGAACTTTTGTGTTCGACACGAATCCTACAAGGTATCCTACGAGAAACCAGGCCTGAGTATCGAACTGAATCTACATGTAGCAACGTTTCTACTATAACCCGACAGAAGCCGGTAATTATTACGCTCATTACACGCACATTAGGCTAGGGACCATTGGCTGTGTTTTGAATGTATTTTGGTAACTATTTGGCTAATTTAGTGGTTAAATTATTGTATTCTTATTTGAAATTGTAACAGTATTAGTTTAATTGTATTTTGTGACAGCCCGTTTCCTGCTTCAACGTTTCGCGCGCCCGTCGGCGCAGTTAAGTAGCGGCGTCGTTCCATACGTAAAAGGTGCATTGCCTATTGTGAATCAACCCGGTTTCGGGTTGAGTAAACTGGTTATTCACGGGACGCCACTGCTTTATCCTGCCCTGACATGCGTGTTAATTTTTCCTATTGTACAGCGACTTATATCTTTGTTACGTTGATTCATATCAGCGAATTCTGTGTATCATAACCGGTTGTACAATTAAACCATCCTTTACGATATTACTGAGCATTTCATTGTGTGCGAGTGGGACTGGTATAATAAGGTGTACAGGGGACAATCCAGGCATCAGCTGGCTTATTTTCGATATTTCAATCAGTAGGGTGTCAAAGAACCCACAACACGAGGTGAAGGCGTGCCTCTTATCACTTTGTGGTCGGATGCTAGCCTACCCCGTGACAGCTGTCAATGATAATTATATCAATGATTACGATGTCAATGATAATGATAACAATGATTTCAATATCGATGATAATTATGTCGATTATTCCAATGTTGATGATTATGATGTTAATGATAATGTCAATGATAACGATGTCGATAATGATGTGAATGATTACGATGTTATAACACCGAGGATTATGATGTCGATGATTAGGATATCGATGATGATGAAGTCAATGATTACGTATTGATGATAATGATTACAATGTCGATTACTACGATGTCAAGGATTACCATGTCGATGACACACGTTATGGATTACCCGAATAAAAAAGTTAAAAATAAAACATAAAAAAACAGCTCAGTGCATTTGATGTTTACAATATTAGTGTTTCTATGTTATCGTTGTTTGCCATTTACATTGTTTTCTACATTATTGCGAACTTGTGCCATTACATTCTGAAATCAGTGCCTATCTGATAAAAAATGTCCACTGTCTGTATTTTAATGCATGTCTTCTTTGAATAGTTATTGAAGTATTCAAAAGTTGAAAACGATCTTATGTGGAGGATGTTCAGATCTTCGGGCGTTTGCCATCAGATAATTGCCAATAAGATAAAATCACTCACCACAAAAAGGAATAAGTGAAATAAAAAAAGTGGAAATGCATGGTACATACTAAGCATATAATGATAAGACTTATATTTAAGGAATTAATCTACTGATATGAACATTTTTTCACAAAGTAATCACAATTCATTGTCGTTTGGCTGATGCAT